>NW_012145301.1:976629-1010206 GCF_000956105.1 Propithecus coquereli
TATTTTTTAATTTTTTGAGTTATGTATTAATGCACTTCTTCCTGTTCTTTCTTTTTAGATTGATTTAAGTACTTTAGACTATAAATTGTCCCATGAGCTCTGCTTTACCTGTATTCCACAGGTTATTGCTGTTTTCTAGAAATTTTATAATTTTGATGTATCTTCTATATATCAACAGTATTTGATAAAGTGGTTTTAAAGTTATTTTAAAAAAATTCCAAACATACACAATAGTAGAGAAAATAGTATAATGAATTTCTATGTACGCTTCACATAGCTTCAACAATTACTGATATATGACTAATCTTTGTTTATCTTACCCCAAATCCCAGACAGCTTATCATTTTATCCATAAATATTTCACTATGTAAATAAAGAGATTTTTAATTTCCTAATGGAAGGGACATTTTGTTTCTGGTTTATTATTAATGTCTGATTTTATTACATAATGATCAGAGAATATTCTCCATACTATCTATAGTCTTGGAATATCTATAATTCACAAATATTAAGGTACTTGAAAAGAAGATACATTTTCTGTCTCCAGGATACAGAGTTCAATATGTACCATTTAGATTTACCTTACGTAATGTCATGAACTAGAAGTAGTCCACTAATAGAGTTTCTATCTACTTCTCCTTATATCTCTCATAATTTCTACTTTATGAATGAAGCAGCTGTTATTTGATACAAAAAATCTCTGTTACTATTATAGCTTCTTGATAATTACAACTGTTAGCATTATAAAATGCCTTATTTAGTGTGGGGCTTTCTTTGGCCTGAATTCCATCTTGTCTGATATTAAGACTGAGGCCTCCTCTACTTTCTTTTTATTTGTATTGGCATGTTTGACTACCATTTATTATTTTATTTTCAATTTTGATCATACCATTCTTCTAAATACCTTAGGCCCTATTATATGTAAGCAATCTTATCAGTCAAGGTTTTTAGTGTCAGAATCCACTTTGGTAAGTCAAAGCAGAAAATAAATTTATCAAAGGGTATTAGGTAGCTTACAATATCTTCAGGAGAGCTAAAGAATTCATCCAGGGGCCTATGAAGCCAGGGACAATATCCATTCACCCCGCAGGACTTGTCTTAGGCATGACCCCATCACACGTGGCTCTGCAGCTCCCAGTCCTGACACTGAGCAACATAGGACTATACCGGGACCTCTGCCACTGCGGCTCTGAAAGTCGGAGGCCTCCCCACCACGCTACACAATCCCTTGCAGGAAGAGATTTCATACAGCACTCCTTTCTCGTACTGCCTTCTTCCAAATAAAAGTCTGACTGACAGAACCCGGTCAATTCATTGGCCTTCACTTCAAGGGAGACTGGACTTTGAATTCTGCTTTCTACCTTCAGGAGGAAAATTTATAACATGGGGATTTCCCCAAAATAAAGGAGGCCTTATTTGTCACAAATATGAGAAACATCTTTTATAATAGTGTTACTGCAGTTTCCGATATAGAAACTTAGCTCTCAACTAAAAATAGTTCAATCATTTATAACCAGATAATCCCCTGGTATAATTTTTTATGTCGTCGTTTTTTTGATATTTGAATGCATGCAGGGAGTTCTCTAAAAATGTTCCTACCTTTACCAGAAAATAACATGTGATCACAAGTTTTGCCTTTCCTTTCTTGCATTCCTTAGGATGACATCTTCTTGCCTGTTTCTGTATCTTAAATTCTTATTCCAGGCTTATAACTTCTTCCCCAGAATCTCTTCTGATGGCTCCCTCCCTCTTTCTTCTCCTTTCTCCAAGCCATGCTACATCCCACTCAAACAAACCCTCTGGCATTACGTTCTGGCAGCCTGGGGTGAGAGTCTGTGCCTTGTATAAGCTCTTGGTTCTTCCAGGTTAGGCGAACACAAGCTGTGTGAGCACGTCATGCTGCTCAGTGTGCTGGGAGTTAGGGGACGCAAATGCGGGTGAGATACAGCCCAGTACCAAGGGGCTGTCAATCTAGTGGGGAAGACAGACAACCAATAGGAAAATACAACACTAAGTGCTACAGCTGTGGCACATAGAAAGGGCGGAAAGACACCTAGACCAGCCTGGTGGGCAGAGGTGATCCACGGAGGCTCCTGGAAGAGGGTCCTGCATAGAACATTGAAGAATACACTAAACTTACCCAGGAAAAGACGGGCACTATGAGCATAAGAAACTACCTGTGCCGGGGCAGGTGGGCACAGAGTATTTAGCGCTCGGACGGAAAACTACCAGTGCTTTAATACTAGACCATAGGTTGCCTAAAATACTGTGGCAGAGGAGGACTGGAACCTTAGGGCAAGGAGAGTCAGGATACTTTTCTTAAAGCCAATGGGAAGCAACTAAAAGCTTTGAAGCATTTTAGAAATATCGCCCTAGCAACAGTACATGGAATGGATTAGAGCCGCTTTCTGATGACAGATGAAAAGGAGGCTCGTACAGAAACCCACGGGAGAAATGATAGGACGGCAGTGGTGGTGGCTGTGGGGATGCTGAGGGGTGTCAGGCTGAAGAGGTGCCAAGAAGGAATCAACAGAACTTGGCACCTATGGGATAGAGTCAGAGCAAGGCAGAGGTCAAGGAAGACCCGAGGATTTCTGTCTTCAGTGTCTAGGAGAAAGAATTCTATTAACAAATCGAGGCCGAGGGAGAGAGAGTGTTGCTTTGCATGTCCCAAGTTTGGGATATCCAGGTGGAGTGACCCAGCGGAAACGTGGGCGAATAAACACAAGTGGAGGCTGAAGCCACAGCGGTGGGAGATGCCTGGGGCAGGCTGCACAGCTCAACGCGGGTTGCACATCAGAGACACCAGGGACACTCTGGAAACTGCTCACCTGGGCCCCACCCAGCAGGTCTGATGTCCAAGGCCTGAGCCTCAGGAAGACCTCCCCAGGGGAGTCTCACAGGCAGCCTAGCTCAGGAGCCACGCGTGGAGAAAAGGGTGCCAAGCCTGCCATGCCCCACCGCATGCCATGATTTACCAGCCGGGCAACCCCAGGACAGTCATTAGCCTTCTTGGTCTTAAGTTTCCTCCTCTAGAAAATGAAGATCATATCACTGAAAAGAGCCATGAATATTAAATAAGACAATGTGTGAGCAGTGCCCAACACCATTCCCGGTACATACTATTAATACAGGCAAGTGTCAGGACTCGCTAGAGGATCCCATCTGAGGAAGGGCGCACTCCCAGCCCGCGTTCCCCAAAAAGAAACCAGGCTTTCTGTGTAACAGAAAGGGAAATAAGGAATCGGCTATGTGTGTAATGAACAGAATGACACCTCTCTATGTGCACACAATGTGGGTGGCTCCGACCCTCACACAACAGTCTTCAGAACTCAGTGCGGGACGTGGCAGGCAGTACGATGTCCCAGCGCTGGGACGAGGATCCAGCAGCTGTCACTCTCAGTTGAGATACGGTGCTGGCAACACACAGGCTCCTTCATGCACGTAGTCACTGGACAGCTGTTTATGAAGCACCGTGTGTGCCAGGACGGGCGCCTGTCAGGATTCCTGCACCCCCTCACCAAACACGATTCGGGACCTACGCTGCCAGACACCACTGGGTTCCAGGGAAACAATAGCAGGCGAGAAAGAGATGGTCTGTACCTCTGATAGGGTCAGACCCATCTCCTTGACCCCTGTCTAGTCCCTTCCCTCCTAACATCGAAACAGCCACCGCCGTTTCCACCCCACCATCTCTCTCATGGGTTTTGGCAAGAGCCTCCTAATTCTTTGCCTGTCACGAATAGCAAGATCCGCCAATCCATCCTACCATCGGAGTACAGATTATTTATCCAATAATCACTCGGATCAATGTCAATGTCAACACACAATGTGGCTGTGTGTTACAACAGAGGCACATGATGCCATGGGGCCATAGGCGAGGGGGCTTTGATCAAGTAAGAGGCCAGAAAGGCTTCTCTGAGGAAGTGACAACCAAACTGAAAAAAGTGGGTGTCGATAAAAGTGGAGAGGGGCAGAGATTTCTCTGGCCTCCAAAGCCTCACCTGTTAGCTATTAAAGGCCTCCAGGCCCTTCAAACAAGGCCCTCAGCCTGACATACCCCTGCCACCTGGGCCTGTAGCAAGCCCTGCTTGTCATCCAAGTTTCGATGCAGAGCCACCTCCTCCTGGAGGTCTTCCCTGACTGCACCCTGCTCCCCAGTCATCCCTCCTTGTGTCTCCGCTACCCACTGCATCATCACCTCTACCCTTCAGTGCAAGAGACTCAGGTGGCTGAGCCTCTGTGCACTGGCTGATGCAGGCAGGTCTGCTCACCACTCTGCCCAGCAGTTACAAAACCAGAGAGAGAGATTCATTTTAAGGAAGGGGCTCACACGAGTCTGTAGGCTTGGCAAGTCCACAGTCTATAGGGCGGGTGGGCAGCCTCAAGACACAGGGAAGAGTTGATGTTGCAGCTCCAGTCCCAAGGCAGTCTGGAGGCCAAATTCCCTCTCCTCAGGCGACCTCAGCCTTTGCGTCTCAACGCCTTCAACCAGTTGGGTGAGACCCACCCACATTGCAGCGGGCAACGTGCTTTACTCAAAGTCTACTGATTTCAGTGTTAATCTCATCCAAAAATGCCTTCACAGTGACATTCAGATAGATGTTTGACCAAATATCTGGGTACCAGGGCCCAGCCCTGTTAACACAGAAAATTAACCATCACGCCACGTAAAAACAGGCGTTTGTTAAATGTTTGAGAAATTGATGAATGAAATCCGCTCATCTGTGCCTAGCTTCTCCTTTCTCTTCCTTTCCTCCCACCTCTGTCTGCCTCCTTTTTCATGCCTTTCCTATTTCTCCCACTTCCTTCTGCCTGCTTTCTTTCTTTTGCGTGTGTCTCTCTCCCGGCAGTTTCTTCCAGGTGTGCGTGGCGGGTGCCGACAGCTGAGGAGGTGCACAAGGGGGAGGTGAAGCAGGACGGCCCCCGCTGGGACCACGCCGAGCTGGAGAACGTCTCTCCTGGCAGGCAAGAAACCACGAGGGAAGGGAGCGGCCAAGGGCGCCCAGGTCTCCGGCAGCCTGTGCCCTTTCCACTGACTGTGCCAAACACTGGAATGAGGAAGGCCGAGGAGGGACACGAGGTCCTCGCGGGAGAACTTACCCGGTACAACCTGCACTTCCGAGAGCCCACAGCACCCTGAGCCGGCGCTGCTGCAGGCAGGATGTGCCCGCCCGTGCTGGGCCCAGAGAAGCACGGGGCACCGGGCGCAGGTGTCGGAACCAGGGTGTTTAACTCACCCCGGGGTCGCGGGGGGGCTCCTCACCTGGAGCCCCCCTCTCACAGGGATCTCCGAGGCAAAGGGCTGCAGATCCACTTCCCAAGACTCACTCTTGTCCCACCACCTCCGGAGCAAATATAATCGAGCCCCGCCTACCTTTCCCTCTTGCTCTCCCTCCGTTTGACATTTATTGAGCACTTTCTCCACGCCAGGTGCCGTGCCGATGTTAGGGATACAGAGACGAATAAGCCAAGCTCCCAGTCTTGGGGCACTCACGCCGGTGGAGGGGACATCCCTGTGTGGCATGGCAGGGCAGTGACCGGCTCCGGGCAGGGCGCGCCGCCCTCTAGCCTAGACTTCCCCGGGGGCTGGTCTCCAGGGCAGCCCTGCGGACGTGCGGACTCCCTGTCCACTGTTACCGTCATCCAACCCTTGCAATTTATACATAAAAAGTACTGCAGCCAGAGAGGCAAGGTGTCCTGCCAAGCCACAGCCGGCTGTCCAAACAGCTGTCCAAGGCTGAATCCGGTTTCCTCTTTCAGCCAGCCTCTCTAGTGGGGCTGCGCTCCTCTTAGGGAGCCGTGGGCAGTTTCAACCACTAGAGGGCACCAAGCAACCCGCAATCCGTCCAAATCTGCGGAGTCTTGAAGCAGCCTCAGCACTGGGTCACTCTGCTCCCAGGTCCCTGATGATACTAATCTCTTTTATCTTTTCTCAGAATCAGCCCTGCAATTGAGGCAAGACTGACGCTCCCTGCACAGACTTTACTCTTGAGCCTGTAAGAAGTTAGGGAGAAGGGAGTCAAGTTGTCTTAATATAAAGAAAGGGGGCCAAAGATTGTCTTATAAATAAATATGTCAGAATCAATGACGCAAGAGATTTTTTAAAACTTTTGTTCATTATCCTGACCATCTGCCAATATCCACTGTCAACATGTAACCACAACATAACCTAAGATACTGCACAGCAATGGTATCGAATAGATGCTGGACCATGGAATCACCTGAGGGTCTTTTCTTTTTTTAAGATATAGATTCCAAGATCACACTCACAGCAATTCTGTTTAATAATCCTGGGTCTGTGATGGGACCTAGGAATGTGTGTTGTCAAAAAGGCTTCTGGTGTGTAACAGAGTTTGGAAGCCGTTGCTATATAATTGGAGTGTCAGAAATGGGGAGAGCGACAAGGAGAGAGAGAATTGAATTCAAATATCTGATGACTTTTGGGTGACTTGCACTTTTGGGGGCTGTAGGAGGGAGAACAAATCTAAAGGTCATGGGACATATTGAGAATGTGCCCCTGCTTTGCTGAGCAGCAGCTACATTTGGTCTTTGGAAGGTGGGTGCGAGTCTCTTGGCTAAGTCTCTCCCGTGACTTCTAAGCTCAGTGGGATCAAGGCTGTGCAAGGCCAGGCATCCTGCTGGAAAGGACACTGCATTTGGAGTTGGATCAGCCTCCATCTGTATACAGCTCTACCACCTAATCCTTATGTGCCTTGGAGTCAAGTGCCCTTGAATTCCCCAAGCCTCAGTTGTGTCATCTGCAAAATAAACACAATACTTACCCCATTGTTGCGGGGATTAAATGGGCAGTGTGATCGGCAAACTCTTAGTGCCTAGGAGTACGGTGCCTGGGAGGTTAAGAGGTGCTGTCTGCATGTTGTCATTACTCACCCAGAAAAAGAAGAGCAGGACAGCACGACCATTGCCCCCTGCCAGGCCCCAGTGCCAGGGCTGTCTCAGATCTATGTCACAAGACACACCTGATTGAACTCCAGCTGGTAGATGCCCAGGAGGACTGCCTTTTCTAGCATGCGGTCTGAATTCCCCACCCAAGAGGCACTCATATCTGCAAAGTCTAGGTCAAGGAAAGAGAGGAAAGAGTCTCAGCTTCCCTTTCTATTTTTATCACTCTTCAAAGACTTGCAGTGTTTGATGACGACCTCCATGTTCACCTCAATGGCCCCTGGAGTCCTGTGAGCATTTCTGGATCTCTCCTGTGCCAGGTTCTGCTGGCCTCCTCCTCCTTGAAGCCATCTGTGTCTTAGCTCCTGGGAACCCTGGAGCCCTTGAGCTCTTCCCTTCCCTCCCCTCGGCCTTCCTGGGGGATGTCCTCCCCTACTGCCTGACCACCAGGGTCCCCCAGGATTCCATCCTGGGCCCTGTCCTCCTCCTCCTCTGAGCTCTTCTTGAGTGATTTCTTCCACTCCTGCCTGTCAGCCCCTGGAGGTGAATGCTGCCCTTTTGTCCCTGACCTCCGGTTTCATATCTTAACTGTCTTCTGGGTGTCCATTTATGGTATGTCCATGTGAACTTTAAAATCAGTATATTCAAAATTCAAATTAATCATCTTCCCCTACACTTTCTGCCCCCATATAATACCCACACACACACAAAATGACCTCTCTTCCTCTTTATTTCCAGTCTCAATCAAGAGAGTCACCACTGAGCCTATTCCCAGACCAGAAATCCAGCAATCATCTTCCCAATTCTTCTTCCACGTTTAATCCTTCCCCAAGCCCCACTGATTTTCTCTCTCCAACATGCTCAGCCCAGCCCTAACCTCGTCATCTTTACCAGAACCACGGTGACATAAGGAAGTTAAACCTCTTGGTGCCGGGTCCACCTGCCCCGTGACACACTCTCCCGATTCACGATCTAGTAAGACAGCGCTGTGGTTTCCAGAGACCAGGGAGCTATTCATGCCCTTGAGCTCTGGTTCATGCCAGACCCTCAACTGAATGCCCCCTTCCTGCCTGCCTGCTTGGCTTCCTCTACACATTGTCGTGGGTTAAATGGTGCCCACTTCCCGCCAAAAGACATGTCCACCCGGAGCCTAAGAATGTGAACTTATTTGGAAAAGGGTCTTTGCAGATGTAATGAAATTAAGGATCTCGACATCATCCCGGCTTGTCCAGGCAGACCTAAATCCGATGACAAGGGTGCTTATATAGAAGAGAAGATGACACAGAGGGGGAGACACCAGAGAAGGCACCATGTTACAATGGTGGGGGAGGGAGGGGACTGGAGGTGATGCTGCCACAAACCCCAGAACACCTGGAGCCACCAGAAGCTGGAAGAGGCAGGGAATGAACCTCCCCTAGAGCCTTCAGAGGGAGCGTGGCTCTGCTGACACTGATTTCTGACTTGTGGCCTCCAAAACGTGAGAGAGTAAATTTCCTTTGCTTTAAGTCTCTGTGTTTGTGGTAATGTATTGCGGCAGCTCTAGAAAACGAACACGCTCACTCCTCAGGACTCGATTCCTGCGACATCTCCTCCAGCCAGTCTTTCCTTCGCTGCCCCTGCCATCACCGGCTCACCTCAGCTCCCCGTGCCTGCCTCACCCTGCGAGCTCCAGAAAGGCGGCAACTGGGTTCCGCCCCGTGGAAACGTGAGGGCCCCGCACCACTGCAGGGATTTAACGGGTGCTGGGCCAGATCAGCGCAGGGGCACCTCAGCCCCCGGCACCTCCTGTGGCCCAGGCGCGATGCCAGGAACTTCACAAACACGAACGCAACAAATGGTCCCAGCAAGACTAGAGGTAGGTGCCATCATCTCTGCTTTACAGGTGGGGAAACTGAGGCTCAGTGACTTGCCTGGGACCACTCCCTGGACACAGAATGCACACCTGCATCTCTGCAAATCCCAGGTCCCGGTGAGCGTGAGCGTGGCCTGTCCTGAAGCCCAGCATCAACCAGAAGAAGAGGGGTGTGGGAGGACAGTGGGAGAGACCGGGTCCGGACTAGCTGCTGTGGGACAGGGCTGCGGTGTACGTGTGTACATGTGCGTGCGCGTTTGCGTGCATGTGCGTAAGTGGTAATGAGGTCGTGGGTTAGTAAACTAAAGACAATCTAACTCACAACGCAAAACACGTATATCACAGCAGCATCACTTCTGAGGCCTGGGAGCAGCTGCCTGCGACACAAGAAGGATGAAGAAGGACGAAGAGGGAGAAGAAGAAAGGGAAGGGGGAGAGGACGAGGAGAGGGATATTTCTGCTCAAGTGTTGAAACAACACACGTTTTCCTTTCATCTCCTTCCTCTTCCTCTTGGTCATGCATCTGCCCTTTCTGGTGGCCCTGCGCTTGGGGTCTCAGGGTACAAATGCCGTCTCAACTTACACGATGACACTTTACAAAGCATAGAAGGCTAAAAAATGACCCCAAAAGATATCTAGGTCCAATTCCTGGAACCGGTGAATGTTACCTTATATGGCAAAAAAGGATTTTGCAGGTCTGATTAAGTTCAGGATGCTGAGACGTGGAGATTATCCAGGTGGGCCCTAAGTGCAGCCGTAAGTATCCGCGTAAGAGGGGGCCCGGGGGAAGCTTGACCCTCAAGAAGAGACACGATGTGACCATGGGGTCAGAGAGTGGACCACTGCAGCACAGCCACCAAATGCCAACAGCCATGGAGTCAAAGAGACATGAAGACACAGATATCCCTAGCGACACCCCAGAGGAAGGGTGGCCTTGCCAACACCAGGATTCCAGCCCAGCGCCACCGAGTCCAGACTTCCAAACTCCGGACTGTGAGAGAATACAGCTCTCTTGTTTTAAGCCACCAAATCTGTGTTCACTTGGCCCTAGCCCCAGGAAACAAGGACACCAGGTCTTCCAAAATTACCTTCATCCCAATCAAAACTTGTTTTCTCGACAGCTTCCTTTAGTTTGGTGTTAGGGAGGAATAAAATCTGGTTATCTCAATTCTAATGACAGCCCCTTCATTGTGCTCTCAGAGGCAATTAAGTTTTTAAAGGGAGGGATTGTAACTTCTCAAATTCATCTCTAACTGGCTAGCTTAACGTACAGAAAGGAAGTGAACTGAAACTGCAAGCAGCAGGGCGCAGGTGTAGGCAGGTGAACCAGCCACAGGCACATGCGCCCACTCGGGAGTGAGACTCTGCTCTCGAGAGTTACCTCCTTTTTCTGGTTTTTCTTTTCCCACAAAGGGACTTAAATAGATTCTTCAGAAGCCCTGTGTTTGCTCTCAGTGACTCCAGTGTCACCCAGCCGGCACCTGGCACACAGCGCATGCCGGATCCTGGTGGGGAATTAATGATGACGACAGTAATCACAGATTGCCAGAAAGGAAGGGTAGAGTCCCTGGCATAAGTCGTGGAGCATAAGTCACCTGCTTGCACAGGTTGGTGGTATGTCGAACGCCTGCAGCTTGATTCCTGCCCATAAGATGGAACCCCTTATCCACATTACTATAATTAATTAATAATAATGTATTAATAATTAATAAATTTATAATTAATACATCTCTCCTAAACCTGAATCTTTCCCCTAGGGTCCCCAAGGTCTATGCAATTTACAATAATTTCTTATTTTCAGCAACATGGGACCTCTAACTCTTTGTGAACATTGGCCTTGTAAAGCAGATGAAATCTTTCTGTGAAGTGCTAACTTCCCAGAGAGCTGTATAAAGAACCCCCCTCAACACTCGAAGCCAAAGCTCCACAGTGATAACTTCTGGATGGTTGCTCAGGTTAACACAGAGCAAGAAGCTGTAATTGTCAGCGCCAAAAGAAAAGCCAATTGCTTAGAATAATCAAGGCCCATAATGACACAATTCACAGCAACTGCAACATACATTCTAAGTTATATTAACATCGAAATATGGAAAGCAACACCTCCGTATATCCTGCCACCTCCCTAAAAGTATTCTTTCTCAACAGTTGTATCTATACTGCCTCCACTTAGTGCTTTTAAAAGTCCAAAAATACATTGCAAAATATGACCAAGTGACGGACCGCCTGTAGATTTAGCTCCAGCATTGATGCCAAAATAATCCTCAAAGTCCCTCTCCCAGTTTTCCTTCATTCAACAAAACTATATTGAGCATCTCCTACTTGCAAACCTTGGAGAGACATGCAGGAAATAAATCGCTGCCTATCGAAGCAGATGGAAGTTCTGCAAATACCCTATGGAATATTTGAACAAGCAGTGCTGTGAAACCCACCTTGGGTACGGGAAGCCTTTCAATCTATGCGGTTAATTAGTCCCAGTTAGGACAGCCTGAAAGTTCCCCCAACCTTTGCTCTCCAGCAGCCTTTCTGGGGTGGCCATTCCCACCTGGGATTTGCTCATCAGGTAGCCATCAGCTGTTAAGCACCAAATGGTGACCTCCCACACCAGCTAGAGCAGTGCCTCTCAAACTGCACAGTGCACGCACATCGACTGGGAATGTTGTTCCAGATCCTGATTCCACTAGGTCAGAGGAGGAGCCCCCGATTCTGCATTTCTAATGAGCTCCCAGGTGGTGACAACCCTACTGGTCTAGGGACCACATTTTCAGGAGCAAGGAATTAGAGCACTTTGTTTTTACTCAAAACAAAACCGACTTCTGAAGGCATGAGATTCTAGTGGCGTGCGAGGGATGTTTTCAAGCCTCCCCCGTAAGGGTAGAGAAACTGAAAGCAGCTGGATCATTGCACAGTTGTAGTGCCGATGGACGACTGTGGTTTCAGTGCTGCTACCTCGCTGAGCAAAAACTGTCAGGTACTAACCCTAACGATAGAGCTAGATAGCAAAGAACTAAGCTGCTTCGCAGAGCAGAACAAAGGGGATAGGAATGAAAGCCCTGGGGAAATCACCTTACCATGGATACAGGTCTCCCATATCCTGGGTTTCCTTCAGGTTTGAGGTTCACCTTCAGTGTGTGTCTTCATGGCTGGAGAGTTTGCAGTTTATCCCCAGACCCTCTCTCACGGTCACCTGACTGCACTGACAAGCATCTCCCGGTAAATGCTTCCTGTCGATGTCATTGCCGGGTTGAGAACACTATTGGTGACCAGAGGGAGCCGAGGAATCGGCGTGCCGAGCAAGGAGAAGTCCAGAGAAGTTGCCAACCCAACAGGATCGCAGTGCCACCCACAGCTGCTAGCACGGGCACTGAGAGTGACTGTCGTGTTGAGAATACTGCACTGGGGCCATCAGTACAGATGTTTTCTTCTTTCTTAGAGGACAAGTCTGTGGAAGGCAGGGCTGTGTCCCTTTCTGCTTGGTATTGCCAGTGCTGGTCACTGTGGGTGCTCACAACACGCTGTCATCACTGGACCCGGGGACGGGAAGAGCAGGGGAAAGGGGGCACAAGGACACAGCT
Source organism: Propithecus coquereli (assembly GCF_000956105.1). Taxonomy (NCBI): domain Eukaryota; kingdom Metazoa; phylum Chordata; class Mammalia; order Primates; family Indriidae; genus Propithecus; species Propithecus coquereli. Next base: position 988,960 of record NW_012145301.1, read on the forward strand.
GATGCCTCTTGGCAATCACCACACATGCCAAGGACCACAGGTGACCCATAGAACGTTTGCCCGTCCTAAACCTCAGGGGTCTGACTGGACCTTCCTTCACAGCAACAGAGCGGTAAGCGAGGCCACGGGCGCTGGAGGTCACGCAAGGAGTCAACAAACACTTGGTGAGAGGCTTTGTGCAGCGGCTGGCTGCGTGCCACGGGGAGTCCCAGGCTCCTCGTGGCTCCTGGGGTTCCTCCACCAGGAAGTGGGGTGTTGGCGTCAGTGCTCTCGGGGTCCTTTCAGAGGGAGCAGCCTGGGATCCTACTCACTTCGCAGTGGGGCCCAGGCGTGTGGTTCCCTTCAGGCCTCGTCTTCCTGGGCTTGAGAAGTCCTGCAGGGCCAGCCACAGTCTGACGAGACTCCTCAGGTGTCCTCACTTGGTTGAGGTCCCAGTGCTGCCCATGGGTCCAGGACACCTGCTCTGTGTACTGGCGGCGGGGGCAGAGCAGGGAGGGATTTGAGGTCATCCAGAACCTTTGTCCTAGAGCAACTGGGCTGAAATTACTGTATTCTTTTCTTTGCACTCATGTTCCCTTCTCCCCCTCCCAAACCCCACAAATCCTCAGTTTCTAAAAATTGGAAAGAAATATGCAAGAAACCATCTTTCGGTGTTTGGAAGCTACATGTCAAAACCATGGAGCTAAAGAAATAGCAGTAGAAGTAACAATAACAAACGTATTTAGCTTGTGACTGCTGTATTCTACAACAGAAGCCCTTAGATGTCAGGAGGCTACACGCAGGGTAACACTTAATTAGCACTGTCTAATTTCAAAGCAGTCTTACCTCCTGGCTAGGTTTTGATTTTGATGATAACGTTTGGTCACTCGAGAATGCTGTGATGTGGAGGAGCTTCTCTGCCTTGGGCCCTTTCAGCCTCACGCACGCTGGCAGAACGCAGCTGGCCGGCGAGCGCCAAGTGATGTCACCTGTGAGAGGGGGCACCCGAAGGCCCCCATTCATTTGCCTAATTTGGTCAGTTTAACAAACTTCAGGAGAAATTACTTTGGCTTTTTCAGCGAGGGTAAAGTTTTCTCATGGGTGAGAAAAAATGTGAAACTAGTTAAAAAAATCCTATTACGAGACAAACTCCACAACACCCTGCTAAAACATATGAGAGCCGTCGCAAGAGAGATTTGCAGGCAAAATAAAATAACTAATTGAGTGGTCAAGCTTTCTCTTCGGTGCCTTTGTCTATATTTACTTATTTTACTCATGTGAACACCAGGTAACATAGTAGACACATTATTACTTCCATTTTACAGATGAGAAAACTGAGGCACGGTAGATTTGGTAACTTGCCCAAAGTCTTGCCAGGTTGGTAGGCGATGCAGCTGGAACTTAAACCGGCTGGCTGGCTCCAGTGACTACTGCTCTTCACTACTCTGCTCTTATTTTTCGTGGAAACTAAGTCAAGTTCAGGGAACACTTGATCATCACCCCGAGGAGAAGGAGTCAGGGAAAGACAGCTGTGGGGCACCCCACTATCAGGCAGTGAAATTCAGGGCCTTCGGGCTGGGAAGGGAGAAATGAAACCCTTCATTTCCCAAACCTGAAACAGAAGAGACGTTCCCAGTGTCCCAGGTGGTGCTTCAGCCGCAAAGGACCAGGCAAGGATGCGCACCTGGCAGCACAACTCACCCAACTGCACTTGCGCCCCCAACCCTCATTTGGGCACTTTTAGCCCTGGGCAAGCCTTGAGCCCGGCACCGCGATCAAACCCGGGGAATTAAACAGTTTGCATGGAATGAAGTTTGTCCTGTGGAAGGTGCCTGCAGCTGGCAGTTAACACCGGCAGTAAGAGGATCAACTCTTAGCCCGCTGGCTTAAAAATGGGGGTGGGGGTGTGAAGTGTGCGCTCTCCCTTTCACCCATTCACGTTAGTTAATTTGGATGATAAGGGTTCGTGTTTAATCCCATTGTATGCGAGTGAATATACTGAAATCGACAACCCCTGAGAGGGCACCCACGGCTGGCAGAGCAACCCGCAGGAGGGTGCGGGTCCTGTCCAATCTGGCGTGAAGTGGAAAAGAAAAGTCGTCGTGAGGAGTCTGGAAGCAAGACGGAGAGGGACGCCCCAGGGGTGCGTGGTGCAGACCGAGCCCCCACACCTCCCAGGCCACGGCAGGTGGGCGGCTGGCGTCCCTGAGGCCCCGCACCCCAGGCCTGGCTCTGCGCCCTAGAGCTCCCTAGGTCCCACCAGCGAGCGGGGCTCTGCCCTACCCACCTCTGCCAAGGACCAACAACAGCCCACAGGGAGAGCCCAGGCCCTGCCATCGTCCGGCAGAGTAGAGAGAATTTAGCGGGAGGTGGGGGGCAGAAAAGAAGGGAAAGATATCTAAGGAGAGGTCTCAGCTGTTCCCAGACGGAAAAGATTAGAAAAAGGTGAGAGTTCGGTGACTCTAGATTGGGCCATAAAACAAAAACCATTTTTATCGTTTCCATCTTCAAGAAAGCTCACGCCGCCACCCACACCCCGCAAGCCGGGAGCCCCCAGAATGTGGGCTCCAAAGCAGCAAACGTGAGCGGGGCCTGCGGGTGGGGGAGGAGGCCTCGGGCGCGGGGCCCGGCTGCCCGCAGAGGCGCAGGCGGCCAAGAGAGCTCCCAGCCGCCGCAGCCCCCCTCCTCCTCCTTGGGCCCGTCCAGCAAATTTCCTCCCTCGTTTCTGTTCGTGCCGTCCCTCCCTCCTCCTCCCCCGATATTTTCGCTTTCTAAAACCATAAAAAAGAGATCAACTTCCCTAACTTCACGGGGCCCTTTTCAGTGACAAATATTGATGCCCAAAGTGTCTGCGCTCTCCCGCCCCCAAACGTTGAGAAAAGGCGCCCGCGAAAGAAGGACATAAAAAGTTAACAATGCTGTGAAAATATGTTTGCAGAAAATAGACAATCGTTGGATTCAACGTATTCAAGTATGAAATAATGCCTTTTTGTGTCAAAACTTGGGCGATGGGCGGGTACAAAAGTTCCCTGTGGCAGCTACTTGCTCCCTTTGTGAGCCGTGCGCTTTGGCGTCTCCACTTGGGCGCATTACTCAGAGCCCTCTAAGCGCGATTGTTTCTCCCTTTCTAATGACATTTACCGGATCAAAACATGCTGTTAATTCGATCAGAAGGCTTCACCCTCCCTGACAAAGCCACAATAATTTCTCCTGAAGTTTGTTAAATTGACCAAAATTAGGCAAATGAATAGGGGTCTGTAGGCGCCCCCTCTCGCAGGTGACGTCGCATAATGCTCGCCTGGGCCAGCTGCATTCCCCCTTTTCTTCTCGGCCCACTCTCCTCCGTGTTGCCCCCCAATCCTCCCCCCCCACACACCCGCCCGCCTGTCTCTCCTCCCCCACCCTCTGGCATTATTAAAATTTAGCCCAATGAAACTATTCATACTTTTCAATGGACATTTTCGCATGGGATAATAGGCTACAAATTGAGCCTCTTCCCCCCGCGAAGACAGAGCCGGAGGGGGGAGAAAAGAAAGCCAGCGACGTGGGCAGGGGGCAGGGGGGGCGTCGCGTGCCAAAGACCGGCGGGAGGGGCGAGGCGAGGCGTGAGCTTCGTGTGCCAGCCACAGCCCCACACCTGCCGGGATGTCCGGACAAATAAAGCGGTGTAAACAAAAAGGGGGGAGAAGGACGTGTCACCAAGTCGTGTGAGAAAAGCCTGGGAACAAACGGGGCGCCTCCGTCTCCAAGAGCTCTCCCTTGAACCCGGCGGAACAGCCTATTAAAGGCTTACTTAATTACTTTAATGACTCTGGACAGGCTTTAAAACGCACTCGGCGCTGGGACGGCGGGCTTGCTGGGATTTGTAAACAGGCGATCGTGTGAGACTCAGCGGTGGGACTAAAGGAGGCGACATTGTTTTGTGAGGGTCCTCGCCCCCCGGTGCCCGTGGCCGCTGCGCCCCTGCGCGCCGCGCCCGCGACTGCTGCAGGCGCTCTCTCGCCCGCCGGCCGCAGTTGACCGCCTGCCTTTCCCGCCCCGGCTGTTGCCATGCAAATGTTATTCCCCGGCCGATCACGTGTCCTTTGAAGGGCCACGTGGATTAACAAAGCTGATCTGCCCCCAGCTCGCCCCCCTCGGCAGCTAAATTTTTTTTCTTAACTTCTTTAAAACTGATCTTGAATGCATACATCCTCCAAACGCAGCTCCCCTAATCCTATGGAATAATTCAACTCGTGAATGCACTTGGAGCCCTAGATGACCGCTTTATAAGGCAGCCCCTCGAGTTGGGAGGCTGCAGTCTACCTGGGACACTCGAGGAGGCACACGAGGCTGAAAGTGGACGGGTGCCTCGCGCCACCGCCTCTCCCGAGGGCGCGTACTGACCAGGATGTCAGACAAGCTCAAGGAACGCAAAGTGAGTCGGCTGAGCCCAAGTGGCGCTTGCGCCCTGGTGATAGAGGAGTCTGACTCACCGACCAGTCGTTTGGCTGGACGGACGGCAGGGACGTGGCCACACGGGACTTTGCGTGTAAAGGAATCCCGAGTGGTTTGGGAAGGGGATGGGAAGAGACAGAGGAGAGTCCTCGACCGGGGAGAAGCCCACGCCCGGAGGCTGGTGGCCACCTCCCCAAAGCCCTGGCGCTCAGCTAGGAGGAGCGGCCCAAGCCGGTAGGGTGCTGGAAGGGCAGCACGCCAGCGCGGGCGTGAGGGGCCGAGTTCAACTGGCCCGAGTGTGTGGGGCAGGGGTCCCTTCCCGGGGCTGACCTCTGAGCGGCGTGAGCGTCTGGGGAAGACAGCACACGGCTACTACAGACGTGCCTCTGACGACTCCCCGGGCACAGCCATCCTAAAAGCACAAACCTCTGTTCGCAGAGAACCCCCGTTTCTCATAAAGTGATAGAAAAGCGGAGGAGGGACCGGATCAATCGCTGCTTGAACGAGCTGGGCAAGACGGTGCCCATGGCCCTGGCGAAGCAGGTAACGTCGGCAGCCTGGAGCCGGGTGCCAGGCGCTGGGGACCCTCGGCTGCCACTCTCGGCGGAGACGCCGGAATCTGTGGACACCGAGGGCCTTACTGAGGGCCTCCCTCCCCCTGGGGCCTGAGCGCCGAGCAAGCTCGGAGCGGCTCTCGGGCAGATCGCAGCGGCGCCCTGCTGGCTGGCGCTCGCTCTCCAGGTATACGGCGCCCGGGGCGTTGGCCCGAGCCCGCTGGGCCGCTGCGAGGAGCCTTTCCTCCTTTTGCAGAGTTCCGGGAAGCTGGAGAAGGCGGAGATCCTTGAGATGACCGTCCAGTACCTGAGAGCCCTGCACTCGGCTGACTTTCCCCGGGGAAGGGAAAAAGGTGGGCACGGGTTAGGGGGAGGGAGACCAGCGCTCCCTGCGTGCGCCGCCCTGAGCCTGGGGGCCAACGAGGGGAGGACGCGGCGTTCGGCAGAGGCCTACTAGAGGTCTCCGCGCAGGAAGCTGCAGGGGAGGAGGCCAGGGCCTGCAAAAGCGCCTCTGCTGTCTGCGCGACGGCGAAGCGGCGGTGCTGACGGGTTTCTAGGGCTTCTGGTTGTGTCGCCTGGTCTCAGGCGGGGTGGGTGGGGTCAGGCTGTCACGGTAAAGGGGTTGTTTGCTCGAGCTTTGCCAGTCTCTAGACTGCCGAGAGGAGAAGGCGGGCCTTAAACGGAAACTTTGGCCAGAACATATGATGGAAGGTGCCCTGCGCCCTCCTCGGGCTCTCTCTCCGTGGGGAGGGGGCGCTCCGGGGATTTTCCTTCCTACAATCTTTCTCGCCCCTCCAGCAGAACTCCTAGCAGAATTTGCCAACTACTTCCACTACGGCTACCACGAGTGCATGAAGAACCTGGTGCATTACCTCACCACCGTGGAGCGGATGGAGACCAAGGACACCAAGTACGCGCGCATCCTCGCCTTCTTGCAGTCCAAGGCCCGCCTAGGCGCGGAGCCCGCCTTCCCGCCGCTGGCTTTGCTCCCGGAGCCCGATTTCAACTATCAGCTGCACCCGGCGGGGCCTGAGTTCGCTGGCCACAGCCCGGGCGAGGGCGCAGTGTTCCCGCAGGGCGCGGCCCCGGGGCCTTTCCCCTGGCCTCCCGGCGCGGCCCGCAGCCCGGCGCTGCCCTACCTGCCCAGCGCGCCAGTGCCGCTCCAGAGCCCCGCACAGCAGCACAGCCCCTTCCTGGCGCCCGTGCAGGGCCTGGACCGGCATTACCTCAACCTGATCGGCCACGCGCACCCCAACAACCTCAACCTGCACACGCCTCAGCACCCCCCGGTGCTCTGATGCCCACTCGCCCGCCAGATTTCTCTGCGCGTTGGGCGCTGCTTAGGAAAAATATTGTATATATTGTACAGGTGTAAATACCGTGACCGCAAAAAACTAGGTGTGGAAAGGCCAAGAGCGAGTTAGTCTTTTGAAGGATCTCCCCCTGGCAATAAACGTTTTCTAATAAAGCCCCCAAGAGATGGATTTCTTTGTTACCTTCTGCTTATCCACGGCCCATGCCCTCCAAAGTGCCAAGGGCGCGAGGCTAAGGGCCAAGGCGACGGCCCTCGGTAATTTGGTGGGGAGGCGGCTGCGGAGTCTGAGGGAAGGGAAGGCTCGACGGAGGCTTAAGCAGATATTCCAGGCGTCGCTTGGGGGCGGGATTCGTGGCTCCCCCAGAGCGCAGATCGCACCCGCTCTGAGGGCATCTTGGGCATTTGCCTTAGGAAAGAGGGGAGGCCAGGAACAGTACCCGCGGCTCTCTGAAAATGCAAATCAAGTACCGCCCCAAAGTGGCCTCAGCGTAATGTAGCCAGCTGGGACCTGGGAGCTCTTCCTGCCCCCAAGTGAGTGTCCCGGAGCGCGCGGGCGCCACACCCTCCGGAGTCTGGAGCTGGGCGAAGCCCAGGCCCGCGGGACGCGTGGCTGAGTTTACAGCCTTAACACGCCCCTGTAAAAAATATGAGCAGCAAATAACGTTTCTGGGATGTGGCTTAGAAACAACATTGGTGGAAGTTTTCTGACTATCTTAGGATGGCAACTACTTGGCGCCGGAGGGTTCAGGGAAGCTGGCGTTGCCTTTTGCGCACGGATCAGCCTAGCTTCGGAGGTGCTGGGCTGCCAGGGTGGGGAGACGCGCTCCCCCAGGCATTGTTCCCCGTCGACTCCATCACCCCTTACTGGCCCTGGGTCGAGATGCTGGGTTCTCTGTTCAAGCTCTCAGGCCTGGGGAGAGAAAAGTCTTCCTTTCTCTCCCTTTCCCCAGGCGGGATTTATTTATTTACTTACTTTTTAAAATCTTCTGGCTCCATCCAGAATGTGGTGAGGAAAGTTTGGAGTCTAGAAGAGACTTGGCTAGTGATCTTTTAGGGGATTGTGATTCCAGTGCATCTGTGCCTTACCCACAAAATAGTGGTACATTCATTGAAAATAACAAGCTAAAAATCACATTTTTCTAAGAGCAAACAGCAAAATGAGGCTGCCCATTGTGTTATGTAAACAGGTAAAATAAACAAGGTATCCAACAAGCTAAACATGTGTTTCTGGGGATTTAAATTTTTTCCACTATTGATTTTTTCCTTTGGACTTTTGTTTCCATTAACTTCGATGCCCCTTAAATAATTTGAAATTATGTGGCATGTTTTCCTTTTTGATTCCAGAGGCCATTTAGCTGAACTAGGTGATTTGCCTTCTCCCAGATTAGCTGGAGGACAGTAAATTAACTTATTTCATTTCTCTGGACAGGGTTTAAGAGAGCTCTGACCCAGATTGTTTACCGAGGTCATGGAATGGGATGACCTGCAATTTGTAAACCATCAAACTCCATTATACAAAGACAGGGAGGGAAAAAAAAAAAAAAACTCTCATTACATTGCCCATAAAGTGAAATTTATATATGTATATTTCTGGGGAAAGAAAATCTGTAAACTTTATAAAAGGTTTTTGCATGTAAGGGGTTCTTGAAATTACTTATCTATAAAATCTGAGATGTCTCCTTTTTTTATGAACTGATAGAGTTGGACCATAGAAGTGAGTTAGGAGCAAGCAGCTTCCCAGATAACAAATATATGTTGAGCAATATGGGATAAAAACGAATTATGCAGAGATGGGAGAGAGGATGGTGCCTATTATAAGAACACATGTCTTACACTCATTTTCATCAGTGCTGGGTACAGAATATGAAGAAGGCCTTTCAGGATTTTTTTTTTTCTTTCTAAGAGCATTAAGCCAATCTGAATTCCCTTCTGCAGTGAAGCATTAAAGATATAGTGTTACCCTGGAAATATAAATTATTAATATATTCAGCATTTTTGTCACTTCTCAACTGTTAACCAAATTAGACAAAACTTGCTTTTGCTAAGTAGATTTTCTCTTTGGGATTAGCTTTGGGAATGCACAGGGCCACCACAGTAAAAACTTTGGTCATTTACATATAATTTTGCAAACTTCCACTGGGCCATGACAGTCTTTGTACCTCAAATGTTGGTATTCTTGATTTTTTTTTCTTTCTCATTTAACTGTGGAGGATAAAACCCTGCTTTGGATTTACAATGACTTTAGGATAAAAGTCTCCCTCCCCTTTCTCTCCTTTGCCTTTTCTGTGTGTGTGTGTGTGTGTGTGTGTGTGTGTGTGTGTGTGTCTGTGTGTGTGTTTTGTGTCTTTTTCTGAAACCTTCATCCAAAGTCCCAATTCTCCTGGCTTGGCCAAAAGTCAAACTTGGAATAGTTTGACTTTGCAAAAGATTAAATATGTCACTACAAAATGGAATTGATTCAAATCAGATTGTGATTTTAATGTGTTCTTCCCGCACTGTCTCTGAGAACACTTTACCTCCAGCCTCCCTGCCCCAGACCCTCCCACCTTCCCCCCAACCCCGTCTGAGTCTCTTATACCCAATCTCTCCACTCTTTCTTTAAGTAAGTTGTATAGTAATGGTTTCCAAGAGAGGCCCAACCAAACCCAGAAATAACAAAAAACAAAAAACAGTGGGTTTGGCTGGAGGTAACCCATTGTGATGCCTCTGAAAGGGGCAACCTCTTGTTTCTTGGGCTTTATCCTTGAGTGGGCAAGAATAAAAATAATCATCCCCATGAAATCAAAGGTTTTCTCCAGGGGCTTGAGGAACAAAGCTGATGGCTGGTGCTTTGGGTTGGTCACCGTGGCTCTGCAGGGCTGGAGCTAGTAGCTTCCAGGCCCTCCAGCCACCCCTGCCAAAAGGGCAGTAATACAGAGCTCACTTGTGCTTCCAAGCACTGTTGAACAAAGACAGCCCCATGTGTCAGTGGGGGCCCCTCCAGTCTGGGCTGTTACATACCAGGAAAGAAAGTTGTGTGTGGGGGTGTCTATGGATGTGCCTGAGCCCACAAAGGTGAGGAAATCCTAAGAAACTAGTAATGGGTGTCTGCACAGAGTAGCACACCAAGAAAAGGAAGGCGATACAGGGCATGGAGTGTGTGTGTGTGGTGTGACTGCGGTGTGACTGAATGAACTGCCTAACAGTGCTGAGTCTTCTGGAATTCTTCATTAGGTCCACCCCGGTCCTCAGTCCCTGCCCTGTGTCATCAGAGACCAGCAAGTAATTGTACAGACACACAGAAATCTGTGGAGTAATCTACCTACACACATTCTGAGGATTATCAGTAGGAGCAATGGCCTTGTCTTTGCCTGCAAAGTCTACCTTTTGGCCTGGCAGGAGGAGACAATGCAGGCCCAGCTAAATGCAGACCAGGCTGTGGATTCAGAACTAGCCTGATGGGGTTCTGCTTCTTTCATGTGGAGAAGATCCGAGGCTGAGCTAAGTGACAGGGCACTCCCTGCTGCACTAGCTCTGCAGAGTGTGGCTCTGGAGCCAGCCTGCCCGGATTTGCGTCCCAGCTCTGTGCCTACTAACTATGGGACTTTGGGCGAGTTGCTCAGCCTCTTGGAGTCTGTTTCATCACCTACAGCACAGAGACATCACAAGTGCATCTCTCACAGGGTGGCTATGAGGATTCAGTGAGTTGGCATACTCAAAGCACTCCGGAAACTGCCTGGCCCATAGTGGATGTCTAGCTATTATAATAATATATTTTTAATCTACCCGCACCTTCCAAAGAGTCAGATCCTTAGGGCCACTTCAAACTAAATAACAAGGTGTCCGGCCAAATCATGAAAAAGTCTTTAACCCCAGGACTTTTTCTTAAACTCCAGGGCCTGCTCTGAAACAAGGCAATTTTCTTCATTTAGGGTAAGTGGGATTGGGGGTCTCTAATTCCAACCCATGGTCAATCTTGCAGCTGTGAGCCCTACTCCAAGCTATGATTGGCAGTCAGAGCCCCTCTAATAACTTGGGCATGCTATGCTCCCACTCTTTTATATACGGAAATTTGGCCTTACGTTATTGTACAACAGCTCTTGTACCTGCACGTCCACACTCCCTTTCAGATTGCACAGTCTAATGCCTATTAACATACAAATCTTGGCCATTGCAAACTCTTTATTGGAACATGGGGTAGATAAACTAATTCAACATTTCTTAAATATATTTTCTATGGCAGCTTGATGCTCTTCTCAGCATTCTCCCCCATTTTTTTTCATCCCATTTTTTTAACATTTATATTTTAATAAAGGATAATAAGTCAAATTACAGCCAACTGTTAAAGATTTTTTTGTTTTGTTTTTTTAATTATAGGGTACAAAAAAATCAGTTCAGGGCGCTTTTTTCTGGCAAATGATCCCTCGGTCTTTCCCACAGCAGGCTCCTAAGCAAGTAAGTCTTTCACATTTGCTGCTTGTAATTCCCAAGTGGTCAATATCTAGTATTTTCACTTCTGGGTAAGAGAAAAAGCATTTTGGTCCATTAATTCACCCACTCGCTCCTGGAGGACATTAACCAACTCTGCTATTACAAAGACATGAGTTTCATCAATGTCTTGAATGATGAACTTCTTCCCCAGGGCATTGGACTCATCCAAATACAGCAGAAACTGCTTCATGGCAGGATCACATTCTATAAGCACTCCTTTCAAGACCGTTGACCACCTTTTCCCAGTCAGAATGTGCAGATGACCTCAAGGATGCTCTGCCCACAGACCCAGCTGTGCCTCAGTGTCACAGACAGAGTGCCTTCCATCCCATTTTTTCCTTTCATCTATTCTGTTCACCAGCTGCTGCACCACTCTGGGCTGCAGGGTCAGGCCTGGGGAGTCAAGCCTGGATGCAGGTCACAGCCCTGCAAGGACCCTCAGCTCCCTGGACTCTGTCCCGGGACTCCTCTTCCCACTGGGTTCTCATTCTCCTTAGTTTTCTGGCTGCTTTGGCTCCTGACATCTGTCAGTATCCATGGCCTGGTGTGGGAATTGATCCGTGTGTATGTGCACATACCTGTGTATATCTGCACACATGTGTCTGCAGTTGGGAGGCACTTTCATTTCCCAATCCTCATGGCGCTGTGTGGAGAGATATTACCTGAGTAATACTCTTAACATCTCTCATGCTCCTTTCATAGTCCTCAGTTATCTGGTTGGAGGGTCTGGAAGGAGGACCCAGGCATGCTCTGCTTAGCCCCCTTCCTCTCTGGGCGCCAACCTGCCACAGGAGGCAGGCGAGCATCCCCACTCAGCTGCGTGTAAGGTTCCTAGCTCTTCCTGTGCTTTTCATGGATAAGTTTAATTCTAAAGTGAAATGTTGCAAGCCCAATCTCCCTGTACATTGACGTCACATCCTCCAATCAGTCACAAAAGAGACATTTTTATTTCCACCTGACACCTACGTCTATATCTCAAATGGTTCTGAGCGCAGATAGGAGCAAAAAATGAGGTTTTATTATTGACTTTCTAAAACCCCAGAACCTCAGTGCTGATATGCGCGCAGCTAGAAGTGGAGCTACACACATCTGCCTGTGAGCTATGGTACAGGCCCAGGAGTGCCACACATGTGTGTGCACAGGGTGTCTGCCTGTGTACACAAGTGTGCATATGTACAGAAAGCGAGAGTCAATAAAAATATTAATATATTAAAACCTTATAAACATAATTAAACTTTCTTACCATGATATTTCTAGGAGAACTTTGCGATGTTTGCAATGACACAAAAGTAAGCCTCCTCTTTGTTGTTTTGTTAAAGTTATATCAGTAGAAGTCATTCACAATGAAACTTTCGTTTCCACTCACTAGTATCAGGACTTTTTTTTTTTTAACATAAACATGACTTTTATTTTATATTTACGTCAGAATATAAATTTGTGGTCTAGCCCCTCCTTGCTCTTCCTAAATATAATACAAAGGGTAATTGATGAAGAAAAAAATCGCTATAGAGGGTAGCCATGGAGAAAATGCACACAAGTTTTAGGACTAGAAGTCACAATCTGTCTCTGCACTTTTGGATGTACTGTGTGCTGCACGTTCCTACTGGTTGCAGTTGTGGCTGTTCATGCAGCACACAGCCCTAGCAATTCTGGGGGAGTCTAGAGGAGCCAATTCTGAGCTGTTGGAGAAACTGTCATGGAAAAAAGTCAAATTGGAGGGAGAGTCATTTGCAACTTGATAGTCTGGCCACAAGCAATAAATGTGTGAAAGCTTGAAGAATCCCTGATTTCACAAACCCTTCCTACTCTGACTTACAGTAGAGGGGTAGACATGAATGTAATTGGATTCCATCTGAACTACATTGCAGCTCGGTCAAATAAGAACTGAGTAGTAGCCATTCTGGCCTTGAACCCCAGGCTGATGATGGCTCCAAACGTATATAGTAAGGGAAGGCTACAGGAGAAAGCATTTCATTTCTCTATTGTTAATTTCAGAAGGAAGAAATTGAGCAAATCATTTCTTAGAGTGTAATCAAAAATGGAAAGATAATTTCTAAAACTACCAAAACTAGTATTATCTTACCTGTTTCCGTGCTATGAAAAGAACATTTATCAATGAGACAACATTTTCAAACCTTTTCAGTTTTGTGTTAGAGAAAGAGACACCAGGAAAGGTGAATATGTTCATTGGACGATTGAAGTTTGGGAAACAGTAGCTCCCAAGAAGCATGAAATGACTTTATGTGAGGACAGTCCTGTAGGTAATGACCAAGCAATGTGGGTAAAAAGAATACATGATTAAGTTATGTTGCCCCAGATGGTGGCTCTCTGGCATTAGGTGTTTGCTGTGATTAGCAAGTTTCTTCCAAAAAAGATTTATAGTCTATTTTTCCACCTAACTTCTGGTCATATTTTGACATGGTCTGGTAAGTCTCGTCTTCATGAAAGAGGAAGTTGCAGAGCTTTAGAACTAATCTGAGTTCTGGGAAAGAAAGGTAGCCGCTGGGATCAGTGTCCAGCTTCTTAAATGCCCTCTATAGAGTCTTCCAGTCACCCTGGAGCCACAGAAAACTATTGGACAAATAAACTCTTCCTCCCCAAGTAAATATAATACATCAAAATATATATATTTGCATCCTTTCCTTCTCCTCTTCTTTCTCTTACCCTGATTCCCATCTTTTCTTTTCTTACAGGGTAGGATTCAGTTATCCCTGAGGTTTGTTTTAAGGCAAATCCAACCATGCGATATAAGGGAAACAGCACTTTGGTCTCATTTCGAGGTCTGTCCTCACCCCCAGGGAGAAGCACTGATCTGTCCGCCTATATCCACCCATCCCTGACTGGTGCCTCCCTTCTCCCAAACTCCACGTCTTGTCGATTTTACCTCTTGTCTCTTGAATCCATCCATCTCTGTCCCCTCTGCCACAGCCACAGACCAGGCTCCCGGTGTCCCTTTCAAACCCCTGTCCCAGCTCTCCACCGATTCTCCCAGCCTCTGTTTTGCTTCCTCTAATTCATTTTCAGCACAGCAGTCAGAGTGATTTTTTTCTAAAACATGAATCGGAAATTCCTCTCTTTAAAATTATTGAATGCCTTCCGATTACTCTTAGGATAACGTCCAAGTTCCTTGAGAGGTCTTCCCGTGTGGCCCCTGCATACTTCTCAGGCCTCATTGCTTGACATTACCCCAAACTCAACATCCAGGCGCGCTGAGCGCTTCCATTCCTGCGGTGTACAGAGCTCTTTCATGCCAGGCTGTTGCAAATGCTGTATTTCAGAGGCAGAGAAAAGTTCAGAGTACCTTTTCCCTTAAGCGATTGGTCAGCGCACCCAGACCTGCTGACTCTTCTCCAGTGAAAGGTTGGTCTTCATTTTCCTCAAGTGAAGGGAAACGCATAAAACGGCAGTTACATTGCACTCGTTCATACAAATCTGTCTCTGAACCGGCTTCAGAAACACTAGGTATGAAACACTGACAAAATTATATGAAATGAATGCTCTATGTTTTTTTCTGGACTTTTTCAACAATTATTATAATCAAATAATATCACCGTTTGAGGCATTAATTATTGTTACCACTAAGAGGTATGGCGACAAAGAACATGTGCCCTGGAGCTAGATGACTTGGGTGGAAGCCAGGCTTGGCCATTGCCTAGTTGTATGACCTCGAGCCTGTGGTTTAACAGCTTTGTACTTCCGTTCCCACCAGTTAAATGGGACAATTGTGCCTATCCCATTGGTTAGTGGGAGGATTAAAGCAGTTAACAGGGCAGTGGCTGGCCAATAGTCTGTGCCCGGTAACGCTTAGCTATTAGAAATGAAATCTGCATGAGATTGCAATGGGGACTAAAACTGTTTCCTTTGAAATTGGTGACCTAGTCACAATATTGAATTTTTGAAAAAATAGTTTATCTTGTCAATTCATTGCCTTTTTTTCTTGGAGCAGTCTTAGTTTTAGCGTTTTCCTCTCTGCGTCAGGGAAGGTATCAAGAGTGGAAGAAAGGAAGAGATCTTTTTTAGGACTTGCTGAGTGTCAGGTACGAGGGCAGCTCCAGACGTTTCAGGTCGTGAGAGCTCACAGCAGCCACCTGGTTGAAGTGGGCCTAGAGGATCTGCCTTAGAGCTGCATTTACACAACAGACACCCTGTTGGCAGCGGCCTTAGTGGAGCTGGTGGAAATGAGGAGAGGCTGACTCACCCAGAGGTGCCCCCGACACCTCCCCTGGCCTGGCACGGTGATAGGTGCTTCCGCATGCAGTCGCTCCACTTAACCCCCACAGTGACCTCCACAGAAGGTGTCATTGCCCACGACCTACAAGAGACTTTGTCCAAAGCCATGTAACTGTTTTGTGGCAGGGCTGGGGCTCCAATGACAATGTGCTTGCTTCCCAGTCCAGCCCTTTCTTCTGTGCCACAACTGCCACAATCAGGGACATTGGCACACTTTCTTAGGACAGTAAGGTCTGGGTCTAAGTTGAGGAATACTCTTCTTCCCTTGTGTAAAGTTGTAGTCCTCCACGACATCAAAAGTGGGCAGTTGAATGTCCCAACGTACAGCCTCTAAAATCCAGGTTTAAAAAAATAACGTAACTTCCTAAATCTAATTACAAAAGCAATACATGCTCATGGGAGAAAGCTGGAAATACATAGGAAAGTATAAAGAGGATATAAAAATACCTACAAATCCACCATTCAGATATAAGCACTGTTAACTTTTTTAGCTTCCTTAAAAATCTTTCTATGCACACATGAACTTTTAAATACATTTTAAATAGCTAATATGTTTATACGGCACAAAATGTTAAAAGTACAAAAGAGTGTATGGTGAAAAGTCAGCCTCCCTCCCACCCAGCCACCCAGAGGTCACCCTGGGAAGGAATCACTATCACCAGGTTTTGTGCGTCCTTTAAAAGATAGTCCATGCAGACACATAAACTGAGTAATTTTTAAATTCTCACTTTTAAAAAATGGTACATTATTTTCTGGGTAAATACAAACACACATGCAGCTTTCCTGATTGTCTAGGTCTGACTCACCTCTACCTCCTTCAGTATCACATCTCTTTCATAGCATCTCACACTCACTTTGGTTCAGGTCGTTGCATAGACCAGACGAAATCACCTTGACATCTGCTTTGCTGATAAATCCAGTGTAAGAAGGATCAAGTTCTTGCAAATTTGTTTCTAAGATCATCTCATAAATATCCCACCCAAGGCACGAGGCATCGGCAGCACGTGAGGCTGAGGCTGTCTTCAGCAGGCTGCAGAGACATTACGGTGTACGAAGTTGCGTGGCAGCTCTGTGCAAGCAGCCCTCAGTGAACTAACCCTTCTACGTGGTGAGGGTCGTGGGGTCTCAACAACTTGCCTATTCCCCTCCCTGACAATTCTGTCTTCCAGATACTTGCAGTTTCCTGAACTTGCTGACCTCGTCCTTGCCGTTGCATACACTCCGTCCTCTGATTAGAAAGTCATTCCACCCCCACCGCAACCTCCCCAACCTCTCTTCTTTATCTGGGAAAGTCCAGCTTCCTCTTTAACAGGCAGCAACCAGCTCTTTTGGAAAGCTTTCTCTCATGCCCCCGTCTTCTTACCTCCCCATGCCACAGGCACTTCTGTGTGTTCCTCTTTACAACCTGTGCAAAACCCCTATCATGCAGTTAGCAAATATCTGTGAAGTACCTGTGTGTACCAGGGAGAGGGAGCATCTCTGCACAGGCTCAGAGCATGGAAGAAGAACTTTTGGGGAACTCGTGGTTGTCTCGTATGGCCAGTGGTGGAAGGATCGCTTGAGCCCAGGAGTTTGAGGTCACAGTGAGCTATGATCGTGCCACTGAGCTCCAGCGTGGATGACAGAGTGAGACACTATCTCTAAAAAAAACAAAAATGCACAAGATTATATTTATCTTTTTAGTCCCAGAACCTAGCACAGAGTTTGTCACAGAGTAGGGGCTCAAGAACTATCTATAAAAGACACATGCAGTAGTTCCTTAGAGTAGATTAATCTCTAAGATTAGGCTCTGTTTTTGTGAAATTGAGTAGAGCAAGAATGCAACACAAAATGGAATCTCTTACTATTTCTGTTAAAATATACTTTTTTTTTTTTTTCTGAGACAGGGTCTCACTCTGTTGCCCAGGCTGGAGTGCAGCGGCACAATCACAGCTCACTGTAGTTTTGAACTCCTGGGCTCAAGCGATCTTCCCACCTTGGCTTCCCAAAGTGCTGGGATTATAGGTGTGAGCCACTGTGCCCGGCCAAAATATACTATTTGATTAAAACAATAGCATCTTTATTAAACAAACCAATTTCCAAACTTGAAAATAAATGACAGGTATTTTCTGTAGCAGTGGGAGCAACCTAGAGATCCAATCCCAGGTGAGTGGTTGTTAGGCTGTGCTTGACTTGTACATGAATAGCACTGGTTTCAGTAACGTAAATTATGGGTGTGTAAGAATAGAAACCTGCTGTAAACATGGCCAGATTGCACTGCTAAGTTATAGGGACAAGATCGTGAATATTAGAGAAGAGAATAAAGATAACAAAAGGCCAAATAAGAACTAAACACTTTTTAAAAATCTTATTATAAAATAAAACAAAGATACAGGAAACTACATAAAACAAATATCAGCTTCATGATTTATTTTAAGGTGAACAACCTTGTAACCACTACCCAGTTCAAGATATAGTGCTTCACCACTTCCATGTAGCCTCATCTCAGCCACACCCCTTTCTCCCCAACAAATTAACCACTATACCAATTTTTTTGTTTCCAGGCATGGTCTCTTCTCTGTCACCTGGGCTTGAGTGCAGTGGTGTGATCATAGCTCACCGAAACCTGCAACTCCTGGGCCCAAGCAATCCTCCTGCCTCAGCCTTCCGAGTAGCTGGGACTACAGGTGAGTGCCATCACACTCGGCTAACTTTTCTATTTTTTTTAGAGATGGGCTCTTGCTCTTGCTCAGGCTCGTCTCGAACTCCTGACCTCAAGCAATCTTCTCAGGATTACAGGCGTGAGCCGCCATGCCCAGCCTCCTTGGATTTTGTTTTCAAAAATAGTTTTAACACCCAAATACATCCCTGGACGACATGGGTTAGTTTTTGTCTGCTCATTTTAAAACATTTGATGTGTCTTTTAGATCTCTTTTAATCTGTACACCTCTCTCCATCGCTTCATTTCCTTACACTTTATCTGCTGGAAAACCCAGGCTATTTGGCATGGAGAGTTTCGCAGAGTCTGGGGCTGGCTGGTGGTGGACATGTGGTGCAGCCCGCATGTTCCTCTGTCTTCCCCGTTCCTGCAGCTGGACCAGAGGCTAGATCACACTCAGGTAGACCCCTTTGGCAAAACCATGCACTTAAGAAAAAAAAAAAACTGGAACGAACTATTACTAAGTCTTCATTTCACTTTGGCCCTGTCAGAGTTGCTCCCAGCCCCGCCTGTCTGCTGTCTGCCACATCCTGTGCTGGGCTGCCAGTCACGACAGGGCCACTGTGCCCCCTTACATCCCCTTTTGGCTCTAAGAGCTCACCACGCTAATCAGGCCCTCTGACGTGGACAAAAGTGACCACGACAGCTCACTGCTTTAGGCAGTAGCTCACTGGCCTATTGAGTTAGGAGTCTCCAGTCCAGTCTACTCACTGACACTTGACACTTCACCTACAAAGCTTCGTGACATGCGGTGATGTTCTCTTCTCCTCCCTTCACTCAAATACACCAACCTCTTCCCCATTTGTTTCCCAACTGGACTTGGAAGTTTAAAACTGTACCAGTGACCTCATTTACAGTTCTGACATGCAGCTTTAGGTCTCTTTTATCGTGAGTGCACTTTTGGCTCAGAGACATTTAAACATCACAATTATTAACCATCACTGTCATCGTTGTATCCTGTGATCCAGCTGATCAGAAATTCAGTTTGATCATAATAGTGGATACTTAGAACTGCCATTCTAATCATTTAAATTTATGGTGCATTATTTTTTTAAGAATAAAAAATACCTTGTCAATTTGTTTTTCTTGAGGTGAAACAATAGATCCTAATTTTCAGAGCAGACTGAGTCGCACAGCCAATTCTGCTGAAGACGGCAACAGCACACTACAAAATAAAATAAAGCCCCTAAGCCCCCAGTCGAGATGGAACAGACTCCTCATGGCAATGAGATACCAAATTATACACAGGACCTAAGGCCATGCCAGGCAAGGGTTAAGTCACGCACCCCCACACTTAAAGAATAAACTCTGTTCTAACTGCCATAGGTTTTTCTTTTTCTCTAGCAGCTAAACTAGCACCGGCCTTGAGATAAGTGATATTAAACAACTGCAGCTCGCCCACTGCTAGCTCAGCTGACTCACTGACCCCTCTGTTCCACAAGCCATAATGCAGCTTTAATGGGACAAGAGCCTGATTCAGTAACTTTCTCCTGCTAAGAGACTCCTGACCATGGACTAGTTCTGGCCAGTTTACAGAGGCTGCACACTGAGTGCCTTTGTGTCTCTGCTTCACTATTTGACACATAGAGACTAATTTTATCGCATTTTATTGTTAAGTCTCCACCCCAAAGTGAACATGGGTTGTATGTAACACACATTTATTTGACCTGCACAGATGCATCCTCGCTTTGTAAATGTCCATAGCTCCTCCTGTAACCTGTTGAATATGTAGGTTTAGCCGACCTGTTCAGCGTAAAGCTTCTGCCCCAACCTCCCTCCTTTGAAGTGCCTGCCTCCCAGCCAGCAGGTTACAACCTTTTATAAGAAATAAAATTCTCCTTTCCAAATTTATGAACTCATCTTTTCAGTTGACTCCACAGAACTGCAGGTCATTGTGGGCGCTTCCCTCTCCCTCTCACCCATACACGCAGTCTGTCACCGAAATCTCTGATCTTTCCACTTTTGTCCACATCCTTTGACACTCTCATAGTTCACGCCACTATTAAATACTTCTCACCTTTGCAACAGCCTCCTAGCTGGACTCCTGGGCAACATTTTTGGCTTCTCAAAATCTACTCCCACACAGCAGTCTGACCGGCCTGCTTAAGTGGAATTTAGCTCATGTTTTAAGCTCTTGTTGCTACATTAGAGTAAAACCCAAGCTCCTCAGCACGGTCAGTGGGACTCTGTGCTCCGACTGGCACCCTTCTATCTAGCCCATCCCCTCCCGCTCTCTGGGGTGTGCCCTCTGTGCCAGCCACTCTAGTCCCCCTCGGCTGGCTCCTCAGAAGTGTCCTGGCCCATCAGCTTGGGGCCTTCCAGTGCTTGTGTCCCCTCCACCCGCCACCCTTTCAGTGCAGGTCTCAGCTCCGCCTCTGTGCACGGCCTCCTGAAGTCAGATTCCCCCGCACTTACCCACTACATGCCCGGTGGTAGAAACCTGTTGTTTTTTCCCCTTCAAACTACTTATCATCATAACTTTGAATTGTAGTTAAATATACATAATATAAACTTTACCATTTTAACCACTTTGAAGCATACAGTTCTGTGGCATTACATTGCTGTGTGACCATGGCCACCATTCATCTCCAGAACTTTTTCATCTTCCCTAACTGAAGCTCTGTCCTCATTAAACACCAACTCCCTCCTCTCCTCGCCCCATCCCTTGACAACTGTCATTCTACTTTCCTTGTCTATGTGACTATTCTGCTACCTCATCTAAGAGGAAGCTGCTTCTACAACAGTTGTCCTTCTGTAACTGGCTTATTTCATCTAGCATAATGTCATCAAGGTGCATCCGCGTTGTAGCATGTGTCAGAACAAGGGTGAATGATATTCCATTGTATTTATATACCACATTTTGTTTATCCATTCATCCACTAATGGACACTTGTGTTGTTTCCACCTTTTGGCTATTGTGAATAATGTTGTTATGAACACAGGTGTACAAATACCTGTTCGAGTTCCTGCTTTCAATTCTTCTGAATATATACCCAGAAGTGAAATTATTGGATAATATGGTAATTCTATGTTTAATTTTTTGAAGAACCTCCATATTGTTTTCCATAGGAGCTATACCATTTTATTAATACATTCCCACCAGCAGTGCACAAGGGTTCTAATTTCTCCATATCCTCACCAACACTTGCTATTTTCTGGTTTTTGTTCAAATAATAGCTATTCTAACAGGTATCAAGTGGTATCCCATTGTAGTTTTGATTTCTATTTCTCTAATGCAAATCAAATGTTCCATTAATGTTGAACACCTTTTCTTGTGCTTACAGGCCATTTGCATATTTTTGGAGAAATGTCTATTCAAGTTCTTTGCCTATTTTTAAATTGGGTTGTTTGTTTTTTTGTTGTTGAGATGTAGGAGTTCTTCATATATTCTGGATATTAACCCTTTATCAGATATATGATTTGAAAATATTTTCTCCTATACCATGGGTTTCCTTTTCACTCTGTTGATAGTGTCCTTTGATGTACAAAAGTTTTTAATTTTGATGAAGTCCAACTTATCTATTCTTTCTTGCCTGTGCTTTTGGTGTCATATCCAAAAATAAT
>NW_012145301.1:1013676-1015143 GCF_000956105.1 Propithecus coquereli
CATTGTGATCACTACTTAAACATTATTTATTTATTGCTTTGTCATTACTCATCATTACTTAAATGTATGCTCAATAAGAACACATAGTAAATACATACAACTACAAAGAAGAAAAACCCCAAATTTCATAAAAATCAGCTTTTAACCTTTTCATGTACCTTCTTTGCTCTCTGCTCTATCTCCGTGTGTACATATGCATGATTGTGTGTGAATGTTCAATATAGTTTAAAAATTAGGATTATATTTTCATTCCAGTAGGTAAATTATGGAGATAAGGAGAATGGAAGCAAAGGCTCCTTAAGAATTAAAGTGATCTCGGGAGTTATCTTGGGAGGCACAGAGGGTATGTGATCAGGCAGGGGATGGGGAGGGTTCAGTTGCATCTGTAAAGTCTGATTCCTCAAAAAAAACAAAAAACAAAAGAGAGAGCGCCAAAGCCAATGTGGCAAAATGTTACCATTGTTGAATCTGTGTAGTAGGCAAATGAGTGTCCGCTGTATCATTCTCTATATTTTTCTGTACATTTGAAATGTTTTTATAATTTCCAAAATAAGGAAAAGGTAGAATTGCTGGTATGACAGTGTGTGCTGCGTTTGTAGCAGTTTTATCATTTCTGGGGGTCTCTGTTTGCTGTAGCCCTCTCTCTGGGAGTGTCAACACTTATGCTTTTTCATAAATTGCTCTTCACAAAATTCAGAAACCTCTCATAGAGATTTCTTGTCAAAAAAACTGGGTAGCCCTCTCCTGAAAAGAAAGGTGTTATCATTTCAAAAACCCTGTCTGTTTCCTTAGTAACATAAAACTTCGATTGCCCCAGAGTCCTCAGAGCCTCCCAAAGCGCCCAGCGTAACCATGGGAGAGCAATAAACATGGGACACAAAATGGTAATGCAAGTGTTTGATGTTATATTTTCTCTTTCCTGGTACTATCCCAAGATGATCAATCTTTCAGAGGTTTAAAGTTTTTTTAAAAATTGTTCAGATATGACATAGACTTATGCAAATTCATGACTTTTGGTGCCTGCTGCCTGAAGGGCTTGCCTGAGCTGGAATGTCCTTGACTCACCAAATACCGCTGTAGTCAGAATTCACCTCATGCATTACACACGGCAGTGGCTCTTCCAGAGCTTCCTGAGCTAAGCTGTTCCACTGACAAGAGTATCTTCACTTTACCTGGGGTAAAGACTATTCACCTTTTTAGAATTCAGATAACAGAACCAAATTCTTAGAGGGCTTTGGCAATGTAGGCTAGGTAATTTGTCCTTCTGGAAAATTGCTGAAATGCACCAAAATATACAAAAATTAATTTTTAAAATTTCATCACATAAAAAGAAATTTATAATAAGATTTTAAAATTTGATGGCGTAGTAGATTTTCATGTTGGGAATAGAGCCTACTTTTTCAAACTTTCATATAGTACTTCGATTTTCATTAACATCTTCCTTGGGTACTCAAGAGCTTCACTGCT
>NW_012145301.1:1015193-1018754 GCF_000956105.1 Propithecus coquereli
TTCCCTAATAGACTATAAGATACACGAAGGCTAAAACCTCTATTTTGGTCACCATCATATCCCAGTACCTACACTGGGGCTGGTAACTAGTAGGTGTCCTGTTATACATATTTATAATCTGATCAATGCATATCTTCTAATGTTTTTAATTTGTGATGTTGTATGGTACCCAATCAACTTGCACATTTATATGAAAAATATTGATTAATAAAGGTTATTTCTGTATGGTATTTAATTCTTACTGAAAAGTCACACTAAATTAAGACACATAACTTTAAATCAAGCCACATGTAAAGTTTCAAGAAATGTTGGGGGGGAATTAAACACAACAGAAACTATATCAATGGCATATTTATAAAACATATTATTTTTTCCAAATATTTACAGAACGAAAATTAAATGATTAAAGACATCTCCCAGATTCTAGTCATTTCATTTCAGATCTGATATAACTTCATGATCTATTGCTTCGTTCTTCACTGGCAGGTTTTCAAAAGTGTTATAGACCTGGTTCTTAGATCAAATGAGGGGAACAGCACTCTTGCCCTAGCTTAAGTGATAGCCCAGGTAAACTGCTAAAAGCCCTTCCTTTCCTTTCGGATTTTTTAAACCTCCAGGAGAACGCTAACAAGTATTAATCTGCATCTTAGGTGAAGCAAACCCACAAGATTCTCTTTCATTCTTATGCTTATGTGCTTGTGGGAATGAAAATCGAAGGGACTTGTATTGTCAGCGGCAAAACAGCAGGGGGAGCTCATGAGGCGTTGTAGGCAGCTATTACTAGCCACCCTCCCCGCTCCAAAAAAAAAACCATTGCCTTAAGTATAAATTTAACAGCACCAAAGAGAAACCCAAATAAAGGGGAAAGAAAGCAAAAACAAACAAACAAAATCTTCTAATAAGAGGTGAAAATGGCCCAAATCAATTTCATAATAAAGGACTGACACAACCTAACACGTACTTCAGACCTGCAAACCCCTTCCCAGACCATGCTTGCCGCACAACCCCCGGTGCTCCTAGGTGCCCGGATCCGTGACTACTCTTGGCGCTTGACCATCTGCCTCATGTGTCAATACTGAGTTACCAGAAAGCTGGCTGAAAACGGCTGTGCTTAGATTTTCTAGATGTGTTTTAGAAATATTCAGCGAAATTCTTTTTTGGGGAACAACTTAAAATGCCATAAAAAAAATTAGGTTGTAAACCACAGAATAGTTAAAGAATATATTAAATATAGCCCTTCTTCACTGGAGAGAGTGAAGGGGGAGCCAGGAGCTACATCCCGAGTTTTAGGGCAGGGTAAGTCACCCCCTTGTGAGGACAGGGTAGTGTGAGAGATAGAACAGAAGAGTATTTCCCATTGGGGAGAAATCACAAGTGACATTGGTACTGCTTGCCATGCCCTCCTTTGCACCTTAGCCAGAGATAAGAATCAATGTTTAGCACTAGCAAGTCATCGACAGCTCCCATTCTGAGGCCTAACAGCAGACCACGCTGTGAAGCCCTGGAGAATCCTTTGCAGGGACTTCGGCTGCTCACTGGGCTCGCTGGGGATAGCGTGGGATATGAGGTCTTGCCTTTGCTGGTACTCTATCCACAAGTATTTCTGAACCACAGCTAAGCATCTTAGGCCACATCTTAAAGTAGTTGTCATCTCTTCCGGGGGCTATTTTGGCATTGGGAAAATGGACAGATTTTGGTGAGAGGCCAAAATGTCTTACAAACTCCATGAAGTTCAGGGTCTTGTCTTGGTTTGTGATCAGTATTAGCCAAAGAGTACAGATCTCTCCCCATGTTATTTTGGGATGAATATTGAACCTTTAAATAAAATATTGTGAGCTGTAATTGTACTGCAACAATGAGAGAAAGGAACTAGTGTAAATATATTACTATGTAGAACTATACTGCTAGTTCAGTTTTAAGTCATTGTCTTTTCTATGTCTGGAAACTTCCAAGGGCTCTCTAGAAAAGCAAGTTACTACATAATAAGGTGGCTGTTCTCAATAAACTCCATCAAATGAATGCATACATGAACTATGCACAATTATGAATTATTACATTTAATTTTCTTTAAAAGATTATTTGTTCTCCCAAACTAAATTATAATTTATTCTTTAGTAAAGTGTACATTTTGAAAGGAAATTAAACTATAGGAAAGAAGGGCAGTACAACAGTATGACCTTAAAAAAAAAAAATCCGGCCAGGCATGGTGGCTCATGCCTGTAATCCTAGCACTTTGGGAGGCCAAAGTGAAAGGATCTCTTGGCCCACGAGTTTGAGACCAGCCTGAACAACATAGTGAGATCCTGTCTTTACAAAAAGATAGAAAAATTAGGTGGATGTGGTGGTGTGTACCAGTAGTCCCAGCTACTTGGGAAACTGAGACAGGAGGATCCCTTGAGCCCAGGAATTTGAGGTTTCAGTGACTTATGATGACTCACTGCACTCCAGCCTGGGCAACAGAGTGAGACCCTGTCTTAAAAAAGAAAACAAAACACACACGCACCTCCAAGAAAGAAAAGAAAAACTCTTTAAACAATGTAAGTTTTCTTACCTTTTAAAAAAGACATATACATTTTCCTGTGTGAAGCATCTGAAATTCATTTCATCTAAATCTTCAAATTCTTTTTCTACTGCCTGGTAGTGTTTGGAAACCAGATTTTTAATTATCTTAAATAACTTTTGGGGAAAAAAAAGAAAAGAATAAAAGAAGCTTTGTTTATTTTCTAAATATGGATTTAATTCAATTATAAATCTCAGAACTAGGTTCCAATTTTTATTTAGGTTACATAAATATTAGCATTCACCAGAAACCCCAAATTATAGTGTTCTTGAGGAATCATAGAACACAAAAAGTCAACAAAGCTGTAGAATGAATTTCATATCAATAAGTCAAGCAAAAAATATTGTGTTCCTTTATCTGTAATATTTATCCAGGTGGTTTTAATGAATAAAGCATAGCTAAGTTATGCTAATTCTATCGGATTTGGTTTTCTCTTCAGTAAAATGAGGGCTTTAAATTAGGTAATACTTAGGTCTCTTCTAAGATCTAATACTCTAGGACTCTGACAACACAAGCATCCACCCCCAGTAGTTCTATTAAACTATAGGAAACATAAAAGATCTACTTGCTTAAGGAGCCTAGCTTGCTACCGAATTTTCGAACTGGATGGATCACCCTAGTGTGGCTAAGACCTTGGAAGAAACTGTGGTAGGGAAGGGACAGCTGGTGGAATTTTGAAATGTCCCTTGGTGACAGAAACTCACTTGAAAGCAACATAAATATCCATTGTTGGTGTATATCTTTGTCTGATTGTTTTCTTACTGATTTTTGCCTCTGGCTGAGGAAGCTACTAGGAAGTTAAGCATAGGACCTGACTGATTCGTACAGGTTGGCTTCCCCCCACGATGGGAATGCAATGTAACACTTTTATTTTTGCACATAGTAAAAGATGTTAGTATTTAATAACATTGTGATCACTACTTAAACATTATTTATTTATTGCTTTGTCATTACTCATCATTACTTAAATGTATGCTCAATAAGAACACATAGTAAATACA
>NW_012145301.1:1020244-1028529 GCF_000956105.1 Propithecus coquereli
AAAAAAAAAAAAAAAAAAAAATTTGATGGCGTAGTAGATTTCCATGTTGGTAATAGAGCCTACTTTTTCAAACTTTCATATAGTACTTCAATTTTCATTAACATCTCCCTTGGGTACTCAAGAGCTTCACTGCTGCTACAACAATTATGAGACTCCATACAATACAGCAAGTTTTTATTTGATGGTCCAGAAGAAGAATGGAGAAAAAAACCTACAAAGAAAATCTTGAAAATCCAAAAGATGTGACAGTCAGAAATCATGGAAGACTTTATCAGAACCGTTGAAGGATACTGAACAATTGACTTAAATAGTCTTTGTGACTTTTGCAATAAAAACAGAAATGAGAAATTTGGTTCCCATTAATTGAGCCTATTTATTCAGCCAACACAAGATCTCTCTCTTTTTTTCCCCATTCAAGGAAAAGCTGACCCTTTGGTAAGGGAGAGAACAACCAGTGAGTGAACAGGAATGATATAGCGTGAGGGGCCTCCCCGACGTAAGGGTGAGACCCAGCCCAGAAGCGGGGAGCACCGACAGAATTCCTGCCCCTGGGCCCACAGCCCAAACTGGGTATACAGCCCGAAAATGAGGGATGGCAGCAACCTCCCTGCCAGCTTTTAAAAAAGAAAAAAGCAACCCCCCCTTCACTCCTCTCCAGCGTCATGAAGACCAGCATCTTTTCTGAAGACCCCGGAGCAGCCTCAGACACTCGGCATGGGTGGGCAGGCGCCAGGCCTGGTGCTGTCACTGATGGGGCCGCCCAGCAGGGTTAAAGGGGAGGTGGCTCAGCTCCTCCAGGACCCGGGAGACCTGACACAGGCACACCCAAGTGCCCTGAGTAAAGGGGCTACAAAAACACGGTAGCCCTTAATGAGCTATTTTTGCGCTTGGGTGAACGAAGGGGCTGCTTCAGGAGGCGAGTGACGAAAACCCTTCCAGGCTTTTGTGTGGAGAGAAATGGCAGGCACTTTCGTCCTTTTCTAGGGGGTGCTAAAAAGAAGGCCTTTTGGAGTCTTCACGGGAGATGTGGATTTTAAGGGCGACCTTAGGTCATACAGAACTAATCAAGCGAAAACAATAAGAAAATGAGCCTGACCGTCAGCAAGTATCTGAGGACTTTATCAAAAAGAATTAGAAATGGACAAATTCACTGGGAGCTGCGAAGGATCAAATCTGCAAGGTGGCGTTGTGTGGCTGGGATTAAATTATTTATTCATTGTTAATTTATTTATTTATGTATGTGCAAATGACCTCGCTGCCGCAGGTGCTAAGGGCCGCTGAAAAGGCCGGGATTTTTAGATCCGGGCCTAGAATATTGGTCCATTTAACTCATTCTTTCCTTAAGGCGATCAGCACTGACTTTTATCTAGGGAGACAGAGGAGGAAAAACCGTATGTGCGCAGGGAGGGATGCAGGACTTGAGCGGCCTTAAGGACCCAAGTAGTTCAGCTTCATTCAAGATTCTAGGGAGGGCGCCACGCAGTTTAATGTCCAACGAATTAGCAAATGAATGCTTATGTCAATATGTGAAAAATCCCTGGTTCGTTTAAACAGATAAAGAGCCTCTGGGGAAAACTCAGAAAAAGCAAGCTCTTTTTCTTTTCCTTTTTAGTTAATTTAATTTAATTTTTAAAGGAGGGCACAGCACTTCCTGAGTTCTATGGTAACCCACAAAAGTTACCCAAAAAAGGGTCTAATGGATCCTTGATCTTGTACATGCTTGAAATAGCTTCAGTGTAATTACTGGAAGAAATAAAGAGATTGTATCAGCCATTCTCTGAGTCGTGTTCCCCATTCAGTCGTGTCCTGCCTAAATTGAAAAGCAGAGCATCTATCTTTACCTCTTAGCCATGACTAAGGAGTGAAAACAAGTCATTACCCTGTGTGTACAATGATCTAGTTTGCAGAGGAAACCTGAGGGTGAAATCAATAATGATCTTATTTTCTCTAGGTTTAGGCAAATAATGATGAACAAAAATGGTCATCCCGTGTTCCTGCTGACCCAGCACAGTGGGGACGCTGTGTAGGACATGACCTTTGGCGGAAGAGAACACAAGAACTCAGCGTGGGGGATTCAGACAAGAAGTCACATGGATTGAAGCCTGTAACATCAAGCCAGTGAACTCTCCTGGAGGAGAAAGACCCACTTACTTTGCAAAAGAGACATGTGACAGCGAATGATCCCTGGAGGAGAGCCTTTCTGCTAAATTGGTAAGGGATGCTAAGCAAGGGATTCAACTTGGGAAACGCCGCACTTCATGATATATGGCTGCCTCTCACGGTGAATTAGAAGAAACCTGTCTTGAATTATAAAGAGGTAAGCTGTCCCCAAAAGGGGGGAAGAAGGAAAAGGAAAAGAAAAACCAAAGGAAAGTTCTTTAAACATAATGGCAAGATTTTTTTTCTTAACTCAAAGGCATCGAGGTGTATATAGCAGCAAGATTTTCTTTCACATATTCAGTCAGTCTTGGTTCCCTAAAATATAATAGATTAGCACCTTAGCACCCAAGTGCTAAATAAACTAAAAGTTCTAAAGGAGAAAAGAAAAAACATAGAGGACTTGCCTATATTGCTGAACATCATTAACTTATTCTCCACTATTTTGAAAGTTGTAGGTATTTTGACATTAAATACCAAACTGACTAAAAAGTAAAAATTTCAAAATAAGTTCTCTCCACATAAATTTTCTCAGACTTACCTAAGAGTAGAGGGATTGTCAGTCTAAAATCAATAACAGTCACAATCCAAAGCTTCATAAAATTATGAATTCCTTAGATGTATTTTCATCTCCTGCCTCCCATAGTTAATTTTCACATGTTAAAGTTCTATTTTGTTTGTGGCGCACTGCTATGTAGTAATATGTGCCTGCTTTGAAGGAATTTTAAAAGTACTTTATTCCTAGTTAGGTTTTTATCTGTAATCTGGATAGTGCTGTATTTGAAGTAATAGAGCTAAACATTTAAATTTTCCCCATAGAGAAGAGATGAGCCTTCTTTCCCATTATTCCAAATTAATGAGCATTTTTAAATACTGTAACATAGAATAAAAGGAGTAAAAGTAAGGATCTATTCCAACATATTTTTTAAAACAACCACTTTGAATACAGCAGTTTATTTTTCCTGGTACAAGAAGACAGAACTTAACATTTAAAAACAAAACTTTGACCATGCATTAATTTGTACTCTGTAAGAAATTTGCAAATGAGTAGTTTCTAGAGAGGAGAGGAGAAGCATCTCCATCATTTTCTTATTTTCTTTTCATCTATGAAGTTTGATTTATTAGAAACTACCAGGGAAGAAATTAGCAGGTATCATCAAAATAGATTTAATTTTTAAATCAGCACAGAAGACTCTTTAGAGAATAGACTGAATGCAGAAAGGAGTTAGCCCCCCAAAAAACATTGCAAAATTTTTAAGTGCCAATTTTCCAATTAATTTTTACTAGCAATACCCATTTCACTAATGCTGCTATGAGGTGGACATGTCAAAATAATCATTCAAAAATAAAGATAGCTCAAGTACTGAATTTTGTCATTAAAATATTTTGCTGTTTCCTTGAGTGCTGGGAGATCTTTTTGTTGATGACTGCTCATGCAGAACACAAGCAGATGCTCTGGTTTTGTGAGTGCCTCACAGATAGGATGCTGCTCCTTAGCGCTGGGTGAGTGGAGTTGGCAAAGAAATTCAGAAGTTGTCCTGATATCACACAGAGCAACCAAGGCAAAAAAGCATCAGTATTTTACTGGATTTACCCTTTCCAAGCCGTGCAGAGGTATTAATTATCCCTTTTTATAATAACAGCGGTAAACAACAGCAACCTGTATTGGTACCTTAGAATATTCTAGACATCGTGTGAAGTAATTCCCATGGAATATTTCATTACAGACTCAAAATAACCTCTGAGGTAGATATGATTAGTTGCACTTTCCAAAAAAGGAAACTGGTCCTCAACGCGGCTAAGCAACCTGTCCCAGGTCAGATCATAGTAAATGCCAGAGCTGGGATTTGAACTTGTGCCAGTCTAGTTCCAGAGCCTGAACTCTTAGATACTATGTTTCTGCCTTGTTTAAGAGTCTTTTGCATCTGCTTTTTGCCTTTCAATGACTAAAAACGATTAGAATCCATATTGTAAAATAGCTTCCAATTTACGAGGCCTCGTGTTTACCATCAAACAGGTGTACTTTCTGTAGGGTGGCTTGATTTCTCCCCGGAGACGCTGACAGCTCTATTAGGGTTCTAGAGGCTGCTCCTCCCCTCCCTCCAGAAGCTGTGGCCCTTCCCTAACATGGGTGGGTCGCTCACCAACTGCCCGGCTCCGCTCCCACGGCTGCCATCGGGCTCAGACCCACCTTTCTCTTTTCTCTGCCTTTTCCTGCCTTATTAGCTCTTCTGTCACCTAGTACTTAACACTGCCTGCTAATAATAATAACGATCATTTACATATAGCGCTTCCATGTGCTGGGTACTGTTCTAAATGATTGATATATATGTTTACTTGCTATGTCTTCATAACAACCCTACTACCCTACTGGGAAGGCACAGTCAGTCACTAATACCCATTTACAGACATGGAACAGAGACACACAGAGATCAAGTAACTGAACGAAGGTCCCACAACTAGGAAATGATACGGTTCATGATCCTAACTGATTTATTGTATCGTGTGATAGCACCTAGAAGGATTTGCTTCTATGCTTATTGTCTCCTATTTCTAGACTGTAAGAGGAGAGAAATTTCCACCTTGCTTGACATTTAGATCTATGCCATTTAGAACACTGCGTGGCATATAGTAGGTGATCAATAAATATATGTTGACTGTCTGACAGCTCCTTTCCCACCTTTCAGCTTTCAAGGGCATTTCCCTGACTTATGGATACTGCCAGACAGGACAAGCCCCCTTTACTTTCACAGGATGGACTGGTCACTCACAGAGCAGTGGACTCTTCAGGCCTTTTGCTCTAGTTTGAAGTTGCGGGTGGGGGAGATTGGGCTGCCTGCTACAAGAACCAAGCGCATCATAGCCTCAAAGCTTGTACATCTCTGAGATGAAAGAAACTTCAGAGATACGCTTCTCTGCCCTGCCCGGCGCCTTAGGGAGTTCATCCCTCCCTGCAAACTGCCTCGCCTGAGCCCCCATGACCTCTGGCTTCCCGCTGTGTTTGCCAGTGAGAGATGACATGGAGACTGGGAGGAAGTGCCGGCCCTGCTGCTTCCTTGCCTTGGCACCACAATTCCGGCAGTGGCCGCTCTCGCTTTGACTGCCAGTTCCTACAGGGCGGTCCCCCTTCCAGCTGTGGGTGAGCCTCTTCCGCAGCTCCCCGGGTCTGCCCGAGCAGCACTGCCTCCCTTTGCTCCTTCAAGCCAGGGGGTGAGACCCTCCCGCTGTAGCTAGTCCTTGGGTACCTCAACACCCCTAATAGGCCCCCTCAATCTTGTTCACGCCTCCATAAATAGCTCCTTCAGCAAATACCCTTCAAAATCCCACCTGCAAGTTCCTTCTTCCTGATATACAGACACCACTTGGTCCAAATTCCCATTTAATGCAGCAATCCCCTCCGCAGCACCCCCAGCCTCTGTCTGCCCATTTCCAGCATTCCAGGGCATCTACTCCATTCGTAGACTGTCCTGTTTATTACAATGCTATTCCTTTTTCAGAAGCAAGAAAGATCTGCTTCCCATGAAATCCTATTTCTGTCATCCGAAGCTCACAGAATAAGCCTCCTCTTCCCTCTACCTGACAGCCCCGTAAATATTTAAACACAGCTGTCGGGGTCTCCCCTGAGTCTCCTCCTCTCTGGGTTCGAAGCATTCAATTTATTTTCCACTTTACACTTCTCCATGCTCCCATATAAGCACCTGAAAACAAGGGAGTGAAGAAATGGTAGAATAAATTTACAATAATTGGTCCGCGTGAGCGGTAGGATAAAGGACCAGGAAGGAAGCAGAATCTCCCTATTTCTGCACTTATCCCTGGGGCTGATTTGTCAACTTCCCATTATACATCTTTTATTGTTATTACCACCTAGACTTATATATCACGTCATTCATTCTCTTTTTGCGGTATTTTTTTATTGTGGTAAAATAGAATAACAAAATTTCCCATTTTAACCATTTTTACACATACAGTTCAGTGGCATTAAGTGCATTCGCAATGTTATGCAACTATCACCACTATTTGTTTCCAGAACTTTTACATCATGCCAAAGAGAAACTCTGTCCCTGTTAATCTCTGACTGCCCATTCCCCCTCCCCCAGCCTCTGATAACCTCTATTCTATTTTCTGTCTCTATGACTTGCCTATTCTAGGTACCTTATATAAATGAAATCATACAATATTTGTCCTTTTATGTCTGGCTTATTTTATTTAGCATAATGAGTTTAAGGTGTATCCATGTGGCAGCATGTGTGAGAACTTCCTTCCTTTTTAAGGCTGAATACTATTCCACTGTATGTATGTACCATGTTTTTTTCATCCATTCATCTGTTGACAGACACTGAATTGTTTCCACCTATTGGCTATTGTGAATAATGCTGCTTTGAACGCTGGTGTACAAGGACCTGTTGAAGTCCCTGCTTTCAGTACTTTTGGGTATGTACCCAGAAGTGGCATTGCTGGGTCACAGGGCAATTCTATGTTTACCTTTTTGAGAAACTGCTGAACTGTTTTCCTCGGTGTCTATATCACTTTACATTCCTACCTATGCACAAGAGTTTCACTTTCTTCACCTCCTCATCAACACTTGTTTTTCATAATAACCATCCTAATGGGTATGACCATTATTTTTTAGGAAAAAAAAAAGCTTTATTGTGGTAATTGACCTACAATAAACAGCAATATTTAAAGTGTAAGCTTTGGTAAGTTTTGACATAGGTATAATCCATGAAACCATCATCCCAATCAAGATCATTACCGTGTCCATCACCCCCAGTGTCCCCAAGCCCCTTCAGGATCCCTCCCTCCCGCCCTCACTGCTCCCTTTCCCAGACAACTTCTTCCATCTTTACTCCCCTGCGCACTCTGGTCCCCCTGCCTAACCTGCTCATGCCCTTCCATCTGTGAAGCTGATCTCTGGGTCAAAGAAGAGAGGAAAATTTATTAGCAGATACACTCAATAGCCAAACACATGCCAAGTTTCCTTCTCCCAGCAAGCCGGCCCTAAGTCCTAAGGACTAATGAAACTTAGGAGCAAGTTGAAAACCAAACTTGCAGTCACTGCTTATACGTCCCTCTTTTCCAAACACACGCAGAGAAGTGATTTAAATTGCAGTTGCCTTTGAGGTAAGAATTATTACTCCAATTTTTAGACAAAGGAACTGAGGCTTTATGAGATTAGACAACTTGCTCAAAACCCCACAACTCAACACCAAAAGCACAAGCCAAAAGAAAACACTAATAAGTCAGAGTACATCAAAATTTAAAACTTTTGCACTTTAAAAGACACCACTAAGAAAATAAAAAGACAAGTCACAGACTGGGATAAAATATCTGTAAATCATATATCTGATAAAGGATTTAACTCTAACACAGAGAGCACTTACAATGACCAATACATAGAAGGTGCTGGACAAAAATGACCACACTTTTTAAATGGGCAAAAGATTTGAATAGAGATTTCTCCAGAGAAGAAATATGAATGTCTAATAAGTACATGAAAAGATGCTGAAAATCATAAGTCATTAGGGAAATGCAAATTAAAACCACAATGAGATACCACCAGATACCCACTAGGAGGTCTATAACCAAAAAGATAGACAATAACAAGCATGGGTAAGGAAACAGAGAAACTGAAATCCTTGTGCATTGCTAGGAGGGACGTAATGTGGTACAGCCACTTTGGAATGTAGTTTGGCAGGTTTTAAAAAAGTTAAACATAAACTTATGACACAACCTAGCAATTCCATTCCTAAGAATCTATCAGAGAAATGAGAACACATGTTCACACAAAGACATGTACACAAATATTCATAGCACCATTATTCATAATAATCAAAATTAGAAACAGTCTAGGCCAGGCGTGGTGGCTCATGCCTATAATCCTAGCACTCTGGGAGGCCAAAGCGGGAGGATAGCTTGAGATTAGGAGTTCGAGACCAGCCTGAGAAAGAGTGAGATCCCGTCTCTACTAAAAATCGAAAAATCAGCCGGATGTGGTGGCACATGCCTGTAGTCCCAGCTATTTGGGAGGCTGAGGCAGGAGGATCATTTGAGCCTAGGAGTTTGAGGTTGCAGTGAGCTACAATGATGCCACAGAACTCTAGCCTGGGCAACAGAGTGAGACTCTGTCT
>NW_012145301.1:1029155-1030487 GCF_000956105.1 Propithecus coquereli
AAACCATTTCTGTGAATGTGCTCATATGACACAAGAACAATCTCTGAGCTTCTTTGAGGACGTCCAAATAACTGCCCACTGAGCTAATGGCATCAATCATGTATCCACAGATACTATTTCTATAAAATCGTGGTCATTATTTATAAGGAGCTAAGACGTCATGGGTATAGACAGGGTATTCCACCTAAGTCACCTGGCAGAGGCTTAGTTATCCAGCACAACGTCATCTTCCCTCCCTCTTTCCCTTCCTGGCTGGGTGGCTCACACAGCCACTCCAAATGAAAGACTGCATTTCCTAGCCACGTTTGCCAGCCACATGACTGAATTCTGGCCATTAGATATAAGAAGTACTGTGTGAGTGTTCTGACAATCGTGCTTAAAGAGACCAGACTCTGTTGAAAGGAACCCCCTTGTCACCCTCTGCCTGTGTCCCTTCTTCAGGCCTGCCCCAGAACACGGAGGCTATTCCCTAAAAGCTTTTCTGAGTGGTCTGTTAAACATGAAGATTTAAAGATTAAATATAGGAGTTTCTCTTCGCTCTCTCCTAAAACCCTTCTAAAATGATAGTAAAGGAATAAAAATGATAAAAACCCACAAAAACAAAGAGAACGATAGTGAAGACAGCCTCATATAACAGATATAAACAAAATGTTGACACTGGAAAGCGAGGAACAAACGGGCACTGGGAAGCAGGCTGCAGCCTCAGTACAGCAAGAGGGGTGTTCAGACAGGGGAGTGAATTTACAACACGAACAGTGGCCAGGCGCAGAACGAGGGTGCATCAGGGACCGTGGCAGGCAGAGATAAGGAGGGGCTGGGAAAAGGAGGTGGAGAGCTTGACCACAGAGCTGTTGGACTCCATACAGCCAGACGACAACCCCACCCCCTCCCCACCGAGAGAAGAGAAAAATATTCTTCAGAGAAATTGAAGAGCGAGCATCTGGACTTGGGGACATCAGAGAATCTGGGCCCAGCATCAGGTGTCATATTGAAAACAAGAATTAAGTGGACATTTACCCACTCAATGGTCTAATCCTGAATATCTTGTGTCCCATTTGGCCTCCAAAATACTGGTAGCCAGGGTTATATTCCCAAGGCAGAAGATCAGAGGATTCCTATTAAGGAAGTTACACAAGAGAAAAGACATATAGAAATTGACACTTGGGAGTCACTCAAGGAAATGACTGGACTCTCAAAAATTGCCATCTCCCCACCAACACACAGGAAGCTTTCCAGTGATGTTAATGCCTTTCTTTTAACTATAAAAGAACATAGAAAGAGCACGAAACATTTCCCTAAATGTTTCTCTCGCATAGAGATAATAAAAAAAAA
>NW_012145301.1:1032118-1039592 GCF_000956105.1 Propithecus coquereli
GAAGTCCAAGAATGCATACATTCATTATAGCTATCAATATTTACCAATATTAAAACTGAGAAAATTTCAAAACATAAGAATACACAAGCACACTTTCCAGTAGCCATCAGAGCAGTGAGGTCATTACAGATCATGTAGCCTCTGGAAACTCCATGCTTGTCAGAATGAGAGTGAAAAAGGCAAATAACATCTTAGTAGTATTAAGAAAATGATTTTGACCTCACAGCCCCCTGAAAAGGTCTCAAAGACTCCCAAAGGTCCTCAGACCACACTGATATAGAGCATCTAAGCCATAGACACTGTTGCCTAAAGGGTCCAATAAATAAAACCTCTGCTGGCTCAGGAACTAATTGCAAGATAAAGAAGTGTTACATGGGTCAGCTGTATTATTCATAGAGCTGTTGGGTAATATGGCATGACTGCAGGGCAGCAATGATTTTCTGCATATTGTACCAAATATTTGCCACCGCGTCACAGACAGTACTAAAAACTGCAGCTCTCCCCCCATACAGGCACCCTGCTACAAAACTTTTGACCTGGAGGGGCAGTCCAGAATGCATGCACCGTGTGGGCAGTGGCTCCTAAAGCAAGGGCAGAGAAACAGGCTGGGCTAAGCTGTCCCACAATGCAAATCAGAAACGTCACTCGTCTATTCCTGGGAGGAGAAAACAAGGAGATAGAAGAGAGAAGCCAAGAATGTGCTAGTGGATCTCCCTCAACAAGGAAAAAAACATTAGGGGTAGAGAATAAATATTACTCCATATAACACTGAGCACCAACTCTGTTGCATTGCCTAAAATATCATATTTTAGAAGAGTACCAATGTTATAAAATTTCCCTATCACTAAAAAAATCTGCATAATCTGTGAACTTCTTTGTAAGATTTAATGACTGGTACATTGACGTATGATTTATGTTTACAGAAATGGGTGTCACATTTTAATACGTAATATTTGCATATGTCATTGTATGCTTGGAGCACTGTTCCCCTTTCTTTTCCTGGCTAATTCTTGCCTTCACCTGCAGGTGCTATCGTAACATTTTAAATCATTTTAAAAAGATCTCAGATACTTGTTATCTATGTTAGGAATAATGTACCTTTTTAAAATAACCCTAAATTGAAGAACTTCTATTTATACTCATGCTATTCAACAAAGACAAACTCCAGAATAAGGGTGGAAATGGTATGGTTTGTGCCTTAGAAAACTACCAGTTTATCTACTAGAACTGGGTAATACTTGGACCAATATGAGCACAGCAAAGGCTAGAACTAGATAGTTTTTCATATTATAGTTAGGAATGCATTCTCCCAGGTTTTTTGTGCCTTAAATACCCCATAAAAGATTAAGCAGCATTATACATAAACAATATCCCTTGAGTGCATAAATTTATGGCATAAAGATCTAAATTAAAGTCTCTAATGAGTACTGTCAAGTCTTTCTTGACAAATATGAATGATTTTTTTGAGTAAATACTCCTGGCCTAGAGAAGTGCTAAACTCTTCCTGCATTTTCCCACCTGTTTAAGAAGTTCCCACTCTTACAGAGTTTCAGGTAGCAAGGTTTATATAATTTCTGTCCCAATAAATGGCATAATTGCATGGCAGCAGTGATCTTCTGCATATTGTACCAAATATTTAAAGGGAAGAGATGTCAATGACATTAAAATTATAGCACGGTTTGGATGTCAATGCCATAACAAAAAGGAGAGATGGGAAAAGAAAGTATTACCATGAAGCAAGGTATTAATATAAAAATAAGTTTTCCCATGTCCTTTAGAGAAACATAACTCTTTTGGCAACCAGAAAGAATTTAAGACATTTTGATCCAAAGGCAACAGTCCAAATCTTTTTATAGATTCCTTGGAAAAACAACTTAGGATAGATAAAAGTTGTCAGGTTTTTTTATAAAAAAATAGTAAATGAAGCAATGAGATGAAAATATAAGACTAAAACTCTTTAAAATAATGATTTATGGGTAAATCAAGGCAAAGCTTCATTTCATTTTTGAACAAAAGCGTGATTATTAAGGTAAAAAACAAGAAATTGAACTCCAGACTTCATTTTACGTTTTTACATTTTCCTCTGCCACATAAATAGGGATTTTTTTTTCCTCTTCCCTTTCCTTTTCCTCTTTGAGAGAGTGATTTTCATGAAATGAAATGAGCTCTAAAGGTTACATCTGCTATTTCCTGTCATCTACCACATGGAGTTTTACCAAATGTGATTCACTCAGTTATTTTCTTCTGCCCAATCCCAATATCTGGCTGTGTTTGCTTGGGTTCGAGCTACTGCTAAGTGTTTCAATTTCTCAGTGCTCATACTTATTGGAAGAAGAAGCTTCTTAGCAGTGATAATATTAATGAAATGAAGCAAAATCCCATTGTTTACTAACTACGTATATAATTTCCTACCCAAGTACAACTTTCAAAGTGTCTTCCCCAAATAAACTGAGAAACCCTAGACAGTTGGAAGACACAAGCAAGCCTCACGTTGCCAAAGAAAATAAGAAAGACCTGACAAACTACAGGCTAAGCATTAGACAGACACATAGATAGAATCAATGTGCTTTTTCTCATGCAAAGAAAAAAATTAGATGCAAACTTTACATTTAAAACTGCATTGTTCCCCTTTAATCTGGCCACCATCCGAGTGGTGATCTGGATGTTAGAGAAGAGATGAATGGGAGACACTGGCAGGGATTGAAGCTTGGGGATGAATGTGGAAATGTAGAATGGATGTTTCTTTTTTTTGGCTTTGAGTTGACTGTTGTTTCTGTCTGTTTTTTAGAACTGATCCGAGAGGACAGGGAAGTCAGTGTGGGCGGCTCTAAGGAGCCTCCCTCTCTACAGCTGCGGCTCAGAGGATTACGGCGCTTCATCCACAAGGCAACATTGCACAAGCAGCCTTTGAACAAAAGTCATGGATACTATTAATGATATGGTAATCCTTAATCGAGCTACCTCCCAGTAGTGATTATACTGACATGGGAAGAATATCTAAGTCGTGGAGGCAGCCCACAACAACACTGTGTCATTGTTCACCCCAGGCTTGACCAGGACTAACTTTTACCAGCATCTCTAACGTCACCTTTCCCTTGGAGCCTCCCCCAACCCCTGGCCCCAGCTCCCACTCCCACCCCATCATGGTAAAAAAAGTGGCAAAGAAAACCCTGATCCTAAATCTTTTTTTAGATTTGTTTTTGCAAGTTCCCACACACATTTAGTGTCGTCTCGAAATTCATGCTGTCAACTGTCTCTAGGAATCATTTCCATCTGAGAACAAGACCACACAAAGGTTAGTTCGGTGGGTCTCAGTGAAGATGTTTTAATTGTCTGACAATAGATTCTTCTGTCATTTGACTTGCAAATGTTGTCCTCTTGCTCTCAGATAACATGTTCAGAATTAGATAATTTGTCAATAAATTTCCAAAAACTCCTTAATTATGATACTGAGATACCAGTGGTACCTATTCCTATTTAATGAGACTCAAGTACCATCCAGCAGGGAAAATCGTGTGGCTTACTATATCATGGGACTTCCCCAAAGGCCAAACTTAATTTCCTCATAGATGATTCCCCTTAATATAAGGAAAGTGACCTTTGTAAAGAAAAAATGTATTTATGATTTTTTACATAATATATGTGGGCTAAATATGTTTATATTAACACTTCAAATGGCTTGTGGGGAATGTACCAATGAGGCTAAAGAAACTATTGCTTCACCACCACTCTGACCTAATGGTTCTTTTTCCATGGATTATTAATATTTTTAAATAATGCCATTTCTTTGCCATCCAAAACAAAACCAGTAGCTAATATAATTTTATGGACACTCTCCCATATTCATGAAACCATATAGATAATCTTTCTAAACCCATAATAAGCCATGCTCAACATACAATGAAATTGTGATGTGAAAAAAATATGATTTTTCTAACAAACATCTCTGGAGATCATTGTTCCAAATGAGCTTTTCATTAGTCTTTGCAAAACAATTTGTTTTGGAAATTACACATATTTTTATTAGAACAACCATCTTTAATAAATATGAGATATGTACATTTTATCTAATATATGACTATAAAGGACAAACAACAAATTGTACACATAGAACATCATTACAGGATATTTTCTATTCAATATAAAGCTGTAAATAATGCAAAGGTTTATATTGGAATCTGTGACAATTCATGAAAAATTTTAGAGCTGTGAAACTAATGTACTGACTTCTATGTTAAAAATTAATAATCAACTGGTTGTCTTTGAAGACTGGATTTGGGGGAAGACGATGAGAACAGGACCTTTCCCTGTTGACTTTATATATACTTCTATAATATTTGGTTATTTATTATATAATAACTATGTATTGCTTTTCTAATTTAAAAGATAACAACATCTAATAAGTGGCCAAAAATGTGATTTGCTTGGAATGTCTGAATATCTTATCCTCTTTAAGGGGTTATATTTTGTGAATTTATTCATATGAAAGTACCACTGTGGCAACTTCACAGCAAAATATAGCGTGAAAGTTCTAGGATCCTTGTTTATGTAAAAATTGGCTCCACAAATTAACACATCATGTCAAATAAAAGCATAGAAACTCTAACCTCATCTCATTTACCTATATACATCTCCCAATGCTGAGGGGATGTGTAGCTGATCACCACCACACCTGAAATGTTTTAAGCATAATTTTCACTATCTAGACAGTATCAAAAGTGAGAAAAGTATCCGCCTCAATGCTGAGTGCCAACCCCGGCTCTTAACCAACTGGGCACTAGGAACCTCTATGCGTGAGTTTTCGTTAACTTATGTATAAAATGTAGACAACAATACCTGCCCTTACCATGGACCTATACTAAAGTAAATTACCATTGTTAAAATAAAATTATAAAATCAGAAATGACAGTGAACCTCCCACACGAGTATTTTGTTCCGGGTTCAGTGTCTGGAGTTCAAAGATGCATGTCTATTTGCTAAAAGAAAATAATAAGCGAATACTTTAAATTCATATTTAATCTGGATTAAGTATTTATTTATAATATTCTGGCCTTATAATAAATCATTGTCTAGCCTCCCGGAAACATTGGATAAAATGATTCATAATTTTCTTTCCTCAGTTTGTCAGTTAAATAAATTTGTGAGGAAAATTCAAGTTTTCTATCACATTTTACAGATAGAGAAACTGAGGCACAGAGACTTTAGGAACTGATTTACTTGGGATCGGATAGAGAGTGAAGCAATTTCTTCCTTCCATTACACTGCCTAGTCTAATTCAAAAGATTTGCTCTCTCATTCAGTGCTGTCTAATAGGAATACACTGCAAGCAACACAAGGAATTTAAAATTTTCTAACAGCACGCTCGGAAAAATTTTAATGGGAAATGAATTTTAATAATATATTTTATATAACCCAATATAGCCAAAATATAATCATTTCAATATTTAATCAATATCAACAAATCATTGAGATGTTTGAATATTCTTTTTTTTAATACTAAGTCTTTGAAATCCAGTATTTTACACTTACGTCACATTTCAATTCAGACCTAAAAAATAGTAACAATAGGCCGAGCGCTGTGGCTCATGCCTATAATCCTAGCACTCTAGGAGGCCAAGGCGGGAGGATGGCTTGAGCTCAGGAGTTCGAGACCAGCCTGAGCAAGAGCGAGACCCTGTCTCTACTATAAATAGAAAGAAATTAACCAAACAACTAAAAATAGAAAAAATTAGCCAGGCATGGTGGCTCGTGCCTGTCGTCCCAGCTCCCCGGGAGGCTGAGGCAGGAGGATCGCTTGAGGCCAAGAGTCTGAGGTTGCTGTGAGCTAGGCTGACCCCATGGCACTCTAGCCCAGGCAACAGAGTGAGCCTCTGTCTCAAAATAATAATAATAATAATAACAACAATAAGTGGCCAGAAAACATGAATTGCTTGTAATCCTGAACCTGTTATTTCAAGCCACATTTCACCTTACTGGTTGTAACCTTACTGGTTGGCGCAGACGGAATCGCTGGCTCTGATGGTCCAGCGAGGCAGGGTAATATTAAGTACATGGGTTCCGGAGCCAGTCAGGCCGGGTGTGCGTCCCAGCCCCACCGCTGCTAACTGGATGACAACGGGTGAGTTACTTCCTGTGCCCCAGCTTTCTCATATGTGAAATATTTTACAGGATTGTTGTAGGAATGAAATGATTGACTATTTAGTGCCTGACAAGTAGTAGGCCTTAACTATGTCAGCTATGGGTACTGCTATTACCAGAGAACACACAGGAGCTAATTCTTGTTTGTACCTTTCCCCCTGCCACACAAAACTTGTAAGAGACTAGACATGTTAGGCCTGTAACAGGGTTTCATATGTATTGAATTATGTCTTAAAAAGAAATGTTGAAGTCCTTAGCCCCCGGTGCCTCAGAATATGACCTTATTTGGAAATACAGTAGTTGCAGACTTGGCTATTAAATAGTTAAGGTGAGGTCACACTGGGAGGAGGGCAGGTCCTTATCCAGTAAGACTGGTGGCTTTATAAGAGAGGGAAATTTGGCCACAGAGGCAGAGACAGAGAGGAAGAGCGCCGCATGACAGCAGAGGCAGAGGTTGGAGCGGTGCTGCTGCAATACGAGGTGTGCCAAGGATGACCAGTAACCACTAGAGTACAAAAGGGCAGGGAAGGGTTCTGCCGAGAGTCTCAGAGGGAGCACGGCCTGGCTCACACCTTGGTTTTGGATTTCTGGCCTCCAGAACTATGAACGAATACATTTCCGTTGTTTTAAGCCACTCAGTTTGTGGTACTTCATTATGGCAATACTAAGACTAGTACAGAGTTCTTCACCCAAAAGGAAGTGTAAACAGCCAAGGTTCTGGGTGACTGACAGCCTGGAGATTGCAAAACCTCCAAGGGATCAAAGGAGGTTTCTATAA
This sequence comes from Propithecus coquereli, assembly GCF_000956105.1. Taxonomy (NCBI): domain Eukaryota; kingdom Metazoa; phylum Chordata; class Mammalia; order Primates; family Indriidae; genus Propithecus; species Propithecus coquereli. The sequence goes on from NW_012145301.1 coordinate 1,039,035, forward strand.
AGTCTGCACAGCCCCTGTCCTCCAAAGGGCGCTCAGGCTGCTTCTCAAGTCCACACACAGACTTCGGAAGGAGAATCCTGCCCCTGGACATGGTATTCTTGGAGGGATGGCTGCCTGTGAAATGAATAAGCTAAGTCACAAACCCAGAGAAGCAACTCTGTTGGTTTGTTGGGGGTTAAACTGGTGTGAGCATGTCACTATGTCTACCATTTGTTTTTAATGGTTTTGGTCATTTTTTGCCATAGTTTTCCAAAACATCCTATTATGATCAAAACATTAATTTTAATTCAATTCTTAAAGAAGTTTTAGTATTTATGTGTACCCTTAAAAGTGGAGCACTAAATATGGGACATACAGAGAAGTAAAATAAAAATAGTCTAAAGTAATACAGATTTCTATCTTGTTAATATTCCTGGGACTGTTAACCATTCTATGTACTGTTTTCTACAGTTCCTCATTCTCCTAAATTATTGACAGCTATGTTTCTTTTCCGTGTGTGTGTATTATACACACACACTTAAAAATGAAATTCTCTACCGGGCGTGGTGGCTCACACCT
>NW_012145301.1:1039778-1043867 GCF_000956105.1 Propithecus coquereli
GGATCTAAGGCACTGGTTAGTAGCCCATGGAATTTGAGGTTGCTGTGAGCTAGGCTGACCCCACAGCTCTACCTCCCAGGCAACAGAGCTCCCCTTTCCAAAAAAAAAAAAAAAAAAGAAATTCTCAATCATATATGCAGGTTTTGTGACAAAATTAGCAAAGAAATAATTTTTCTAAAAGAAACATTAATTTTCACAATTCAGGAATGCTTGACTGATTAGAACACAGCAAATACTCATAAATGTTGGTTGCATTGATTTTAATCTGTTGATTCTAAAATAGACTCTAAAAATGAATTTGTTATTTCAGTATATAGTTTGTTAATTATTCTTATTTATCAGGAAAATATATGCTTCTATTACAGCATCATCTAAGTATATTAAGTGGCCTCTTCAAATCTCCACTAAAACTTCTAAGAATGTAAACTGCTTCAGGCAGAACTTTAAACCTAGAAAGGACCTTGGAGATCTTTTGATCTAACCTTTTCATTTTACAGATGAGAAAACCAGAGCAAGGGGATATTAAAGACTTGACCAAGGTCACGTAATTATCAAATGAAAGTTCAAGCTGTAAGTCCTGTCACCCAAGTTTCCTGACACCCAATTCAGGGCTACACCAGCAAGCAATAAATATCCTCCTACCTGGCAGTTGAGATGGACAGTTAGCAATCAATGCACGAATTTAAGCAGAATTTAGAGAGATGGTCTTTACCATTAAATTAAATAACGCAGGTAAAGCTCCTAGCACAATGTGGGGCACGTAGTAAGCACTTGTTAAATGGAACTATTATTACTTTTGTTGTGGTGCTGGTATAATTCAGAGATGCAGTGTGGAATAGTGGAAAGCCTACTGGACTTTCAAATCAGATGGATCCGGGTTCAATCAGCAGTGTCCACTCACTGGCTTTTATAACCTGGGCAACTCAATCTTTCTATACATCTGTTTTGTCACATGCAAAATGGGAATAATAATGAGATAGGGTAGGTAAAATATCAGCTAAGTAGAGGCATTCGTTATTATTAACAATGAAATGAGTCTGTTATTTCACGTCTTGAATCAAGAATATAAAGGATTCAAAGAGCTATCTCCTGTCCTTAACACTTATCCACCTAAAATGGAAGGGAATAGGCCAGGCTCATATCAGCTCTATCTTCAATACTCCCCCCTCCCTCTCTCTGCCCTCTGCTCCTCTCCTTTGGCACTGACACTTGAACCTAAGTGCCCCTGCCCTGCTGCCTTCTGGGTGGTGAGGAAACTTCCCTTGCAGCACCCTGCTTGTGTCCCTCTTTCTCTACCGGCCCCATATTTTTAAAAAACTCTCTCCCTTCCTTCACTTCATTCTCCCAGGAACCTGATCTTGACTTTCTAAGGTAAAGACCACTGGGCTGATTTATCTAACTAAGGTAGTATTCCCAAGTTTTGTTCTGTGGAACATTAGCCTCTAAGGTGTCCCATGAAAGCTCAAGTAAGTTTGGGAAATGTTATAGACTAAATTCCCTGGTAGCAGATGCCCACCTTTAGGTAAAGCCTATTGGTATCTCCTTGACCCTCTTAGTTCCCTTTCATCTTGAGGGCTTCCTACTGCCAGCACCTATGCCTCTGCCTGAGGGCGTTCTCTGACTTGCAGCATGTTCTGCCAGCCTCCATTCATGGCCCGGCTACCTGTGCTGCCAAGAGCAGTCCTCAACCAATGGCAGGCGGCAGTTGGTGGATGTATCTACTCGAGAGGCCTGGTCCTCAGCTGGTGCAGCTCTGAGGTGGGATCTAGACAGTTTCCCAGAGGCCCCAGGCAGGTGAGAGTCCCAGATGCCCACACCAATAACTTGCTCATTAATGCATCATATACTGGTCTTATTCCCTTCCCTATCTCACTTCCCTTCTACCCTGCTGGTATTTCCTGGGATCATCTTTGAAATAAACTACTTGTCTTAGGATCTGTTTCTTCTCTTCCTGGAGCTCCACAACACACACTGGCAACAATATTAAAGGCTACATGAAGTCTTTCAGGAAATGAGTTCATTTAACTTTTTTCCATCATAAAACACTGTAATAGATTTCCCAAGCTTGTTTGGCCATGGGAAGCTTTTTAGGAATGAGAGCTTTGACCATCCTGTGAAACCATTGTCCTCTGACACACCCTGGGAAGTGCCAAAGTAAGCATTAATGACTGGCAAGTTAGCGGGTGAGCCCTCTCTGGGACATTAGCATCTTAACAGCTTCTGTGGCTCAGTATTGCTGACTGAGACAATTGTGTCCCCAAAGGTGAGAATTAACAGGAAATAATGGGTGGGTTTCACAGCTGAAGAGTATAGCCATGAGATTTGGAGGACAGTCCAAGAGGTACATAGGATGAAGATAGTTATTTTCTGAAATTACTCCAGAGAAATTACTCCAGGAAGAAGCAGCCCATTTTTCAGTGGCCTCAGCCAAAATCAGCCGATGCCTGGGACTGCAACATGTCTTGAGGTACTTGAGGAATCAAATGGTCAATACTGATCAGAATTTAAATACTTAAGCATTAAACTATTCTGTAAATCCATAAAGAGATTTTAGAAAAGAGTAAAAACTTGGGTTCCCTGATAAAGAAATATAAATTGAGGACATTTCAGAAAGCATTCTTGCTCTGCCTTTAAGACAACCATTGTCCATAGCCAACTACTCTACTGCCCAAGCAGGATCCAACTGGAAAGAGGTAGAAAGAAGTCTTGTAAGTGGACAGTACTTGGGAGGTAAGGGAGGGAGTGAAAGGTCAGTGTGTGGGGGGAGTGAAAGGTCAGTGTGTGGGGGAGTGTGTTTAGTGCAATTTGGGACTAAACACCAGTCATCTCCAGGACCTGACTTTTGCTACTTACAGTAATTTTCTTCCCAAATCTGCAAACACAGTTCACACGCCTCCTTTGTCACCTCAGTCACACTATACTCTCTTGTCCATTTTTCAGAGTTTGAGACATTAAATATTTTAGCATGCACTGCCATGTTTCAACATTAAAAGAACTTACTTTTTTGTTAATATTGCTATTTCAAAAATCTCTGTCACTCATAAAATATTAATAAATGAGAAACAAAGCAATACAGAGAAATTTTAAATAATCCTAATACTTTTAGGGGTACATTCTCTGTATTAAAAAGAACACTCGTAGGAAATTACTAAAGAATGAGAAAATGAAAAAGGAATACCAAGAATCCAACATGGCCATGAACTGGGGGTATCTGACATTTCCATCTTCATCAAGGAGGATTCTGTCAAGTAGCAAGTCAAACTCTTCATCAGTAATCTCTACACCAAACCTGAAACAAATAGCAGTTAGCATCAGTCACCCCCAAGTTCACATTTGGGTCACCCATACCCACAATACCCTAAGCATATGGCTGCCATTACCGCTTTGTTACTGCTGCAGTCCTCAAGATCAAGAGCACCACGTGAATATCAGAGGTTAATCAGGGTTTTGATGGCTTCAGCTTTCTCAAAGAGATTCTTCCACGGAATCCTTGCATTGGTGGAGCACAGAAATAGAAATATCGGCATGTTGAATTGTGTGGGATTGTCTTCTATAAAAAGTTATTCATTACACTAAAACACTGGTATTGCTTAAACAAGTTAACTCTGAAAAGCCTTTCAATTGGACTGCTTAGCATGAAAGAAAAGGTAGAGAAAAAAAGTGCCTTTCGAAAAACAGCTTCCTAATGCTCTTGCAAAGCATTTCATAATGGCTTTAAAGACATTTTGCATATAAATATTTTAAAAGTGGCAGTGTTTATTCATCAGCAACAAAGTGTTTTCATCTCTCAAGGACAATCAAAACATAATCCATGAATCGCTGGCATAAATAAGAATGACTTAAGCAATAATAATGAACAAGGCATTCATTCATCATTTTGCAAAGCTGATAAAACCCAGCTGACTTTTGGAAAAGAGGGGAATATATTTTCTTTTGGCAATGCAATGCAAGGATAACATCAAAAAGGTTTTTTTTCCATTTTCATTATTACTTCCTTGATAATTATAAAACAAAACATATACACCATTAACAACAACAAAACAAACAAAAATGGCTTTTTTCATAGGCTGCAAAGAATTAAGTTATCAC
>NW_012145301.1:1045447-1048091 GCF_000956105.1 Propithecus coquereli
CACATTTATTCACTCTTCTACTTATTCGATAATTATTTAGGGACCCCTAACTATGTATTAAGCACTATATGAAGCACTCCAGATACAGTGATAAGACATATCTTGCTGTTAAGCAGGGAAAACAGATAGTAAACAAAAAATTCCAATAAAATGTAATGAAGAAACATAAGATATTAAGGATGCTCTTAACAACATGACCTAACTCAGACTGAGGGTGAGGAAAGGCTCCTTAAGGAAGGGATGAGCTGAGAGTTAAGCAGAGAAAAAGAAGGAAAGAGCATTCTAGGTAGAGAACAGGCTCATTCTGGAAATGAAATGGTCTCAATTCCACTAAAGCATAAAGTTTACATGAGAGAAGGGAGAGAGACCAGACGGGTGCTAGCCTGCAGATGCATTATCAGCAGCCATTTTAAAGAAGCACAGGCTTTATTCAAAAGGCAAAGGAAGCCTTTTCTGAGGGTCTTTTTTGATGTACCAAAATGACCACACAATTTTTCAATCAAATACTAATGTATGACAGAGCAAGACCATGTCTCTAATATAAATAAATTAATTAATTTAAAAAATATGAATCTAGGTGTTGCTGTGAAGGCACTTTGCAAATGTGATTAAAGTTCATCATCAGTTGACTTTAAGTAAGGGGTGGGCCTGATTCAATCAGTTGAAAGGCCTTAAAAGCAGAGCCGAGGCTTCCCCGAAGAATAAGAAACTCTGCCTGTGGACAACAGTGTCAGTTGTTACAAATTTTTATTGAATTCGGACATATGGAGCTGACGATCCTGGTAAAATCAATTGTAGTAGAGTGAAGGGGTCCAAAATCATATTGTAGTAGGTTGAGGAATAAGTAGAAATTAAAGGAATAGAGACAAAATGTACAGCTCTTTCCAAAAATTTAGAAAAGACAGGGTAAGGAAAGAAAAGACAAATAGGAAGGAGAGGTGGAGTCAAGGGAATGTTTTTTTTGTTTTTTTTAAAGACGAAAATATGAGCACTGTTAAATGCTGACAGGGGCAGTACCAAAGCAGAAGTAAAAACAGAGAAAAAAGAGAGGGAAGTATCAATGGATCCTGTGAAAGAGAGATCAAGGACACAGGTAGACAGAGGAAAGAATACCTCTCACTGAAATGGGGAAATAAGGAGACAATGGGGTTATAGGCTTTTAAAAAGCAGGAGGTTACCTTTTTCTAATTTTACCATGAATAGGATGACAGGTTTTTACTGAGAGTAGGGTGGGAGAGGAAAGTAGGTGCAAAAGTGTGTGTTTTGAAGAAATTAAAAAAGGTTTGAAATAAGCACAGTGGAGAATGGAATAAAGAGTTGACTAATAAAACACAGTAAGGACTGACAAAATATTAGGAGCCCAGGTGAAGTTGGCGACGGACGATGACTTTATAGTGATATACGTCTACTCGGTAGCATGACTTTCCCAACAGCCTGGGTGCAGGTGAAGACAAGATGGGTAGTTGTTCCCCTCTAGGTGTGGGAATCTGCCAGATAGCTGTGAATGAAAGAAAACAAAGCAAGGGAGTTTAGAATATGAACAAGAAAATGACTAACGTAGGAAAATAGAATCTAAGCTGTGTTCCAGCTTAGAGAGAGAGGAGAGAACAGATGTGTAGTGATAGAATAGGGTAAAAGTAGAGGTCAATGGACTAGAACAAGGTTGAAGAGAAAAGTCTGGAAATGGCACTAAGGAATGAGGAGAATGAACAGCTTCCTTTTAAAAGGGCTCAGAGGAAGCAGTGCCCTTGGCGATGTGCCAGCTCTTGATTAAACTAGAGAACTTTGTTTCTCATGGATTGGGAGTTCTGGTGGGCATGGAGAGAGGATTTTAGAAGAAGGGAAAAATAAGAATTTGAAAGAGGAAACAAAAAACCCAGATGAACATTAGGGTAAGAGAATTCTGAAAGGGTATATAGATTAGACAACTGGGGAGGGGGTTACTTCATAGTTAGTATGACAAAGAAAATGAGTGTGAGGGCAGATGGATCTAGAATCTAAAAGAAACTTCAAACAAAACCATATGGCCCCTGTTTTCAGCTCATCACTCACTCTGTCTCTACAGGTAATGGGAAAGTAGCTTAAGTTTTCAGCTATCATCAGAATAGCCAACATTTATTGACTGCTTACTACACGCCAGGCACATTACGTGTATTAATTTATTTAATCCTCCCAACAACACTACGAGGTATGTACTACACACTGTCATCTCCATTGTACAGTGAAACCTGACATAGCTGTGACCTGGTGGAGCTTGATATTGTGCTCTGCCCATTGACTCTGGAGCCCCCAAGATGACCATTTTGTTATTCTCACAGCCTAAAGAGGGTTGACATTTTCTCCCTACAATTATCTTTTCTTTGTGGTACACTTTCTCCAGCAGCAAAAGGTCTCTCCACAATCTTTCCAGAAAAATTTAAATATCAATGTATGATAAAATTATGACAATGTCAATACATCCAAAGTTAACCTTTAACACTGTACTCTATAAGTGGATTATGAAATAAGGACAGTCATCTTCAGACTTTTATCTAAGACAGCTTACATTCTTAAGTAGCCCCAAAGACCTCCTTCACTTAGTCTTAAGGAATATATCCCAAAGACAGTATTTTATGACAGATCCAGTGTGTTTAAAAAAATCATC
>NW_012145301.1:1051801-1052827 GCF_000956105.1 Propithecus coquereli
TAACTAGACGGTCTCATCTGGGGATGATGGGAGACAGTGACTGATCTGACAGAAGGCAGAGCTCAGGCAGTGATGGCGAGCATTGGGGAGTGGCTATAAATACAGTGGAAGCTTCACTTGCCACGGCTCACCTCCCACTGTGTGCCCAATGCCTAACAGGCCACAACCAGTACGGGTCTGTTGCCCAGGGTTTGGGGACCACAGCCCTAGGTAGATTCTTGGTCTCATTTCCTATGTGAAATGAGACCAAGTTTTCCTAAATGGTAAGTGGAAGGCTATCCAAACTCCCCGGTGAAATTTTGTTACTCTATTGTAACCTAGTCTAGTTATTTCAAAAGTTACAGCAATTGGATCCATCTATGCAGGGCAGTCCAAGTTACACAGCTTCCAAATCCTACTGTTTTCTAAAGATCTGATTTTAAATATTTTGTTAATGTATTTCAATGTATTCTAAAAATTTTCTTGCTCTCCCTTTGCTCTTAGTGCTTTGTGATTCTCTTATAGGAAGGACTGTCTTTCAAGGCAATTAGAGTTGCTTTATGAGTTTTACAAATTATAGCGTAAAAGCTGAAAGGTATTTCCTTAATTCCCTGATTAATTCAAGCTAATCAGAAGAAAGTATTCAATCACTGAAAGTATTAATTACATCAATAGGTAAGTTATGTTATGGATTATATTTAATATTTAGTTTCAGAGCTAATAAAGTATAATATGCTTTTATAATCATAATCGTCACCTTTTAAGAATTTATCACTTGTGTCATTTTAAGACTAGCAAACATTTTTAAACAAAATTAAAACTTTTACTGTTTCATAGATACAGTTATAGACACACCGGTGTATACATTATTTCAGTGTTAAGATTTACTGCAAATTTTCTTTTTTCAACTTTATATGTGTTATGTTTCTTCTTTGAAACATAACATTTCTACACTTGTTATTGATTTTTTCCTAATACATGATGGAAATGATATGAGTTTTATAAAAAAAAAAGTTTTAAATAAGTCAAAAATGTGTAACATAAAAC
>NW_012145301.1:1052877-1056126 GCF_000956105.1 Propithecus coquereli
AAAAAAAAAAAAAAAGGTACAGTCAGGTTTATCATTTTAAATTCTGCAACAGACAATATCTTGAGGATTTTTTATTAGCTCCATACATTTTTCTGCGTATAACAAATAATCAAGCAAGCAAAGTAGCTTTCATACATATAAAATAAGTAGAAATCTCATTATAGAAATTCTCCTTTTCTGTTATTTAACAATTTTAAAATAGCAAAGCATAGTATTTCTTTATAGAACGCAAGAAGAAATAAAAAATCAAAAATCTAGCAAAAAAAAAAATCCACAGTTGAATTCTAACTATCTCAATACTGATTTCACAATCAGGCTTTGGTTTTAGTGAGTGACATTTCCAAGGAACATAAAAGACTTAAGTAGAAGAGATGTGACTTTACATTTAATGAAGTTCTTTTATTTACTCCTACAGGTAACTACAATGGGAAGGCTTGCAACTGAAGTGCTTAAGTATTAATTAGTTTGGAATTCTTCATTAAGGACTTTGTAACTTTTACTAAATGACATACTCTTGAAAAATAAAAATATACGATCTACATTAGCTAAATATGTTAAAGACACACGTGTTTGGAATAGAGATAATACTATGTCTGCTATCATAAATTTGGAGTTGTTTCACTGCATTTTAGCACTAATTCTTCAACCAAATCCCTAGATAAGACTATATATTTTCCTAACAAATCTATGTTTAATTGGATGCTTAAATTATTTTAGTGTGTGATTAAACCACTGTAATATTCGAAAAAATGTTTAAGGATGATACTCTCATCTTCTTTAAAGAAGTTCAGTATTTGGGCCTTGTTTTTTAAGACTTTCTTTAAATTCTTACATTAAGCTCTTTTCCAACTAGACCACTTTATCTCTAAAATACAGACAAGGATATATAGTGCAGGGAAAACATTGTTTTCCCTCACCTCTGTTACCTTCATTATTGTCAAAATCTTTAATACCATATTCCCTCAGAAAACATCTGGGTACTATTATAAAATAAATTCTGAGTTTCCGGTAAAAGTATCCTTAGCTTATATTTCAAAATGGAGAAATAATCCAGCCTTTAAAACTAATGTTCCAAGAATTTACTCTTCCAATTCCAGCATTATTAGATGTTAAAATGAAGCACAACATAAAAAAAAACTGATCAAACCCAGGATGATGGAAAAATCCATTAACCCTGATCCTATATGCCAGATCTCTTGGCATATGACAAAATTACTACCTATCCTGTGTAATATGTCTTGTCTTGCTTTTCTCCATCTTGTGCTCCAAAATCAGGCTGAAATTACTGTAGGAGATCCAGGACTTTGAAAGGCTCCAGAGGGGCCAGGTGGCACTGAACCTGAGCTATGAGAATCCTAGTGTGATCCTGGTATTATAAACCACAGGTGGTCCAGGGTCATTTCAAAGCCCCAGAGGACCTCCCAACTGGGAGGTCTCTTTTTTGGGCCATATCACTTTGAGAGAGAGATATATATCCCTACTATTGTCTTTCCTATGTTGTATCTCTTCCCACTCTCCCTCCACTGTCTCTCCTCCCGCCAGCATTTATCTATCTCTATATAGTATCTCTATATATACATATATTTGGGTTTTTTTGGTTTTGTTTTTACAGACTACCCTCAAAAAGAAAAGTATATTTAACATCATAGGGTAGTCCTTTACTTATATTAACCAAAATAGACACAAGTGAAAGACTTTGATTTTTAATGACTTTTTTAAAAAAGAAATTTCTTAGCATAGATTATAAAGTGAGAAGTACTGGGTTTGAGTCCTCCGTTCTGCCACTTGCTAGATGTGAGTGAGACCTTGGGAAGTCTTTTCATTTCTCACTGATTGTTTCTTCATTTATAAAATGGGCAAGATAATCACTTTAAATCTACCAACCAACAGAATTATTTCTAGGGTCAAGTCAGTTATAAACACATAAACATATAAAACTACTCTATAAATTCTAAATTCTTGATGTCAGGCATTCATAATATTAACAAAACAATTGGGTAAAGTTTGCACTCACCTCGACATACAACTGAAAAAAGTGGGTGGCTAGTTCCTCTCACTGCCTTTGCATTCCTTGTTCCGCCAGACATAGTAAAAAAAAAAACTCAGTTTCTGCAGAATTTGATTTCATTTGAATTATTGGGCAACAAAGCAATTAGACAATGAATAATAGCCCAGACAGGATAAAGCCGAAGATTTGTGCAAAAGAACGAAGAGGAAACGTTTTGCTCCTGAGCAGGTGTTCTCCCTAGGCTATCTAACCTGTGGTTGATTGACTTTCGGAAAGGAGACGAGTTCCCAGGTGGGTAAGCCTTGGGGCCATAGGTTTTCCAGGATTTTGAAGGTCACGTAGGATACTATGGGAGGAGGCTAGGGAGATTTCCCAAGCATTAATAGGTACCGGATGGTGGAAATCTCACTTTGAAGAAGGTTGTTACCCCACCTAAGGGCCGTTCCTGATCCAAGACAAGACAACTTCCGGTCGGGGAGGGCTACAAGAGGAGAGCCCGTTGTGGGAGCGTCAGCAGGGCATGCCAGGAAGCAGGAAGGCGTGGGGTATGCCGGGAAGGCAGCCTTGGCAAACGTGGAAAAGCCTGCGGCGTTTTGAAGAGCTAGCGGCCAAGGAGCAGTGAGTGTGTTTAGTTACCTCAGAAGTTACATTGCGTTCGTGGTGTCCTTTTCGTAGCTGTTCTTACAAGACAAGACAGCTTGAATTGTTTACAGCCAGCATCTCTGCTCTAGTCAAAGAGATGTTTCCCCGTTGGGTTTTCCTAGTCCAGATGGCCCAGAGGGGACCGTTTGCTGTGGCCTCTTCACATTGTCGCGAGTGTTAACGATCCCCACACTGACTTCCTCATTCCGGCCTTTTAATTCTTCTCTGTTTCACCTCTAATTTTTTTACAATGCTGTATGGGGAGAAATGTCTCTGAAGTTATACTTCTCTTCTACCTGAAATGGGTAACATAGGTCTTCGAAAGTTTCCAAAATCCTATTTTAAATCCCAGTGTAGTTTCCCATCTTAGACAAATCATTTTATGCTTGAGTTAATTTGGGAGAGAGCCCCAGCTCAATGTGAGTGGATTGCTGATGCAATCCTACTACATAGAACTCTATCTAACCTTACTGCCACAGGCAAACAATTGGAACATAGCTTCTGTGTCATTTTGAACGCAACAAAAGATTTACACTTTTTTTTTTTTCCGATATGACTGTGGTTGAGATTTTACAATGCCCTAGATGGGCGCCAGGGAC
>NW_012145301.1:1057401-1059077 GCF_000956105.1 Propithecus coquereli
TATATTTTTAAAATTATTCTGCCATTTTAGTTTTTCAGTAAATCAATCTTATATATCTGTGCCAATATTTGTATATTTATATCTTTCTAGAAGGCTATATGGTAATTCCATTGTATGGATGTACCATGATTTATTTGACTAATCTCTTACTAATGTATATATGGGTTGTGTCCAGTTTCTCCTTACAACTTTATCTTCTTGAATTATAGTTTTTTCTGTCTTTTTCTATTGCTTCCCGCACCCCCTGGCCAAAAAAAAAAAAATGCTGTTTTCTAGCAATTCAGGGCCAATTTCTTGCTTATTGCTTTTTCATTTAGCCTGTTTTCTGTTTTCTTTAGACTACTTTCTGTTTTCTGACTTTTAATTCTTGTTCTTTCTTTTTGAATCTTCTCTTTTCATTCTCCTATTCTTTTTCCCCATTAAGGACAAAGGTCCTCTTCACACAAAATCTCTCCCTTCTGGTACCAGTGTGCTCTCCTCACTTCCCAACCCCAGCAGGGAGGAGAAAGAGCGACTGAATATTAGGTTTCTGATAAGAAACAAGAGGCTGCTCCTGGCAGGAAGCCTTGTCAAGATCTCCCTCATTCTGAGCACTCCATTCCCACGTGAACGACAATGAATGAAGATTTCACCCGCCCACCCCACATTGTTCAAGTTGTCCTTTGCCCTTTCTGTCAAAACTTGGCACCCAGGAGACAGGAGAACATGTTCTGAATTCAACCCTGGGGAGCCACCGATCAATATCACTTGACTCTTCTTACCATTACTTGTTCTCTTTCTATGCCTGACGTCAAGTGATGCCTAAGCTATTCTTTTTCATGGCCCCTTCTCAGTTGGCCCAGCTAACCCCTATAGGATGGGATGGCTATCTACATCCCCAAATCAGAGCATGACAGGCAAAGGAGTAGAGCATGGACAAAGTACAAGGCTCAGTCATGGGACATAGGTCCTCTTACTGAATCAGCTGTAGGCTCAGGAAATGTAGAGAAAGTTACTGTATTTTACTGCTTTGTGATCTTAGTTATCAAATACCAAGATACTAACTTTCTACTTAACTCACAAAATACTGTAAGAATCATAATTTATAAAACGCTTTGAAAATAAGATTCCAGAGAAACAGTATATTATTTTATATGTCTCTTCTCCATCTTTAGTACATATATTTTACCTTATTTCCTTTTTTATGTCTGCAACTCAATTTCTGGTTCTTCCTGACATACCTATCTATTCTTCCCAATGAATTAGTTCTTATTTTTGAAGCACAGACAATACATTTATATTTTATCTCTAATGAGAACTTCTTTCAGCAGAGTTTTTTTTGGGAGGGGTATGTTCAGAGAGAGAGATGGCTGTTGTCATTTTTTAACCCTAATTTTTTAAAATATTGCTCAAATTTCTTTTATATATAAGACCTTCATTGAAATGTTTTTATGGTTATTGAGACCTTAATTCTAAGTAGCAACAATCAAATAAGCATAAAAAGTTTACAAGGAGACTAAATTCCTGTCTGATAGTAAGTTAGGTATTATACTTAGAAAATTAGAGTAATTCTTCTGAGCCATAGGTAAGATGATCAGGAAAACCAGATCCTTAAACCAACTTAGTGTCTGATTGATTCTGGGCCAATATCTTCATCTCTCCATATTTGAATCTTCCAACTTTAATATTTAATCAAT
>NW_012145301.1:1061971-1062887 GCF_000956105.1 Propithecus coquereli
AAGGGAACATGAGGGAACTTTCTGGGGTTATGGAAATGTCCTTTATAGAGATGTGGTGGTTACACAGATGTGTATGTTTTTCAAACATCATTTTTCAAAACTTATTGAACTGTACACTTAAAATGGGTGCACCATATATTTTAAGTATATCTGTAAAGTAAAGAATTTAACTTTACCCTGAAAAAGGTCTAGCCTTTGCCCTCAGCTTCTGGGAGGTAAAGCCCTGGATGCCATAGGAGATAGGAGTGTCTTTGTTTACTTGGGAGCCTTGGATTATGCTGATAGTCTAACAATGTCATGTAGGATTGGAGCTGGCCACACCAGATAGTACTTAGGGTGGGACTGACCACATCAGAAAGACCAACAAAGGGATGTAGGCTGAAGGCCTTGGGTCACATACTATCGGCTTGACCAGAGGGACTCAAGACTAGAGACAGAGGTCAGCCACACAGGCAATCAATCATACATAATGGAGCCCCAGTAAAAACTCGGAAAATCCAGGCTCAGGTGAGCTTCCCTAGTTGGCAACGTTCTATGCATATTGTTACAGGTACTGAGAAAATAAATGCCTAAGACTCCATGGGGAGAACAACAGAAACTCCATATTTAGTATTTTTCCTGGTTCTGCCCTATGTGCTTCTTCCCTTGACTGACTTTAATCTGTAACCTTTCCCTGTAATAAGCCATAACTGTGAGTATAACAGCTCTCAGTAAATTCTGTGAGTCCTCTGGTGAATAATTAAACATGCGGCTGGTTTGGGGACCAATCTCCCTTCCCCCGAACTTGCAATTGGTGTCAGAAGTACAGGTGGTCTTGTGGAGGACTGCCTAAACGCCCAAGGAGTTGGTTCTAAACTTTAGCAATATCATATCTCAATCAAGATGTTTTTTAGAATATGGCCCTTTTTTCCCTCAT
>NW_012145301.1:1064437-1091750 GCF_000956105.1 Propithecus coquereli
CTTTTCCTTTTCTTTTTCTTTCCACAAACACAGAGCACTTGGTAGGTTTCAGGCTCTCAGCTGTGTGGGTTTGGGAACAAAGCAGTTCAGCAGTATCTCTCTCCTCTACTGACCAGACGCCAGCACCTCGCCCCCAGCTGTAACAACCTAAAATGTCTCCAGACATTGCCAAATATCCCCTGTGAGGCAAAATCTCCCCTAGCTGACAAACCCACTGTATTAAGAAAACCAATTTCTAATATACAACTATTACGTACCAGTAATAATTACAAATTAAAAAATTTAACAAGAAACATTATTGTTCTAACCAAAAAATAGTAATCAAGTCACAAATAATCTTTAAATTGATATTTTAATAATAAACTCCAAAATTAATAATTCTTATTGGTCTAAGAACAGTGATTAATTGTAAGTTGCTTAAATAAAACTTAGTATGTGTCCAATTCCTCATGTGCTTGGTTTCAATTTAAGGTACATGCAATGATCCACAACTACCTCAGACTCGAATCAACCAATAAATTCAATACACATGTATTAATAAATCTCAATACACAGACAATTCTGAAAAATCCTGAAGTTAGAACTTACCTGCTTTCTAAGAGAAAGGTGTTCAGTTTGTTTCTAAAGAAAATTCAAGAGTTTTTTTCCAGTTTTAATATTCAAGAGAAGAAGAAACTGGTATCCTCACCAATTATCTTGGCAACTATCCTTTCTCCCTTCTCAAATACTGTAGTACGTTTATCACAGTCTCCAGGGAAAACAAAATAAAGACAGTATATGGTTCCTGTTTGATTCCCAAATAGCTTTACCTGGCAGATATTTACCTTGAAGAGATTAATTGCAGTATCTCTGTGAATTTGGAAATTCTCGTTGGAATAATTTGATCAAAGTGAAGCTGACCTTTTATTTAAACTTTGTCCAAAGGCCTAAATATACTTACATCAATCATCTTTTTCCCTGTGCATATCTGGAAACTAAGATAAGAGCAATTTTCATTTTGTTTATGGAAATAGATGACCTGGAAAGAAAAGACATACTGCTCACACCTTATGGAAGAAGAGAAGTGGAAAGAGTAGAAAATTCTGAGTTGTAGATAAATGGGAGCTATTAGTGCTGCCTCAATATATAGTTTGTAAAGGATGCTGAATACTCCAGCATGCATCTCCTATTATCTAATAAAAACTTTTTAAAAAGTTAAAAGAAAACCAATGTCTAGATTGTCAACTCATATATATATTCTTTCCCAAAATTAATCTGCCCACATTTTGTTAAAATTAACAAGCTTTCATTATGCTTGATCTCCTTTTCCCTTCTCTTCCTTCTCAAGGGCCGTTCTCCTACTTTACCCCTGCAAAAAAGGCTTACCTCTTCCCCGTCCAGAATCTTACTGTGGTGCACTGCCTGGGAGTTTAAAAATCCTGGGCCTCAAAAGGAACAATCAAAGCTTCTAACTGCTCCTGCCCCCAATCTATCGCATTAAGAGATACCTTTCCAATTAATTTTACTTTTTCTTATAACTATTTATCAAAAGTAGTAACACATTTATGATGTTGGATCAACCGCATATTAGTAAAAATTTGACACTCAACACTTTATGGTCACAAGAAATAAAAAATATTTAATATCGCCTATAAACATACTCTTATTGAAGACCAGTATAATAGAGTGATCAAAGCTTTTTAAGCATAAAATATTTTGTATTATTATGAAATTCTATGGAGGAAGTAAAATGGAAAATTAGATTTCAAGGATAAAAAGGAGCGATATGAAATATCGAACTGTATGTGATATCTCACACCTATAATCCCAGCATTTGGGGGAGGTCAAGGCAGAAGGATCGCTTGAGACCAGCAGTTCAAGACCAGCCTGGACAACACAATGAAACCCTGTCTTTATGAAAAACAAGAAAAATTGGCCGGGCATGGTGGCACGTGCCTGTAGTCCCAGCTACTCAAGAGGCTGAGTTGGGAGGATCACTTGAGCCCAGGAGTTTGAGGCTACAGTGAGCTATGATGATGCCACTGCACTCCAGCCTGGGTGACAGAGTGAGACTTCATCTCTAAAACAAATAAAATAAAGTATCCAACTGTAAAAGATGGGCTTGTTTGGGAATTTTTAAAAATAGAGGGTGGTGGGCCGGACGCGATGGCTCACGCCTGTAATCCTAGCTCTCTGGGAGGCCGAGGCGGGCGGATTGTTTGAGCTCAGGAGTTCGAGACCAGCCTGAGCAAGAGCGAGACCCCGTCTCTACTAAAATGAGAAAGAAATTAATTGGATAACTAAAAATATATAGAAAAAATTAGCCGGATATGGTGGCGCATGCCTGTAGTCCCAGCTACTCGGGAGGCTGAGGCAGGAGGATCGCTTGAGCCCAGGAGTTTGAGGTTGCTGTGAGCTAGGATGACACCACGGCACTCTAGCCTGGGCAACACAGTGAGACTCTGTCTCAAAAAAAAAAAAAAATAGAGGGTGGTGGTTATCAACCCCTGATGGTGTTTTATATTTGATTTGATTCACTTAAAGAGTGATATAACAATTTTAAAGTTTCATTATATATGTAAACTTAAAAGTTTGTGGGCGGTGCACATGTTTTCAAAATGATTTTAGGAGTACATAGTGAAAGGTTTGAAAGCCACTCACAGTAGCTGAAAACTATGTCAATCAGTGAAAAAAAAAAAACAAAATGCAATGCTCAATCTAAACCAAGGACACTCTGCCACCTAGTGGCTTAGAGATTTTCATGATCAGTAGGCAGGAATCAAGACTTTCCCTGCTCCAACCTCACATGATGATGAACTGATTCATAATATGTAGGATCAGAGATGAATTATTCGATTACAAGACCTACAAATAAAGAAAATAAAATAGTCCTTAATATTATCATTACAAAGTCAGGAAATTATCATTGGTAGTTTTTTACTGGGTAATACCTAAAATCTCTCAGCTAAAATAATTTCAGAAATCCTTAAAATAATAGCTCATACAGTTTTCTTTTATAAACTTAAGTAAAAACAACCTTTCTCTGTCATTTTGTAGTGGAGAGACAGAAAAAAATTTTGCTCCACTTATGTGTACTGTGGAAAAGTGAAATCATCAAGGATTCCATTATTTTTAGTGCTTTATTAAAAATAGTATATGTGTAAATTCCTATTACCTGCTTTCTATGGCTGTTCAAAATTACTATTAACTAATTACATTTTCTTTTAATTTGTCAATCTTGTTATCAAAAAATAAGCAAAAACCAAAGAAATATAGACCTTGTCATGGTAAACCCTATAGTTCTTTTTTTCTTTTTCTTTTTTTAGTACAGAGTCTCCCTCTGTCACCTGGACTTGAGTGCAGCGGTGTGATAATAACTCACCGCAACCTCCAACTCCTGGGCTCAAGCAATCCTACCTCAGCCTCCTGAGTAGCTAGGACTAGAGGCATGCGCCACCATGCCCAGCTAATTTTTCTATTTTTAGTAGAGATGGGTCTCACTCTTGATCAGGCTGGTCTTGAACTCCTGGCCTCAAGAGATCCTCCTGCCTCAGCCTCCCAGAGTGCTAGGATTACAGGCATGAGACACCAGGCCCAGCCTCAGTAACTGTTCTAACTTTCTAAAAATCGTTTAACAATTCCCTCAAATTACAAGATAATAGGACTTTTCAAATGGTCCCATTTATAGGATAAGTGATTTCAACTTACATGTGCAATCTTCTACTGCATTCTCTACGCAACTTGGCACCGGTAGAAGAAAAAAATATCTTTTCAAGATGCAGCTTCACAATTTTCATAGTTATTGATAACATACAAACCAAACTACAGGTGATTTCTGAATTCTCCATCGCTTTAGTAGAAGTGCCAATTTAAGTATATTTCTATCACATCTCTGTCCAAAATCTATTTCCAATTTAATAGATGTTGTGAATAATGGCTGGTTATGTAATTTCCTTGAGAGAAGAAAGTAATATAGAAACAAACATAAAGACAAAAAAAATTCACCTTTATTAAATGTTTACTTGAAAGTGGTCAAGGGTAAAAGATAATCAGATTGAAACAAATTTGCCAATTTGACTTTAGTTTCAGTTATAATGGAGGTGGGGCTAACTCTTCTCTCCTTAGGAAATCTGTTAAAACATGTGACATTTTAAAAATATCATTTAATGTCTCAGGATGAAATAGTATAATATAGAGTCAGGAATTGAGCCTCAGCTTTTTTCTCTTTTCCACTGATTTAAAACTTCACTTTTTTTAGTTATTTGCTTTGTCTTGATTAATTTTTCCCATTGTTTGCACTACTTAATGAAAGCAAAAACTCTCTTCTAGAATTCATAGGGTTTTTTCCTTGCATTGTGGGTGATTCTTAAAAAAATAACTTATTTAAATATGTTAATAAAATGTGTGTGTGTGCGTGTGTGTAACAATTTAAGTCCAAAGCTGGGTGGTATCTGTTGTGACTTGTTTTTTGTTTCTGATTTTATATAGGTCTTCTCTTTTTTTCTTAATCTAGCTAATGGTTTGTTGATTTCACTTATTTTTTTCAAAACCTAACTTTTTTTTTTTTTTTTTTTGAGACAGAGTCTCACTCTGTTGCCCAGGCTAGAGTGCCATGGCGTCAGCCTAGCTCACAGCAACCTCAAACTCCTGGGCTCAAGCAATCCTCCTGCCTCAGCCTCCCGAATAGCTGGGACTACAGGCATATGCCACCATGCCTGGCTAATTTTTCCAATATATTTTTAGTTGTCCGATTAATTTCTTTGTATTTTTAGTAGAGATGGGGTCTCGCTCTTGCTCAGGCTGGTCTTGAACTCCTGACCTCAAGCTATCCTCCCGCTTTGGCCTCCCGGAATGCTAGGATTACAGGCATGAGCCTCCGTGCCCGACTGCTTTTCTTTTTTTTTGTCTCAACTTCATTTACTTCTGCTCCAATCTTCATTATTTCTTTACTTCTGCTAATTTTGGGTTTAATTTGTCCTTACTTTTCTAGTTCCTTGAGATGCCTCATTCAATTGTTTATTTGAAATCTTTCTAGTTTTCAGATGTAGGCATTTATTATGATAAACTTGCCTCTTAATACTGCTTTGCTGTGTCCCATAGGTTTTGGTATATTGTGTTTCTATTTGCATTTGTTTCAACAAATTTTTAAATTTCATTCTTAATTTCTTCCTTCCCCCATTGGTCTTTCAGGAGCATGTTGCTTAATATTCATGTTTTTGTATAGTTTTTGATGTTCTTCTTGTTATTGATGTCTAGTTTTATTTCATTGTGGTCAGATAAGATACTTGATGTGATTTTGATTTTTTAAAATTTTTTGAGACTTGTTTTGTGTCCTAACATATGGTCAATCCTGGAGAATGTTACATGTGCTGATGAGAAGAATGTGTATCCTAGAGCTGTTGGGTGAAACGTTCTGTAAATGTCTGTAAGGTCCATCTGGCCTATGGTACAGTTTAAATCTGATATTTCTTTATAGATTTTCTGTCTACACGATCTGTCCAATGATGGGAGTGTGTTGTTCAAGTCCCCAACTATTATTGTATTGGGGTCTATCTCTCCCTTTAGATCTAATAATATTTGCTTTACATATCTGGATATTCTGGTGTTGGGTACATATATATTTACATTTGTTATATTCTCTTGCTGAATTGATCCCTTTATTATTATATAATGTCCTTTGTCTCTTTTTACAGCTTTTTGACTTGAAGTCTGTTTTGTCTGATATAAGTATAGATACTCCTGCTCACTTTTGGCTTCTGTTTGTGTGGATGTCTTTTTCCATTCCTTCACTTTCAGTTTATGTGTGTCTTTACAAGTGAGGTGAGTTTCTTGTAAATAGCATATTTTTTTAAATCCATTCAGCCAATCTATACCTTTTAAATGGGGAATTTAATCTGTTTACATTTAAGGTTATTAGGAATAGTTGAGGACTTACTTCTATCATTTTATTGATTGTTTTCCGGTTCTTTTATATATCATTTTTCCTTACGTCCTCTCTTATTGTTTATTTTTGTGGTTGGGTGGATTTCTATAGTGATAATGGTTGATTCCTTTATCTTTTTCCTTTGTGTATTGATGCCACCAATGAGTTTTATAGTTTCACATCTTTTTGTGATGGTGGTTTTTGTCTTTTTACTTCCAGATGTAAGAATCCCTTGAGCAGTTCTTGTAAGACCAGTCTAGCGGTGATGAATTCCCTTAGTTTCTGCTTATCTGTGAGAGATTTTATTTGTCCTTCATTTCTAAAGGATAGCTTTGCTGGGTATAATATTCTTAACTGACAGTCTTTTTTCAGTACTTTGAGTATATCATCCCATTCTTTCCTAGCTTGTAAGGTTACTGCTGAGAAATCCACTGTTAGTCTAATGGGGAGTCCCTGATAAGTGACTTGATGTTTTTCCCTTTGTGCTTTTAGAATTCTTGCTTTGTCTTTGACTTTTGACCTTTAACTATAATGTGCCTTTGAGAGGACCTGTTTAAGTTGAATTTATTTTGTTTTTTTTAGTTTCTTGGACATGAATGTCCAAGATCTCTCTCAAGATTTGGGAATTCTTCTGCTAGGATTTCATTAAATATGTTTTCCTCATTTTCTCCCTTCTTTTCTCCTTGTGGAATGCCCATAATACTAATATTTGTTTGCTTAATGGTGTCCCACAAATCCTGTAGGCTTTATTCATTCTTTCTTTTTTTCTTTTTCTTTTCTTTTTTTGGTCTGCCTGTGTTATTTCAAAAGACCTATCTTCAAGTCCAGAAATTCTTTCTTCTGCTGATTTAGTCTGTTATTGAAACTCTGGATTGTATTTTTCTATTTCATTCATTGAATTCTTCAGCTCTAGGATTTCTGTTTTTTTTTTTAATGATATCTATCTCTTTGTCAGATTTTTTATTTAAATCATAAATTGTTTTCCTGATTTTACTGAATTGTCTATCTGTATTCTCTTGTATTTCATGGAGAATCCCCTTAAGATTATTATTTTGAATTCTTTTTGTTGCATTTCATATATTTCCTTATGATTGGGGTCTATTACTGGATAATTATTGTTTTCATTTGAAGATGTCATGTTTCCTTTTTCTTGTTTGATGTATCACTACATTGATTTCTATGCATCTGGTGGAAAACTCACCTCTTCTGATCTTATGGAGAGTAGGTTTTGTAGGGAACAATTTACTCATATAAATGGGTGTTGGGGTTTTGGTTCAGTGGGGTACATTAGCCTTGGTTCTAAGTGGGCGTGGTAGTGTAGCCTCTATGTAGTTTCTTCAGCTGTAATCCACACTAGTGACATTTGTGAGTATCTTAGTAGCCTAGGCTAAGATAGTCTGTGGCAGTGATGGTGTGGCTTTGCTGAGGGTGGGCTTGCCAAGCTGTTTGTCAGGTTGTGGTCATATGTGTGTACACAGTGGGTCAGCCAACTTGGGGTCTGACTCATGGGGTTAAGGCCACAGGGCCATGGTCGCTTCTCCAGCCTAGGGGCAGGCCTGCCAAG
Organism: Propithecus coquereli; assembly: GCF_000956105.1. Classification (NCBI taxonomy): domain Eukaryota; kingdom Metazoa; phylum Chordata; class Mammalia; order Primates; family Indriidae; genus Propithecus; species Propithecus coquereli. The sequence goes on from NW_012145301.1 coordinate 1,071,904, forward strand.
AGCGGTCCATGGGATTATTTCTCAAGCCCAGGATGCAAGTGCAAGGCTGCTCAGCTAGCCTGGGAGCATATCCACCTGAGGTGGCCCACAGAGCTGTTTCTCAGGTCTGGGTCATGGTCTCGTGGCTGCTTGGCTGGTCTGGAGGCATGGCCCCCGGGGGCAGCCTATGAGGCTGTTTCTCAGGCCCTGCTTAAAGGCACAGTGCCATTGGGCAGATCAGGGGCATGTCTGGTGGGAGGAGGTGCTGCAGAGCTATTTCTTAGGTCTTAAGCATGAACACATAGCCACTCTGCTGGCTGAGGGCATATCAGCTGCTCAAAGACTTAGGCTCCCACTTAGTGGAGGGCACATAGCAGTTTGGCTGGCTCAAGGGTAGGTTCGCCGTGGGTGAGACTGCAAGACTGTTCCTCCAGTAGGATCAGGGTCACAGTCAATCCTGGGCCCTGCTCTCCCCAGCTGGGATTGTGGCATTCAGCTACCCATGTGGCATGTGGGCTTGGTGGAATGAAGATAGAGCCCCAGGGCTGGAGAGGTGCAATGGCGTCTGGCCCTAAGAGCAGGGTGCACTCCAGAGGTGGCTCTGTTCTCAAGATGGTGCCATGTTGCAGCAGCTTAGTTCACAGGGCATGGTGGGCAGCAGGGAGTACATACCTTGTGCTCTTAATCCAGGCAGTGCAGCTGTGTGAATTCCTGGCAGCTCTCCAAACTGACCCAGGGCTTGCTAAGACTGTGGGATTTTCCTTTAGTAAGGGCTATAGGTGTTTGCAGTAGCAATGGGGCTGGGGGGATCTTCTGCTTACTTTTTCCTTGAAACGGGAAGTCCCTCCTGACTCTGGGCAGATCTGATCCAGGCAGGGGAGACAGGGCTTCAGAGGCCAGGTGCCTCCATGCTGCCTTCCTGGATTTCCAATCACGACACGCACATCTCCTCTCCCCTGCTGCACTCCAACACCCTCCCTTTGACATTCTCGTCAAACCTTAGCTGTTTATTTGTTGCCTTGGTCCTTTCTTATAGGCAGATGAGCACCAGGCATCTCTAGTCATCTAACATTTTAAATAAGGAAATTATATATAAAATCTGGGTTTCTAGTTCCTCTATAAAAATCAGACAATGTGTGACTATCTGTAATCCTCACGGTGGTGAGGGCTGATGGCCACTGCTGTCTTTAGAAGAGGCATGTTTGCCACAGTCCCCGTTGATCTTTATTATTTCCCAAAAACTGAGGCCAAATGTCAGGTGCAACCTACTATCCACTTCACAGTTGAGAAATATTTCCTTGTTACCACGTTTCTATCAAAGGAGACTAAAAGGCCCACATGGTTCAAGAAAAATGAGGGAAAGACTATTTCTTTGAGGAAGCTAAGAATATTCCTACATTTTTAATGTTTGACCTATAAACTACTTCAAACATTACTTGCCTGGCTCATGTAGGCACTCGAATGTGTGACCCCTCAGGATAGCTAATGAGAGGAGTTTTGTCAATGTGTCAAGCACATAATTCTAGATAAGTATGTGTGTGTGTATGTGTGTGTCTATGTGTGTATGTGTGTTAACATGAATATAACCAAGCTTTTAAGGCATAGCTCAGCTCTAAATTTGGGCTAACATTACAAAAATAAACCTGCAAAAATATTTAAGCAGGCCAAGCATGGTAGCTCACACCTGTAATCCTAGTACTCCGGGAGGCTGAGGCGGGAGGATCACTTGAGATCAGGTGTTTGAGACCAGCCTGGGCAAAAGCAAGACCTGTATCCACAAAAAAATATAAAAATTAGCCAGGCATGGTGGTGCATGCCTGTAGTCCCAGCTACTTGGGAGGCTGAGGCAGGAGGATGGCTTCAGCCCAGGAGTTTGAGGTTGCTGTGAGCTATGATGACACCACTGCACTCTAGCCAGGCCAACAGAGTGAGATCTTGCCCCCCTCTCTCTCTCTCTCTCTCTCTCTCTCTCTCTCTCTCTCTCTCCCTCTCTCCCTCTGTGTGTATGTATGCATATATATATACACACATATATGTGTGTATATATATATGTATAAATTTTGAAGAAGAGTAGTAAAGATGCCTTGCCCTACTGGGTAGTCAAACATAAATTTACCATAATTAAAAGAGTCATACTGCACATAGCTAGACACCTCAGAAAGTCCAGAAATAGGCTATAGTACATATGGAATGTAGTATATGATAAAGTTGGCATTGTTAAGTGGAAAAAGCAACCTGCAAAAAAAAAATGTATATATTAGCACATAGCCACAGTGTATATGTTGCTATATAAAGGAGGTAATATTTTTAAATTATTGGTGTATTCTCTGTCTTGTTTTTCTGAGTACAAGCCTAGAACACTTAAGGCATCAGCCTGCCTAGGGGAAAGAGTGAGACCTATGTCATGTGGTAGATGCTGTTGTTTTCTTACTCAACGGCCACTTGCTTCCCACTCTGCCATGGTGGCAGATCCTACTCCCCACAACAGAGGCTGTGGAAATGCCGACATTCTCCTTGCCACTGCTCCTTCCAGCTATGGGTATGTAACACGGTTATGGATAATATGAAACAGAGAGCACTGAACGCCAGAATTGCGCCTGGTAGGGGAAAGAAACTGGAAGAAAAGAGTTGATCTGGAGGTAGCTCAATTCTTTCTATATTAAACAAATAACCCCACTCCCCTCTCGGTAAATCAGAGAAATAGCCAAGGTTAACAGAGTTATTCACCAGGTGCTGCTTCCAAAACACTTTCTACTGCCATCCTGCCTGTCCCCACTTCCTCAAAATAAATACTGAGAACTTACTGTGTATTTTTCTATACAGCTTCTCGCAGAACAAACAGATCTGATTTTTACCAAGCCATTCTAGTTAGCATTTCCCTATGACGTGTTTGTATGCTACTCAAGTTAAACGTACAGTTTTGTAGCTTAGTGGAATTGGTGGGTGTGGGCACCCACCCACACTTTCAGCATTAGTGGATACTACAAAATGTAATAGTGTTCCAAAGTGACTGTACCATTTTATTTTTCCACCGGCAGTATAGGAGAATTCCAGTTGTTCCACATTCTTCCCAACGCTTGGCATTCTGTTTTTTTAAATTTTAGCACTCTGGAGTGGGTAGTGGTATCTCACTGTTGGGTTTTTTGTTTTAGGTTGAATCATAAGACATTGCCCATAATGTGCCACTTTAGCGCTTATTGGCAATTTCATATGAATCAATCTAATAATTTGTATTTCCCTAGTGAGTAGCGATGTTGAACACGTTTTCGTATGCATGTTAACTATGAGTGTGATCTCTTTTTTCTTTCATGAAGTATATGTTTCTGTTGAAGCCTTCATCCGTTTTAGATTGGGTTGTCTTTGTCGTTTTCGATCTGTAGTTAGCCTTGTCACTCTGAAAGATATACTACAGGCTGAATTGTGTCCCTCCAAAATTTATGTGTTGAAGCCCTAAGCCCCTGTATCTCAGAAAGTGATTATCTTTGAAGTTAGGGCCTATAAAGAGGTAATAAAGTTAAAATAGGTTGTTGGGTGGGCCCTAATCCAATATGATTGGTGTCCTTATAAGAAGAGGAGATTAGGACACAGACACAAATGCAGAGGGAAGACCATGTGAAGACACAGAGAAGACAGCTGTCTGTCAGCCAAGCAAAGAGGCCTCAGAAGAAACCAAACCTGTTGACGCTTTGATCTCGGACTTCTAGCCTCCAGAACTGAGAAAATAAATTTGTTGTTTGAGCTACCCAGTCTATGTTATTTTGTGGTTGCAGCCCTATCAAACAGATACAGGGTGTAATTGATTAATGAAAGTTCAAAGAAGTCCAATTTATCAATTTTTTCATGGTTAATTTTATGATTTTATTTTATTTTTGTGTAAAACCTAGTCTTGATTTTTCAAATAAACTGTTAAAATAAAATTGATAGGCCTTAAAGGTGTAGATATACAATGAAACAATATATGGCTAAAAGTCAATATCATTCTTACTTAGGAAACATTAGAAATATTACAATTCAAGCCAGGACAAATGAACACAGGCTGTCAGTTATCTTCACTGTTATTTAAAGTTATTCTGGTGTTCTGGTGATAATGGCCAATGCAATTACACAAAAGAAAAAAGCAAGGGACACAGTACTTAATAAAGAAGTGAAATGGTCACACTTTACAGGTGATTTGATGTCTGATATGGAAAACACAAAGGAATTAAAAGGCAAAAGATTTGTACGTTCTGAAGAGAAACCCAAACTCAAAGGAATCAATGCAATAATAATGCCAGACTTCTTTAAGATGATTCAGTTGAAATATAAAAAAGTCAATAGTCTTTCTATATCCAAACAACCACCTCTGGAGAAAGAAAAAAGAAAGGATGCCATTTAAAACAGCACAAAAAAAGAAAAATCTATGAATAAAAGTAACAAAGACATACAATTTTCTTAAAAACAAATATTAAATATTTAAAAAGTATAAATTCTCTTTAAAATAGTCTTATAGTTTAATGCAATGTCAATTAGAAATAATTTTCACAATAGATAACTTCATACTTACAGGCATAGATATAGACAGTACAGAATACAGGAACACTTGGGCAAATCTGAAAAAGAAGTGTCATAGAGAAGTGTTAGTCCTGTAAGATAATACGACAATGAGAAGTGAGAATAATTAAAACTATTTGATGCTGCTGCATGATTAGACAAATCAGTGGAGCAGCTCAGAGAATCTAGAAATCACATTACAATTCAGTAAATGATAAAGGTGGAATTTCTTATCAGTGGAGAAAAGCCGCATTATTTAATACATGATATTGGTTCAACAAAGTAGCCACTTAGAAAATGGTCTTATTCTTCCTATGCACAGATTAAAAGCTATTGGAACACCTGAATTGGTCATAAAAAGAAATAATTTCCTAAAAGGCTGTTAATATACAAATCTAAGAGTAACTGAGGAAGTAGATGAGCAATTTAATTTTAAACTCATTGTGATCTTGACTTTAGTAGATAAGCAAGTTAATTTTAAACTCATTGCGATCTTGACTTTAGGCTACTAGAATACTCTGATATATCTATTCCCATATCAGTGAAGGGTATATAACTGTTGTATTGGGCAGACACAACTCATGGGATAAGATCTACATATTATTTCTTTAAAAGTATTTACTAGGAAAAGATTTCCCCTGCCAACAAGACTGTATGGTTTCTGATCACTCATAATTTAGAAAACAAAATAAAACAAAAACCTCGCTGTTTTAAACTAAGTGCTTGTCTGTCATTTCCTTTGTTAAATTGATTTTTTTACCTGGTATCTCACTTTGGAATTTTACTTCTATATTTTCATCTTGCTTCAGTTAAAACCTCCAGTTAGACATACTGTCACTCACTTTACAAATAATTCACCTTGGGGGTAAGGTGTTCTAAAGCCAGGCTTGAAGGCCGCTCTGCCGCTTATTAGCTGTGACCTTGAGCAAGCTAATTAAACTAGCTGTCTCTTAGTTTTCTCAACTGTAAAATGTGAATAATGACAGTATCTATGAAGTGTTTTTGTGAGGTTTACATGAGAAAATGTTTATGGTTAGCACAGTATGTAGCATATGTTAAGAACGCAAGAAACTAGCCGCTATCATTAGGACTGTTACAACTATAATTGTTATTATTATTCAGGTCACCACACCATCATTTATATTCACTTGAGGGTAGGGGCGGGTGAGGAGAAAACTCCCTGCAACTTGCCCTCTGACTTCATTCCGCTCTCAGCACTTCGACCCATAGAGGGATTTTTCCACTTTTGTTGCAGTACGGAATGATTTGAGGATGTTTTCTTGAATGCCTCATCTAAATATCTCACTTCTCTCCCTTGAGTTGGGATTTAGTGTATTTAAATTCTATTGTGCCCTGGTAAATGCAAGTTAGAATCTTTCTTTTTCAGTTTAATCTTGTTTTACAAAATCGTTGTTTTCGGTTAAAATGAACTATTTTGTAATGAGGACATTTGTTTCCAATTTAAATTAATTGTTTGTAATGACAAACAACAAACATATATTAGTAATTTGCCCAGCATGTTTAGGGCATAGGTGCTTTTCCTCTAGCCTAACAACCAAAGAAAAAAATGTCTTTTTTTTGAGACAGAGTCTCGCTTTGTTGCCTGGGCTAGAGTGAGTGCCATGGCGTCAGCCTAGCTCACAGCAAACCTCAAACTCCTGGGCTCAAGCAATCCTTCTGCCTCAGCCTCCTGAGTAGCTGGGACTACAGGCATGCACCACCATGCCCGGCTAATTTTTTCTATGTATTTTTAGTTGTTCAGATCATTTCTTTCTATTTTTTAGTAGAGACGGGGGTCTTGCTCTTGCTCAGGCTGGTCTCGAACTCCTGACCTTGAGCGATCCACCAGCCTCGGCCTCCCAGAGTGCTAGGATTACAGGCGTGAGCCACCGCGCCCGGCCGAAAAAAATGTCTTTTTATGAAGATTAGGGTTAGGTGTGTCTCAATTACTTCTGTCTCCTCAGACCTAGAACATGGTATAGGTTCAACAGATGCATAACATATAAAGGAGTGATGGGTTGATAAGATTTTATTTGGTTAATACTGAAAGCGCATCTGTTTCAATTTTTGAGAATTTAGTTGAATTTAATACTAATTGCTCTATGACTTAATTTTTAAGTTTTATTGATGACTAATTGGCATATAATAAACTGCACATCGAAAATGTACAATTTGTTAAGCTGTGACATAACCCACAAAACTATCACCACGATCAAGAAAGTGAATATATCCATCACCCCCCAAAGTTTCCTCATACCCTTTGACAATCCCTCCCTTGTGTCCTTCCCTGTACTCCCAATTCCCAATCAGTGATTTGTTTTTTGTCACAATTTGTTTGAATTTAGATGAGTTTCAATTTTCTGGAATTATATATATGTGAAATTATACAGTATGCTTTTTGCTTGCTTCTTTCACTCAGCTTAATCATTTTGAGATTCATTCATATGGTAGTATGTATCAAGAGTTCATTTCTTTTTTCAATATTTCTAATCATTGGGAAAATGCAAATCAAAAACTACAGTGAGATACCATTTCACACCCATTAGGATGGCTACTATAAAAAATACCAAAAAACAAAACCAGAAAATAACAAGGTTTGATGAAGACATGGGGAAATTAGAACCATTGTGCACTGTTGGTAGAGATGTAAAATGGTGAAGCCACTGTGGAAAACAGTATGGTGGCTCCTCAAAAAAATTGAACATAGAATTACCATATGTTCCAGCATTTCCACTTCTGGATATACACCCAAAAGAATTGAAGGCAAGGTCTCAAAGACCCTGTCACCCACGTTCATAGCAGGATTATTCACAATAGACAAAAAGGTGTAAGCAACCAAGTATCCATCAATAGTGAATGGATAAACAAAATGCGGTACATATATACAATAGAATATTATTCAGCCTTACGAAGGAAGGAAATTCTGACATATGCTACAATATGAATAAGATTTGAGGACATTATGTTAAGTAAAAGAAACCAGGCACAAAAAATTAAATACCGCATAATTCCACTTATATGAAACACCTAAAGAAGTCAAATTCATAGAGACAGCAAGTAGAGTGGTGGTTGTCACTGGGTGGGGGGAATAGAGGGATGGGGAATTGCTCAGTGGGTACAGGGTTTCAGATATGCAAGATGAAAGGAGTTCTGGGGATTGACTGTATAAAAATGTGAACATACTTAACACTAATGTACTTAACAAGCTACGCGTAAAAATGTTTAGGATGGTAAATTTCATGTTATGTGTATTTTACCACTACCACCCCTCAAAAGAGTTCATTCATTTTATTGTTGAGTAAGTAGTATTATTTTATGGATATACTACAGTGTATTCACTTGTTAATGGACATTTGTGCTGTTTCCAGTTTGGTCTATTATAAAGAAAGTTGCTATGAATATTCAGGTACAAATCTTTGTATGAACATATGTTTTCAGTTTTCTTGGGTTAATAATACCTAGGAATGGAATGACTATCATCTGGTAGTTATTTAACTTTAAAAAAAACTACGGACCTGTTCTCCAAAGTATTTCCCACCAGCAGTGGAGTGAGTGTTTCAGTTTTTCACATCCTTATCAACATTTGGTATAGTCCATCTTTTAAATTTCAGCCATTCTAATAGATGCGTAGTGCTATCTCATTGTGGTTTTAATTTGCATTTCTCTAATAACTGATGAAGAGCACCTTTTTTATGTGCTAACTCTGGATACGAGTCTTTTCTCAGATATATAATTTGAAAATATTTTCTACCAGTCAGTGTTGAACTTTTCGTTCTCTTAAAAGTGTCTTTCAAAGAGAAGTTTTTAATTTAGATGGTGCCCAGTTTATCAAGTTTCCCGCCTTGGCCTCCCAGAGTCCTAGGATTACAGGTGTGAGCCACCATGCCTGGCCTTGACAGGTCTTTGATAAAAATTAGTGACCTAGAATACTATTTTGAGAAGAGCTGTGTGTGATCTCCCTCTAGTGGCCACATCAAATAATGTTATGAGATTCAAACTGTTCTTCCAGAACCCAGTTTCTCCGTGGCAAGCTGGGCATATTTAACAGCTGCGTTAATTCCTTATTACTTTAACTTTAATGCTTTCTGCAGCAGTGTATGAACTGATATCATCATCCTGAGAGACAGTGCCTAAGAATAAAAACTTGGCAAAATACTAGCCACCTAAAATAATTACTAACAATTACGGTGTTATTAGCCCTATAACATGTCATTCAGAAACACATGTAGTAGTTGTTGTAGGATAGTCATGGTAAATAAGCAATGGAAATGATGAATTTCAAGGATTTGCAGAAGGACAAACAGAAAGCATAAAATAAAATGACAAATACAATTTTAAATGTGCAGTCATTCCTTTGCAACTTCCTTTGAATCTATAACTATTTCAAAATAAAATTTTAAAAGTGATCATGATAAACAGAAATAAATCTAAACTCTCTAATTAAAATAATAAGAGTATCAACTTAGCTTTTTAAAAAAAAAAAAGGAAAAAGAAAACATAGAGGTTTACAGGGGACATACCTAAGCACACATAATGGTTGAAAGTGAAGGGATAGAAAAAGATAAACTAGGAAAATGCAAACCAAAGGAAAATAGGTTTGTCTATTAATTTAGGGGGGAAAGACTTTAAGGCAAAAAGCATTATGACAAATAAAGAGGGCCACAAATTAATGATAAAAAGTTAAATTCACCAAGAAGTTATAATAATTCAACGCTTGTATGCTTTTAAAATGAAGCCTTAAAATACATAAAGGAAAATTTGGCAGACCTCTAAGGAGAAATTGAAAAATCCACCATTAAAGTGGCTATGATTTTATATGTCAGGCAGACACAGATGATAGAAGATTGTATTTCTGCTAATCTAACTACTTTTAGTTTATATGGCAAAATTCCATATGCCCACATTTCATAGTGCTACACAAAATTTTAGGGGGTTCCAGGTGCTCCATTGTTGGAAAAATTTGAGAGCCATTACACTAGAACTTGAACATTATTTCCCTATTCATTCAGGAAACATTTATTGAACAACTATTATGTTTAAGGCATCATAGAGTTAATACATTAAAAGAGTAAGTCGTTAGACATTTAATAGAAATGAATAAGCTGGAGTTTCATACAGGTTTATAGAGAAAACTACCCTGAGTGCCCTCCCATTCTCTCTCTCAGTTAAACCTCAGTCTCCTTCTTAAAGAAATGTGCTTGATGGAATGAGGAACAGTAATGAATTTTCAAAATTCTTATGTCTGTAGTACATTGTCTTTTAAAAATAAGAAAATACTATAGCAAGTACGAATTGCTATAGTATATTGGTCCACAAACTCAGCTGTGCAAGGCAGCTTAACTTCTATTAGGAGATTCCATTTTGTCAGGTATTGGAAGTGACCTGGGTCTCCTCTTCTCCCCACTGCTTTCCCATGGGTGACATCTATTCCAGGGATTCTGTGGCACAAGGATGGCCAGGGGAGGGGCACGTGGTCTGGATCTTCATCTATCCAGGCTGGCACCCGCCGCCAGGCCCTCGCTCCCTCCTGGCCATCAGTCATGGCTCCATCCAGGTCACTTCTGCACCTTCCTCACTTCCAGCCATGAGGCTCTTCAGGTCTGGCTGGCTCTCAGCTAACTCTGGTGTCCTTGGATATGAAATGTGATTCGGCTACTCTTGTACCACTCTGGGGCAGGAGAAACTTCCTGGCCCTCTCCAGGGTCCTTCACACCAGAAGGCTAACCTGCCCAGCTGGGAATTGTTCTGCTTCCCATTGTTCTGGGATTAACTCTGTGAGGCTGCCTCTGACCTGTGTGCTAGACACCACCCAGCTGCGACTGCTCAGCACCTCGCTCCTCCCCGGGCCAGGCAGAACGCGGGGCCCCTCTCTCCCAGGAGGCCACCCTAGCATCTCATTCCTTGCTTTCTCTCTAACTTTCTTCCTTTCTCTGCAGATTTGGAAAAAACTTTATGCAGTCTTTGGAAGGGTGGGTGGGAGGAGGAAGCTTTGCTTTCTCTCAGGTATTCTACTAAATCTGCTGTTTATATTTGAGTTTTTTCTCTGCCTTTGGAAATTCTCCTGCCAGGAATAGACTCGTTAATATTCTCTGCTTTCTAAGTGTTTTCTTTTTCCTGTGGCAGTGACATAGAATGTCTAGCTGACTGCATGAGGAAAATGTCATGGGGTAAAAGGAGGCAAATGGGAAAAAAAAAAACCGTCACACATTAAAATAGTAAAACATTGTTCTTCAACAGTACAGATGATAAAAAAAATTGGTCTCTCTGATACCATTTGTTAAATATTGATTTTAATAACAGGAATTAAGCACGTGTTTTTAAAAACAATTGATAGGATTACAAAACGCTAGGGAATCCAGTTAGAAATGCACTTAGAAAATCAGTCGAGTCAACTCCAGGTGAGTAATGGCTTTATTCACAGAGGCTGCATGTCGGGGAAACCAGATGTCAACATGGGAGGTGGATGGTTATGGTCAGAAGGCATTATTATACATGCATAAAAATAAGCTTAATTGTGCCATCCGATCCTAAGTATGCTTGTTGGAGTCTGGGACGAAGTAAGGAGAGGTGCTAAGATCAGGAGTTGGGAGAAGGGAGGTTATGAATCTGTAAGAAGTGCGGGGTCTGCATGTGTTCGTTGGGGGTGGGCTGCAGGGGTACCCAGCTTTCCCTGCCTCTAGAAACCAATGGGCCGGCCTGACTCAGTTTCTCTAGAAAGCAAAAGGCCTTCTGGGAGGGGCCCTTTTGTCTTTTCTACAATTCAGGAGCTCCTCTGCAGCTCCAATCACTTCACCAATCACTTCCTTTAAATATCATAATAAGGCCCCAAAACCTTCTAATAAAATTTTTGTTTCATAAGCATTCATAAAACGTTAAAAATGCACATTCTGACTGAGATAACACATTAAAAGTCATTCATCTGGAAGTAGAACCAGAGCCCCTCCGTGGATCCTTATCATGCCACATTGGAATAGCCTCGTAGGCAGCTCAAGTGTGTCTAGGGTAGCAGTCTTACCTTTCCAAGCTTGGTATCACCAGTGCCTGACAGTGTGGCCTCTCGAGTAGGCACTCAGTAACAATGCAGAAAGTTGAAGGGCGGGGCGTGGTGGCTGGAACCTGTAATCCTAGCACTCTGGGAGGCCCAGGCAGGAGGATCCCTTGAGCTCAGGAGATCAAGATCAGCCTGAGCAAGAGCTAGACCCATCTCTACTAAAAATAGAAAAAATTATTCGGGTGTGGTGGCACACCTGTAGCCTGAGCTCCTCAGGAGGCTGAGGCAGGAGGATTGCTTGAGCCCAGGAGCTGGAGGTTGCAGTGAGCTACGATGAGGCCATGGCGCTTTACCAAGCGGGGGAGGTGTCATGAAAACAATGAATGAATGAATGAATGAATGAATGGAGTGTAAATAGTTCAGTTCATTTTGATTTTGATGGAAAAAAGGAGGAAAGTGGATACTCAAAAGAGCTGACCACTAATGAGTAACAAGTTTCTAGAATGAACAACTGAGGTTAAAAAAAAAGACGCATGTTGCAGTTTCATAATTTTGTTTGGCATTAGCTGCTGGTGGTTGGAGCATTTTGCATGAATACTCATGCTTTCTGAAGATGTGTGAGGGGGCTGTGTTTGCCCTCTTTTAATAAAGACTTTATATAAAGGCACTTCATTATAAAAAATTTGTTAATTGAGGTATTATTCCAGTTCATTAAGTAACCCTGAGCAAGAATTGTGGAGAAATATTCATTTATTTTGTTTTGTCCTTTCAAAACAGTGCACCAATGTGAATGAGTCTACTAAATACCTTTGACATTCAGCAATTCATACATGGTCTTATATTATCAAAAAAATAGTAGTAGCGTGCTCTAACTTCTAATAGATTTAGATCTAAGTCTACCTGCACACAAGCATTATATCATCACCGCCATGAGCACATCCTTTATTGCTCTTCCTTATTTCTTGTGACTTTTGCTCTTTAGCAGCGTCCATTCTCTATTTCCAGTTTGGTAAAAGAGACTACTGTAAGAGCTTCCACTGAAAATCCAAAAGAGTAGCTCCATGCCCTACTTTCATTTCTACACACCCCTGTTCCTCCCAACCTCCAGGATCTCGTCTACATTTGAAAGCAGAATTGTCTCTCCTGTCTCCTCCACGCCTTGTCCATCCTCACGCTGGCAGAGAGCCACTGAGTACTGGGACTGGCGGGTGGACACATGTTCTGCCGAGCCCCATTCTCTCCCCTGCCTGTGTAAGTGATACCTAGATCTTGTGATCACAGGCAGCTCTTGCTCTGAAGGGCATCTGAGGCCTCTCTTTTCTGAGAAATTCCACGGAGGGAGAGGACAGTGGGTTTCCATGGAAAACTCCTTGTCAAGGATTCCAGCTACAGCTTCCGTGCATAACAGGATAACTGGAGAGAAGCCAAGGAGAAATATATGTCCAATTTAGAAATATCAAAAATTCTGATTGGTTAAATGAAGTGTAACAAAGATGATAATACATCCTGAGTTAATATGTTAAATTAATATTTTATTTAATTTAAATGTATATTGAAGATCTTCTGGTGATGTTTAAATAATTGAACAACTTGGTAGTAAAAACAAATCCAGACATATAATCAGATAAAACTTTATTTTTTAAGTGGTTGTAGAATCACATTATCAGTTTTTTTTAAAAATGATGTTGAAAGAAATGTGTCATAGTATGGCTATTTCATAATTAAAGCTATTATAAGAACTTAATATATGACAAACTAGAATTAGTAATACAAGACAAATAATGTAGAGAAGAAAATATCTACTTGAGAATTAGTGTTGGAATATCCAAGAATGGTATGGAAAAAAGTGGAATTAGATCCATACCTCCTTGCACTCTATGGTGTAGTGTTAGAAATTTTAAAAATAACTACCAAAAGTAGAAGAAAATGGACTAATATATTAGGGCAAATAGACTAATGTGTCTCTAAAAGAGATATGTTTATATCAGAGTATGAAGTTTGTCATCATAATACGGATCTGTCCATATTTAAATAAATAACATTAATAAAACAATATAATAAGTATCAAAAGGAAAACAACAAAATGAAAAATATTCAACACATTTATTGCCCCAAATACATGAAGAATTGTTGTATAGATACTCTGCTTTCACTCCCTAAGTGGTCGAGGACAATTAAAAGTCTACACAAAAGGAAACCCTGTCAAATTAAATTGAATCATATGGAATATGTACAGCTTCATAGCAATGAAAGAAATACAAATTAGAACTCATAAAATGGCAGAAATGCCTAAAAGATGCTTTATTTTTAAAGCCAGTGTTGGACAAGGGGCTGGGAGAAACGAGCACATTTACATTACTGATGGGTCTATATTTCTGAAGAGCAGTTTGTCAATGTATATGTAGCAGGAGCTACAAAACTTTTAAAACCTTCAATCTATCCACTCCATTGTGGGAATATATGAAAAGAAAAAAAAGGAGAAAATGAAATTTGTGAAAGTGTTTACATAGTAGCATCATTTCTCATAATAAAAATAAGATACAATTCTCACACACAATTAAAAGGAAAATAGTTTAAGAAACTGTTCTATGTTAACAGGATGAGATACACTATTATAATTAAAAATGATTAATACGTCGATTATGTAGATCCATGGAAATCTATACATGAAGCTTTGAAAAATAAAGCTGAACAAGCAACAAATACACTGAATACACTGAAGGTCCTTGGAGATGAGCCATGTTTTATGAATCCACAGGGCTACACTTAGTTCTTGGTACACAATAAACGCTCAACAAGTGTTTGTTGAATGAATGCATAAATGGCAATGGCTTTTTTGTTTTTCTATCCTGAGTTCTTGATCTTCTGCCTGCTCTGACTTTTGGCAACTTTGCACTAGTTCCTAGTTTCACACTGCTCACCTGGATTTCTTAACTCTCACTTGCCCCAATCTTGGATAAACACATACCCTCTGTGGTCCTGGCACCCAACGAGTGACCTTTGCTCTACTGAAGTCTCCAGACCCAGGGTGACACACAGCTGAAGCTCAAAACCACCTAACATGATGTCTGCTTTCATCAGCAAGCATCAGAAAAAAAGAAAGCTTGTGAAAAAAGTGAATAAACTTTGCCAAATACACAAACGAACAATAGCAAATGTGGGGAGAGAATTGAGTAAAGAGTTTAGAGTTAAAAATGAATTGCAGTCATTCCGGAGGAAGGAACAGCTGTATTTGAAAACCTGTATGGTCATATGAACTGTCTTAAAAAAAGAGTTAAGGAAAATTAAAGCTCATATTAATACATTTTAAAAATTAATTGCAATATTTCCTGGGACTAGGTAGTGTTTCCCCAACCCTAGATCCCTGTTAAACAGACGCAAATACAGCCAAGGATTGGACCGTCTCTGAAAGGCTGACAGCACTGACCCTCAAGAAGGTGCCAGCTGACTGAGAACATTCTACCCAGAGTATGTGCTGAGATTCTGTTGAGAGCAGAGTGGCACATTAAGCCCTTTAGGGCCTTACAAAAGAAGTGTCCTATATCTTAGAGTCATCAGGCTGTGTGTCATAGCGTAACAGTGTGACCTAACAGAAAAGCAAAACGTAGGCACACCTTTGCTAAAGCAAGTGGGAATTCACCTAGTGGCCCCCTGCACCCGACCTTTCCCGGGGGCACTGAGTGCCAGGCACATAAACATTTGATAGCACAACGAATGACTGAATGAATGACTGAACGAATGATTGAATGAAGAGAAGTGGGAGACAGTAGTTTGCCAGATTATATGACGCAATCACGACATCAACTGACGTTAGTATTTATTTAGGAGGACTGTAATTTATTTTGGCGAGCGCACAGCTCTGAAGAGGCCCAAATCCAGGCAGTGAGCTCTGGGAAGGGACGCCGTTACATGCAAGAAGAGGAAAATAGCCCGAACTCCCTTGGCCAGGAGCGCGGGCCCGAGGTTAAAGCAAGTCCCGCCTGAGGCAGCGGGTCCCGTGCGTGTCCCCAGGTCGGCCCCAGCCTGAGCCTTCGTGTGCTATAAATACAGCTGCCCACATGCTACTGCAGTGACACGGTGTTCCCGCTGCCCGCCGGGACAGATAACATGAATTTGCCCTTTAAACGTCCCAAGCTGAGGCACAGCCCCCGGCCCACCCCTGCCCGCCGGAAGCGCCTTCGCCCCCGATGCCCTCTGCAGAGCAGGCCCGGGGCGGGGTGTGCAGGCACCTGCCGGGCCAATGCGCAGCGCGCGCGCCGGCCCGGGCCCGCCTCCTCTCGCGAGACGCCGCGCGGGGCATATAAGGAGGGCTGCGGGCGAGGCGAGCGGCCCCTCCACATCGCGCAGGGACGGGCACGGGGCGGGAGCGCGGCGCGCTGCAGGCTGTGTGCGTCCGGCTGTCACCATGAGCGATCAAGCGTTGAGCTTCCTGAAGGACTTCTTGGCAGGTGGCGTCGCCGCTGCCGTCTCCAAGACCGCGGTCGCCCCCATCGAGAGGGTGAAACTGCTGCTGCAGGTGAGCGCGGCGCGCGGGTGGCGCGGCGGCCGGGTGCGGGCGGGCGGGCGCCGGGCTGCGGCGCGAGCAGCGGGGCGCGGGCGCGAGCGCCGCGGGGAACCTGCGCTAGGCCACAGGCCCGCGCCCGGCCTGCGCGAAGGGGAAGGTGCCCTCTGCGCTGAGACAGGTCCCGCGTCAGTCGCAGATTCCTGGTGTCGGGTGGCGCCCAGCGTTCGGGTGTCTATATATGGAAACCCACCCCGGAGTGGTTTGCCGCGAGCCAGCTCCTGCGCCCGTGACAGCACCGGCACTGCACTAAGGCCTCTGAGGCCGGCCTCACCTTTTGATTTTCAGTATCCCTTGCACCTTCTTACCTGCACCCACCTTTTACACTGGCAAAAATAAAAATAATTAACTCAAGAACTCGCTTACTGTGTCCCACGCACCGTGCTGTGTAGGCTGACATACATTATTTCATTCATCTTTATATAACCTCTCTAAGACAGATGAAGCTGAGAGGTTTTGAGAGATTAAGAAAACGTTTTCAGAATAAACTCAGATCACCTTATTTATACTCTCCCCCCAATGTTTTCCTCCCCTGCCTGGTCACTGAATGGCTTGTCATCATCCCACCTGTCCTGTTTTTCTCTACCTGCCCAAAAGGTGAGGGCCCCTCAATGACGAAAAGCCTGATTTGAGAGTCAAAATTATCAGCAACAAAAACCTCAATAAATTGCTCACAACAGCAACAGCCCCTCAATAATTGATTACTTGGATAATCTGCTTGAAAATTTGGGGGTTCAAATGCCTAGTGGATTTATTCTCCTTCCTCTGTTAGAGCATCTTACTACTCAGAGATCCTCATCTCAAGGGAGACCAGAGTGACACCAAGGAATTGTCCTCTCCTGCCTACTATGTCTATTAAATTGGGAGCCCTTTGGGGCAGGAATCTTTATTCATTTGTCTCTCTCAGTAAGCCCCCTAGTACAGTTCTTGAAAATGCAATAAATGAACGGCTATCTTTATATAATTAAATAACCTCTTTTTAAATTTATTTGGGGCCAAAACATTTTTCGTGAGTGTTCTGATAACTGAGGCAAAATTGAATCATTTTGGCTTATTATCCAAGTAACTAACATTTATTTACATTTCCTCAATATCCATTGGATCTCCTCATACTTTTTTTTTCCTTCAAAAGGCAATCTAGGATGTGCAAACCTCCTTTTTCTTCTGTCCTCTTCCCTTCTCTCTGCCCTGCCTGTCCTCTGTCCTTCCCCCGACCCCAGGTCCAGCATGCCAGCAAACAGATCAGTGCTGAGAAGCAGTACAAAGGGATCATTGATTGCGTGGTGAGAATCCCCAAGGAGCAGGGCTTTCTCTCCTTCTGGAGGGGTAATCTGGCCAACGTGATCCGTTACTTCCCCACCCAAGCTCTCAACTTCGCCTTCAAGGACAAGTACAAGCAGATCTTCCTGGGGGGCGTGGATCGGCATAAGCAGTTCTGGCGCTACTTTGCTGGTAACCTGGCTTCCGGTGGGGCCGCTGGGGCCACCTCCCTTTGCTTTGTCTACCCGCTGGACTTTGCTAGGACGAGGCTGGCTGCCGACGTGGGCAAGGGCGCCGCCCAGCGTGAGTTCACTGGTCTGGGCAACTGTATCACCAAGATCTTCAAGTCTGATGGCCTCAGGGGTCTCTACCAGGGCTTCAACGTCTCTGTCCAGGGCATCATTATCTACAGAGCTGCCTACTTCGGCGTCTATGATACTGCCAAAGGTGAGAGGGGGCTTGGGGGTGGGCGTGTGGAGAGAGGATCCTGCGGAACTCACAAAGGACTTTATTAATCTTGTTTTTTTCCTAGTCTCTGGGCTAAACCACGGCTTCTAAACGAGGAGGTGGTATGGTGTGGACAAATTAATAGCTAGAGGAATCTCTATGTCCTCTACTGAAATAAACTCTGGCCTGGAGTTATTCAGAGAGGAAGAAGGCGGAGCCTAACTCCCTGTTGACAGGGCTGTATGAGTGACCTGTAGCCACTTCAGCATGCCCCGTGTACGGAGCAGGACGCTGGCTTCCCTGGATCCAGAGAGGGCAGCAGCCAACTTCTGTTGGCTGCCTGGTCATACGCGAGACAGCCTCCTAAGTGCAGGTTCTTCTGGCAGGGCGGAGCGTGGAGTTGGAGGAGCAGCGTCCTCGTCCTCCCCTCCACCTGCCTGTTGCTGAGCTGCCGAGACAATCACCTCACAGCCATTTGGCTTCTTGGCTCTGCCCACAGGGATGCTGCCTGACCCTAAGAATGTCCACATTTTTGTGAGCTGGATGATTGCCCAGACCGTGACGGCGGTTGCAGGGCTGGTGTCCTACCCTTTTGACACTGTTCGTCGTAGGATGATGATGCAGTCTGGTCGGAAAGGGGGTAAGCCCGAGCTCTGCTGAGCTAAATCTTCCTTATTCTTTACCAAAAAACAGTATTCAGTCTTCATTATTCTAAAGTCTTCATTATTCTAAATTAATTGTCAAAATTAGTTGATAAGGACTTAGGAAAAAAAGATGGTATTAATTACCCTCAACATTCTTAACTACTTCTTTAGGGAAAATAATTTTTTCTTTTCATTAAAGAGATGGTAAGAACATTAAAAATGAGATATTTAGAAGCGAATTTTTCTTCGTATCCTGCATCACAGAGACCTTAGGCCTCTTCCTTAGAGCCTCCATGTAAACACAAAGGAAAAGAAGTAATTAACTAGTTTGTTTAAAAAGAATTCCTGCTTCCCTTGTCTAATTATTAGAAGTGTTAGGGGAGGGGGTGTTTTAGCTGGGTGAGAGAAAAAGTTTTGGCTTCTACAGGTTGAAACATATGAAATTGCCACTTTTCAAGTCAAAAACAATCAAACCTAATAGTTATACCTTTTTATTTTAACTGTGTAACTTTGGGGAGTACAATCTGAGACTAGGCCTCACTTTTCTCACCCATGAAGAAGGTGACCACATAGCGTAATACTCCGGCTCCACCCTGCTCCCTTCTTGTTTTACAGTTGCACAGTCTGTGAATTGGTTACTTGCCCCACTTCTTCAGTGATCTTGAATTAACAGGGTAGGAGTGACAGGAGTCCCAGCCTAACAGTTAAGCAAGGAAGATGTCCAGCTGAATGCTGCATAGAGCTGGGGCTTAATGCCCCAGCGATCTTAATTTGACAAAACTGATAACACTGTGTGCAGATGTCTTTCAGAGGAAAAGTCTCTTTTCTCCCGCGTTATGGAGCCCTCACCAACATTTGTTTCCACAGCTGATATCATGTACACGGGGACAGTTGACTGCTGGAGGAAGATTGCAAAAGATGAAGGAGCCAAGGCCTTCTTCAAGGGTGCCTGGTCCAATGTGTTGAGAGGCATGGGTGGTGCTTTTGTATTGGTATTGTATGATGAGATCAAAAAATATGTCTAATTGTGATTAAAACGCAAGTTCACTGGTGCTCAGTGAACTTGATCCATAAATTCACAGATCCATTGTGTGGTTTAATAGACTATTCCTAGGGGAAGTAAAAAGACAGATCTGGGATAGAACCAGACCAAAAGGAATACCTCAGAAAAATTGCTTCGTTGAGTGTTCATTAAACCACAAATGTATTTTGTATTTATTTTACATTTAAATTCTCACAGCCAATAGAAAATAACTTATCATACTTGTACAATTAACTAAAGAACTGATAATGAAGAAATAACTGAATTTGAAACACCAATAAAGACCACTTAATGTACATTCTCTATTTTATTGAATTCTCATTGACTGTTAAATGCGTTAAAAAGACCATAGATGCACATTTTCTTTTTTAAATTTTTTTCCTGGGGTGTATC
>NW_012145301.1:1098876-1165686 GCF_000956105.1 Propithecus coquereli
TGAGCCACCGCGCCCAGCCCACATACTAACTATATAATCTTAAACCAGTGTTTCCTCAGCCTAGCTAAAAGCTTATTTTAGTAATCCAGATACGATGTGACTGAGGCATAGATTAGAACGATGGCAGTGAAAATGAGGGCTGGGTTGTATTCCGAAGAACAGACAGGACATGATAAAGACATTAAAGAAAAATATTAATCAAAGAGAATGCCAAGAGGCCGGGCGCGGTGTGTGCTGGGCATGACTGCAGGGCAAGGCAGCAAGTCAGGCACTGGAGCCACAAAGACTGACCCGCCCCTGCCACTGAGGAGCAGTCTAAGAGAGGACAGACAACTGCAGCCTAGTGCAGTAACGTACAGAGCACAGTGAGTCCCACAGCAGAGGGATGGCGAGAGAGAAAACCAAGTGATCGATTATTGAGTGTATGTGGTGGATGGTGCAGGGAGCTGTCCGAAAAGGATTCATTGACCTTTGAGCTTCTGAAAAGTCAAATGCACCAGGCTAGACAGAGGCAGAAGGGAGCACAGGCAGCGGGACCAGCATGCATGAAGAAAGAGATGAAACATCCTACTCAATTGAAGGGAAAAATAAAGCATAAAAGGACGGCAGCTAGAGGGTCAGTTAGGTACGGGGAACTTCCCCCTCCAGTTAGGAAAGACTGACCGGCATCTGGAGAGAATGGTCAGGGTGAAGGGGGTGGGGAGTGTGGCCAGGGCTGCTGTGGCTGACCTGTCACTTCTTCCACCGTCCAAATACGTGCCCTGGGCTAGGCCCTGAGGATACAGTCACAGAAACAGGACTCTGCCCTTAAGGAATCTAGAGTCCCAGGAAGCTGAGATTAAGGCAGGCCTCCTGGGCAAGAGCTCCTGGGGCACTGTCCGATAACAAACGGCACCAGTCAGCACACATGGCACACAGCTGGCGTGACCTCAGCATTACAAAAAGCACAGGGGCTGGGATACTGACATTCTATGTCCTCGAAGTAGTTCTGAAAGAGACTGGAGGGAAGTGACAGCAGGTTAGACTATGTAATAAAGTGCTCAGTGTGCTCTGAAGGACTTTTGATTTCATACGGCAACCTATGGAGAGCCACCGACATTTTCAAGCAGGATGTGACACGATTGAATTTCCACTGCAACACTTTGGCAGTAGTACAA
Source organism: Propithecus coquereli (assembly GCF_000956105.1). Taxonomy (NCBI): domain Eukaryota; kingdom Metazoa; phylum Chordata; class Mammalia; order Primates; family Indriidae; genus Propithecus; species Propithecus coquereli. The sequence goes on from NW_012145301.1 coordinate 1,100,034, forward strand.
GAACGGACTGAGGGGCAAGGAGACAAATGGAGGTGAGGAATGGTTATGGCCCCGGACAAAGCAGTAGCAACAGGATAATGTCCAGACTGCCTGTGGGACTCAGAGTGGGTTTAAAAAAGTGAAAGTAAGTGACAGGGAAGAGGCCAGGATCATGCTCAGTCTTCTGCCACCAGTGGGAACTAGATGAAAAGGATCACGTTAACCACAGCCCCCAACCTTGGAGGGCACATGGGGGAAGAGACCAGGGTGGGGGTGGGAGGCTACTTCACGCGACGACTGCCTAAATACCTTCAGATTCAAGATTAACACAACTCATTTGGCAGAGTTTCACGGTAAGATCTAAAAATTATCGTTAAAATAAAATATCTGCCAGGCATGGTGGCTGGTGCCTGTAGTCCCAGCTACTAGGGAGACTGAGGTGGGAGGACAGCGTGAGCTATGATAGCCACTGTACTCCAGCCTGGACAATACAGCAAGACCCTGTCTCTAAAAAACAAAACAAAAAAACAAAAAACAAAGTATCCATATGATCTGTTTAGGATTTCTGTATTGGTGGACTAAGTAATGAAAACCAATGCTGTCTCAGAAAATATTAGGAAAAGGGGTTCAAAATAAAATAAAAATCTTCTTGAAGGCACTGAGGAGCTAACAAAGCATGGAAAATTATAGGGCCAAGATTTGAAAGACAAAGACCCAGAGAAGTGAATCTGGCATTTGGGGCCAATTTTCCCCACGGGGTGCCTGCCAATTTCGGAAAAGGTAGCTGGAAGGCTGAGGAACTGGAGAGAGATTTTGAAAGGCTCTCAGAGGGAGAGGGACAAAAACTGGAATCCAGGGCCTGCCACGGAAGGGGAGCCCTGGGGAGCCCTCATGTTTTGGATTGGAACCCTGAAGGGCTACACTCTAGCATCAGGGTGAACTGGAAATAGTTGGGCCCTTGCAGTTATTGACGTCATCCTTCAGATCATCTCAAATCCTATGACCAGATTAAAGCGATCTACAATCATGAGCAACCCTGCTGCCTGCCAGAAACAAAAGTAAATCTTACCTGGAAGAAACTATTATTCAGAGCAGGGATCAATGAACTTCTTCTCTAAAAGACCAGATAGTAAGTATTTTAGGATTTGCTGGCCAGATGGTCTTTGACCCAACTACACAGCTGCCACATTGCACAAGTAGCCCTGGACAAGACATAAAGGAATGAGCATGGCTGGGTTCCATAAAACTTTATGACAGATGCTGAAATTTGAATTTCAATATAATTTTCACATATGACAAAACATTATTCTTTGGCTTTTTATACCTTAGAGCTTTAAGTTTTTCCAACAGATTTTCATATAGCAACACAAATATAACTTTAAAACATTCTATTAAAAATATATCTTAAAGAGTCTATGGGTTAAAAAGTGAAAGTCACAATGGACATCTGAAAATATTTTGAACTTAATGAAAATAAAAATGCCACATTATCAAAACTTATTGGAAACAACTAAAGCTATGCTTAGGAGAAATGTGCAGCCTTCAATGCATCTATTACAAAAGAAGAAAGGCTAAAAATCAGTGAACTGCGTATCTTTTTTAAGAAATTAGAAAAATAATAGCAAATTAAATCCAAAGAAGGAAGCTGAAAGAAAATTAAAGTAACAGAATTAGTGAGAAAGAGATAATCAAAAATGCCAGGTGGATTGCATTATAAGTGATAGAAAAAATTTCTAGAATGTAGCAGAATATCTTCACGCCCTTGGGAAAAGGAAAATTTTATAATTTCCAACATTAAAAAAAGTACTAGCTATAAAAAAGTGATAAACTAAGGTAAAATTAATAATTTCTAGTGAAGAGGCAGCCCAGATTTAAAGAAAATATTTGTACTAAAACTCATACAGGGATTATATCAGATCCAGAACATATAACTTCTCCTACAAATCTATAAGACATTTGACCCAATGGAAAAATAGGCAATAAATGTTTATTTTGTGAATAAGCACTTCACAAAAGAAGATATCCCAAAAGCCAACAAACATGAAAGGGTTTAGTCTAATTATTAGTCAGAGTAATGCAATTAAAATCATGAGATCATTATATATCCACCTGAATGGTTAAACTTTAAAAAAATGACTGAATAAATATTGATGAGGATATGGAGCAATAAAAACTAATACACTCACTCTGGACAACTCTGGCATTATCTATTAAACACAAGCACGCTCCCAGCAACCCCACACGTAGGTACATGCCCAACCAAAATGCAAGCACAGGTCAACCAAGGCACATCTATAAAAATCTTCTGTGAGCATTTGTAATAGTCAAAACCTCAAAGCCCACACACAATGTCCATCAACCACAGAATAGAAAAATAAATTATGGTATAATCAAGCACTAGAATACTATATAAAAATGAAAATGAATTATAGCTACATGCAACAACATAAAAATCTCACAAATACATTGAGCAAAAAAAGTCATACATAAAAAGAGTATAATTTTTCATATATATGAAGCTCAAAACCAGGCAAAACTACACTGAAGTGTTAAGAGAGTAGTTACCTTTTTTGCAGGGGGAGGGAGCTTATGAATTGTGGCAATATTCCCAGTCTTGATCTGGTTATTAATAGTAGTGACCCAGATGTCTGCTTTGTGGTGATTTATGAGTTGTGCATTTATGTTTTGTACCCTTTTCTGTATTTCTGTAATACAGTTAACAAAAACCAAAAATCTATGAAATGTCATTGTCTTGTGGATATTCATCTAAAAGACTAAGCCTATCTCGCATTCCCCAAAATATAATTTAAAGTGAAATCTCTCAAGGTAACGGTAGAATTAGGTTTTTCTAGTTAGTATAGGTAACTATATTGGAACCAGATGTATTTGCTTAATTCTGGATATGTTCTATATGAAACAGATTCTCAGAATGAAATTAAGAACAAAGAACGCTCCAAGCTTGCACATCAGATATAATTCTAAAATGTATGCAACAAACATCTGTGGTTTTTTGGTGAAGACTATCATTGTCATATATATCCTGTAAGAATCTAGAACTATAGTTTTTAATTGTTTTTTGGTGACTTTCCAAATTCTTTTATGATGTTATAATAATGAATGTTAAATTAGATTCATATAAAAAAAAACCCTGTGTCTCTAATATTAAAGTATGGTGAAATAATGACATGTTACTAATGAGTCAAATAAAATTTATGAGTTTTGTAAATCAGTAAAACCTTAAAACATCATCTAAAACAAATAGTGCAACCTACTTGAACTTATCAAGAGGATTTCGAAATAGAAGCACACAACATTAAGAGTTCTCTGGTGGCTCCAGAAATATCCTTAAGTGGATTAAAAAACCATCACCAGAATTTAAAAATCAAACACAACTTTTTGCCACGATATAATCCTATTCACTCTAAGCTTTCTTTAACTTTGTAATTGAGAGCTCAGCTATGCTACTGCAGGAGCTACTCAGGGATTTATTCCAATGGCATTATTTTTATTACACTCTTATGAAAAATTACTAAACTGATGTTTTTGCAACAAGTTTTAAAAAGAGTGTCTATTACTCATAGTGTATATAACACATAGGAAATGCTGATGTGCATAGCTACTTCTAAAAAACATTTCTCCAGGATCTAAGAGTGTCTATTTTATTGTAGTACCATACAATTTTACAGAAGAAATTAGATGATGTAGTTTAAAGAAATGCTGATCAAGAATATAATTTTAAGCAAACTCTTTTCCACATAAATGTTACACCTTCAAAGATATAAAGAAATGATACCTTCCTCCCAACTTTGTTCTAGTAGTCTGGTAAGGCACATAAAAGTTATTCTAATTTTCAAAATAGGAATAAGACAATGTATTTTACAGATAAACATAGACTCAAAACTCAGTTATCTTCAATTCTTTTATTTCTTTCTTCACTACACCAAGCTAGTTCTTCATGTCTAAGATACATTACGATGGACTAGGAAAATTTAAAAGGATGTTGATTTTAAGTTTTTTACTAGTCTTTATTCAGGGAAATAAAGTAGCCATTATCGTTAAGCACATTTTCTAAGATGGTGTATAATCATTTATAGGTTAAGACTTTGGTATTTAAGATATTAAACTTTATACATTTAATTACTAATATAATAAACCCACATCCTCAACTTTATATTGGTTTTAATTCTTTTCATAGTATGCAGTCTTGAATCTGATGATGAGAAGCACACAATCATACCCATCACAATCAATTTCTTAAAGTTGTCTAGATACCTGTTTCAGACACTTGGGTTAAAGGGTTGAAAGCAACTGCATTACACTACATTTATAAGCAAACCAGAAAACTTTATTTGGAGTAGCAGTTAAGAAAGCAGCTTTTTATGGAGATTGAAAAAGAAAGTAGAAGTAGTATAAGATAATAGCTACCCCTTAAGAAATAATAAATAGTGTAATAAAATCTTTCATAGAAACTTATTAAAAAGGAGGCAACATCAGTTTAGCATTTGACAGAAATGAAAAGAAGAATCTGGCCTAATAAATAGACCTTGAATCAGTATACTTTCTAGTTACAAATGTAAATCTTCAAAGTACACATATTAAGTACAAGACAACCAAATATAAAATAGTGTTAGATCATCCTTTATGTTCTTAAAAATGAAAACAGGTAATATACTTATGAATCCTTCATAAAATGCCCCTTAAATGATAACAACTTCAAAGGTACCTTGACTATCTCAGAGAATACCACATTTTGCAACTCCTATTCATCTATTTACATTCATCATAAATAAGTAACCATGACAACAGAATTAAAAATTCTGCTTAAAGAAGATTGTTGCTCTTCCCAACTTTTACTTCAAGTTGAATCCCTATTAAAAGTAATACTCAGATGAACTTCCCCTTTCAAAGCAGTACAAACTAAAGGCATTAAATTAGTATCTAAAATCAAAGTATAGCTTTATCTATAAAACTATGTGTCATATCCTTACACGTGGCAGCAAAGATAATATAAAATGTGCTCAGACACTAATGCCATTATGAACATAAAAGGTATATGTTCATATATATATTTTCCCAAACGACCAACTTAAAATCCAATTTTTAAAAATTGACTAATGCACCATCAGGCAGATGTTCAAATGTTGAATTTTAAATTCAGCACTACCTTATCTCTCCTGAAAGATAAGTTGTTATACAAACATTACAAGTACAATACGTTAAAAACAGAACAAAACAAAGCCTTGATTTAGTATAGCTAAAGCTTATACATAAGGCAGGTGTGACATAGTAACTTGTGTACCAACAGAGCATCAAGTAATGCGGAATGAACACTGCGGCCCAAGGAAGCAGCAGTGGGACTTCAGAGCCAGGCTGTGTTCATGTGAACTTTTCCTAACCTCACTGCTCACATGCCTTATTCTAACAAAATCTAGTAATACAAACTGAGACCAAGAAATTCTGAACTGATGATTAGCAAAATGCAGTTTGGCTTACTGCTAAAGGTGTTTAGAAAAAAAAGTTCAGCACACATGCTACAGAACTTGGGCACTGAAAAATAAAAAACACATTTTATGGTGGCTATAGAACAAAAATTCATGTTAATAAAAGATTTGTCATTTAATATGGAAACTTTTCAATACATTCTAAGAGTATACTGGAAAGGCTAGTAATGAAAATCGGTGGTGACTATGAGATATCATACCCTGTTTTGTAAGGGCCTATAGATTGACAGAAAAATATTCTAATTTAAAAAGTCAACTATTTTACACCTTATCTGCCATTACCAATTCCATCAAGATTACTTAGATCTTTAAATGTGGATTGGTAAAAATGATACTTACAGGATTTAACCAAATAAACCAAACAAAAAAAATTAGCTAATATTTAAAGGAGTAGCCTCACAAATGTATGATTTATTTCCCTTACTGCTCATATTCTAGTTTTCTTTTTCAGCCCTTATAAACACTAGCTAGAATTGCTAAAGCATTCCTTTCTTATCCTAAGTCTTCTCTATTAATAAATACTAAATCATAACACACATGCTAACAGCATCACTTGAAACACTATTCTGACACATCTCAGGATCTGCTTCTTGGCTCTTCAAGCTGGTGGTGCTATTTTACTGATTCAGCAAATACTTGTTTTCGCTTATGATGCAACTGATCTCGTTCTTGAACAAACTATTCACAAGGTAGTAGACTGTAGCTCTCCAAAGCCTACCTCATTTCTCAAAATCATTAATAGGACTTAACCTGAACGTATAAAAACACAAAAAGGGGGTCTTCTCAGTTGAATTTTCTGATATTCACAGTTTGGAAGATTTCGAATGGTTGACCAAATTTTTAAGATCTAACTCGGCACATTTATATATTCACTAGATACCTCTGGTGAATCACAAGGATTGCCCCAGTACAAGTTCTCTCAATCTGCTCATCAGACCTAAATCCACCAATGAAACCTAGCTCTACCAATGAAAACAAACTTCAACATTTGTTTCATAATAAAAAACTATAACTTTCATACGATCAAGTTACGAGTCACACCACATAAGTTCTAAAGCAAATAAAAAAAAGTAAGCCAAATTTAGGAACTAAGCCCATGGTTTAAAGCTTAGAAGAAAAGAAAATAACATATGAGAACATATATAGTGAATATCTTGGGTCCAACATGCAACGATACCATCATGACTGTTTTGTCAGCATGACTACTGAATCAATTTCTATACTGAGAAAACATACATGTATACTACCATTTCTCTACTAAATACATATACATCTCATATATATATATCCTCGTAAGAAATACTGATTTTAAACTGTCTTTTTGACAACAATTTTGCACTGAATAACAATAGATTACAACTCACTGTTGTACATCTTAAATTCTAAGACAGTATTATAAATGTTTACACAGAGAACTAGAGTAATATGCAAGAGTACTTCCATAAAAATTGGATGAACAATGTAAAAAAGGGTTTTATAACCAAGCTGCACGGACATGAGGGGGTCTAGGTCTTAGCAAGCGTCCACTGGACGTGTCAAGAACCGATCGCTCACTCTTACAACTGAGACCACTGGTAGCACTGGATGTCCTGGAGGCTCCTCCTGAAAAGATACAAAGAAGAAATACTTGAATTATTTAAACTAAATATGTAGATCGTCATATGAGAAACTTCTTCTCCTAATTTTAAGTCCAGACTAGTTTTTCTTCCATATCCTATGTGTGCCTAATAGTCCAATGCAATGATTGTCAACCAGGAATGTACTTCAGAATTCTCCATGGAAATTAAAAATATAATAACAAACATGCTCATATTCCACACTAGGAGATTTTGATTTACTAGATTTAAAGTGGGAATAAAAGTTTTTGAAAGCTTCTCAAATAATTCAGGTGAAAAATAAAAACATTTTATAGTTTGTATAACCACATATATTTATTCAACAAATTATTTACTACACTGAAGGCACAATACTGAGTTACTAGAACAAGACCCTCTCTTAGTCATATACCAAGGAAAAATATTTGTAGAATGAATAAATGGAATTACCAGTCACTTGAGAGTTCAAGACTCACATGAGCACTGGGAAGTTGTGGCATTGTAAGTGGCTCCAACTTCCTTCAATATTAAGTATTGGCTTCTATTTTTTACATAGTTTTGAACACATACATGAAGTAACAGCACAGGCAAGTGTGTAGCCCTTCTACATGTTGCATACCCTAACACTAAATGGCCACTCCATTCCTGTATTCCTTGGCTAGGTCTGTAACTGATCACATATCAAGCACTGAGAGGTATTATAGTTGATGACTCTACAGTTTGCTAATTTTTGTATTAGTTATCCAATGAGGAAGAGAAAGCACATTTAAGTGCTGGAGGATATTAATGATAATTCTTAACTGGCCAGGGGGAATGTTTAAGCAACTTTTAAATGGTACATTTATTCAATATAAATAATAAACAATAAATATATTGAAATTAAAAGTCCCTTTTCAATTACCTAAAAAAACTACTGATATTTTCAATTGTTTTATCTCTTGGTTTCCTGTGTTGTCATTACATGCTGTAAATGAAACATGTAATTAAGTTAACTAACACAAATAAAAGGAAACCTGCCAGTAAATGGAGTACGTTCCGGAAGTTAGCATTTTTAAGCTCTGTCATAAGAACTGAAGTTGCATTAAAAAAAGAGTTATAAGATAAGTACAAAATACTTTTGAATATGCTTACTTAATGGGCTATACTGGCCAAGAGCAGATCTCACTTGTCTTGACATTGGCGATGGGTTGAGATAACCCATGTTGCGATGGTAGTCCATCAGTTGTTCTGAGCGTTTCATACCAACTGTTGGTTTCACAGCTTCAAGCCTTTTCAGTAAAGCCTTCATTAAGACAATCAATTTGAAAGTCAAAGTTAAATAGCAATAGTTTTTTAAAAGGCAAATGCTTTCTAGAACCTGAAATTTACTCAATAAAAATATTTTAAATTACTCCTGACATACCATGTGAAAATAATATTTCAAATAATATACTTTCAGAAAGATCCAAGGGTTTTTGCCTATCCTAGAGATGACCAAACCACTACAACTTAACAACTCATTAGAGGCATATCTTTCCTTTGCATCAGGTTACAATCTTAGGAAAGGTGCTGTAAATTGAAATGTATTAAACCTGATTTTCTCGTAGAAGTGACATAATGGGAGTTATGCTAAGAGCCCCGTGTTAAACCCTAGAAACAGACCACACACATATCTCAGCCACTATGAATTCTATATGTGCACATTCTAGAGCAGTGGCTTTCAACCACTTTACTCTGCAGTGGTGCCTCCAGGGCTGCAGGACACTGAGGAAAGGCCAGTGGGTAAGGTCCCAGGTCTCCCACTCCTAATTTCTACCAGCCCAGCTATGCTTTCCGGATTATCTGTTTCATATACTGAAAATTCTGCATAAAATTTACTTTATAAAAAAAAGTTTTTGCTGTTAAGAAGTTAAGAAGAACCAGTTACTATATAGAATACAAAGCTTCAAAAAGCACATATAAAGCAATGGGCCAACACAACATAGTACCCAATAACATGGTATTTTCTTTACTATAATTCATTAACAGAGTCTAATGCATGATGTTTCTAATGTTATTTGTAATTCTTTCTTGAATCAAAAGGTGAAAGAGTTTCTTTTGTTTGATTTTCACAGGCATTGTTGAGAAAGGAATATTTAGGTAGACCAAATGGCTTGGGGAACTGATCCATGGTTGTGCTTTATTATTTTCTTTATTGATTTAAACGTTCTCTGAAGCCAGCTGATCTTTATTTGAAAAGGAATGCTGACCTGCACTAAGATTCACCTTAAAAAATCAGCCTCATGAATTCAGCATAAGACAATTTTCTCTGTATAATCTTTCCTCCTTCTTCCTTTTATTGTGGTAAAATATACATAGAATTTACCCTTTAAACCATTTTTAAGCATAAAGTTCTGTGGCATTTCGTACATTCACACTGTTATGAAACATTACCAACAAACATTTCCAAAACTTTTTTCTTTTTTTAGACAGGGTCTTGCTCTATCACCAAGGCTGGAGTACTGTGGTGCAATCATAGCTCACTGCAGCCTTGAACTCCTAGGCAGCTCAAGCAATCCTCCTGCCTCAGCCTCCCCAAGTGGCTGTGACTGTAGGTGCCCACCACCACAGTGCCTGTAGTCACACCTGGATAATGCAAAAAAAATTTTTTAAAGATGGGGTCTTGCTATGTTGCCTGGGCTAGTCTTAAACTCCTGGCCTCAGGCAATCCTCTTGCCTTAGCCTCCCAGAATGCTGGGATTACAGGGTGTGAGCCACTGTGCCCAGCCTACATTTCCAAAACTTCTCAGCTTAGTGTTTTGCCCTTATCAGCATCACCTCCTGGCCCTCTATTCTGAGGTTCTAGTATCAGTGTTGATGAACAACTGCCAAGAAGGGGTAGACAGTGGGAGAATAAGCCAAAACATTCAGGGGACTAGCTGTTTGGGAAAGGGACAGGGGGCTGCCGTACAAAGCCACTGGGGCTTGGAGACCAAGGAAAGAGGTGCAAGACACAGGAGGTAGTAGACAGACCAACGAGGAGAGCTCCATTACCGTCAGCCTGACGGCTAGTCCTGCTGCAGGAAATGCCCTTCCTCAGCTTTTAGCCTTCAAAAGCTACAAAAGAGCCAATTCCTCAATGAAGTCTTACCCAACTAGTGTTGGTGGTCCTCTCTGCTGAACTGAGAGTTTTGATTTGAATATAGCTCCACTCGACTGTATGGTCTTTCTTTGTAGACAGAGAAGCTGTGCCAAAAAATCTGGCACAAATTTTTAGGTGCCAAAAATTTTATCTAAGATTTTATCATCTCTCCCTGCCATTTATAACTGTGCTGGAAACTGCCTATGTATCACATCTTCAATGTATTTTCCTGGCAGAGTAGCATTTGCTGTTTTCTCTGATTATCCTATTAACTACTCACTAAACTGTGCAGGGTGGAAAAGACAGGACAGAAAACTCGATATTTTCAGTTATCTTCTAATTTTACTTTTTTGCTAGTAGAAGTCTCAATGTTTATTAAGCTTCTAAAGTCCTAAATTTATAATATTTATTTGGTTGGATGCGTGTCTCTTTTTTAAATTTTAAGAAAACTGCAATGCTTATCATCAGATGTAAAACAACATAAAGCAATATGATCAACATCAATTTTGAAATAATTGGACCACACCCAAAAAGTAAATTTATTCTCTAGTCTGATGTCAATTACCAAGTTTGCATGCAGAAACTCAGGGAAGTAAGAGAGAAATGATTTGGCTCAGGCACCCAAATCACATGAAGCCATACCTTGTGTCTGTTTGGGTGTCATATGACTAATTAATATATAACAAGCTAAGCAAAAGCTAAAGGAAGGATTTGAGAAATAGCTAGAAATAGCTCCTGGTTATACAAAGAATATCAAATACAAAGTGTTGATATTACAGTATAAACCCTAAAATCAAAAGTATGTACTTTTAAATTTAGTCATCAATTTAGAACTCCTGGGTAAAACTTAAAAAAAAATAGTTCAAAATGCTGTTAACAATTGTAATCTAAAAAATGTAAGCTATCCAGTCAGAGAGACCTGGGCTTAAATCCTGGCTCTGCCACTGATTGTGTGTCCTTGATCAAATTACTTGATAGGGATAATAATGAAAAAAACCTCAAAGGCAAGTTTTTAATAATAAGTAAGATAATGTATATAAAGTACTTAAAACACTGCCAGGCTTCTAGTAAGGACTTATTAAAATTAACACTACCATTAACACTGCTTTGTATTATTTTTTAGTTGTTTGACACGCAACAGTATTATCTTCCCAGCTAAATCATAAACTATATGAGTTAGGGCAGTATTTTATACATTTTTAATATTCCTGCCAGTGTCTTATATAGCTCATAGCAGACATTAAACAAATACTTGTTTAATGGATTGGAAAATAGTAAGAACGATAATTTATAGTTTATAAAATCTTAGAATTGCCACTCAGATTCTAAATAATGAATATCCAATTTTTCTTAGAAATTGTTTTTGGAAATTACATATATTAAGATAAACAACTTGATGTTTTAATATATGTATGTACTATATAAAGATCACCACAATCGAGCTAGTTAATCATTCATCATCTCACATGGTACCATTTTTTATGTGTGTGATGAGAATACTGTTTTGAGATCTATCCTCTTAGCAAATTTCAAGTACACAAGGTACAAAGTTTCACTTATGCAAAATGAATAAGTTCTGGATATCTAAAGAACAGCATGATGACTATAGTTTACAATATTGTGTTGTGTACTTGTCCAAATATTTCTTTTACATCTAGGAAGTATCATTCTTTTTGGAAAGAAAATTAACCTAGCCTGCATCCTGTCCATCTTTTGATGTAGAAAAATTTAAACAAATAAACAAATTATGTGTTGTTAATTTCTGTGCCTTGCCAAAGAAAAGGGCTAGTTACAAAAAGCAAAAATAGATTTTAAAAAAAGAAAAAAATGTTTTCTGCAGCTGTTAGCAGAGAAGATCATTCCTAAAGTGATGAAGCAAAGACCTCGTAAGGACATTCAAAAGTAACATTTATCCTATGCTCAGAGAAAATCAAGATGACGGCTCTTCATATTTTTCAACAGCTGGAGTCACACTTAGTTCTCATTAGCTTTCATTCTTCCACGGAAAGAGACAATAGACAATAACCAGAGAAGAATGAAAATCATATTAAGTGAACTATAAATTATTCTAAGATCTTAGAACAAAGGTACTGATTAATCAACAGATTAATATTCATACTAGGTGTGAGATTTGCTATAAATCTTCATCTTTGTGACAATGTATTGCTCTCTCTTTAATTATTCTGTATAAGAGTTCTAAAATTACTCCTGTAGTCCAGCAGACAAAGAACAGAGGAGGGAGGATTTTATTTTCCATTTAATGTTTTTAAGAACTGTCCACTACATTTTCTAAATTCATGCATGTCTTCTTTTATTTCAAAAATAATATTTTAACACAGGGATTCCTAAGTGGAAAGATTATGGTCTACTTTATTGTCTACTTATTTGTATTTCTCTGGATTTAAAGCTAATAAACCAGGAGCAGTTGCATGTACCTATGGTCCCAGCTATTCAGGTGGCTGAATAGCTGGAGGATTACTTGAGCCCAGGAGTTTGAGTCCAGCCTGGGCAACATAGTGAGACTCTGTCTCTACAAAACAATAACAACAACAAAATTGACTAATGACTATTTTATTTACATATATAATCTTAAAAAGTAAAAAAAGAAAACAAGTTAACTCCAATTGTGCTCTAGGCTCTAATCCTGATACTACATTCCTATAGGGCTCCTACTTTGTCCCTAACTTTGCTTTAATTACTTCCCTCTCCCTGACCCCCCGCCCCGCCTTCATTCACACCTGAGGAAACTGACATGCTTATTTAAAAGAATGAAATAATTTCTTCTTAGAGGGTAAATGTGGAACCATAAACTAAGTATCATTTACTACCTATTCTGCTAAGATTATTCCTGTGCTCTTTCAGAAAAAGAAAATTCATGTTATGTTCAAATGTAGATAAAGAGATATAATTTAACAAGAATACTTCAAAATTCATACACTAAAAAATGAGTTCCCTTAATAAAGTTCTAATATAACTGAGGTTCTCTACTGGATAAAATTATCTTCTGGATAAATACGCCCTCTACTGGATAAAATTAATTTTTCTTTGGATGCGCTGTCTAATGAGAGAAAGATAATATCTGACTATTGAAACAAATAATGACAATCTCAAACCTCACCAGAAGGACAGACTGACAATATGCTTTTAACTCTGGAGGATAGGACTCAAAAATTTTTTTTTTTTTTTTTTATGAGACAGGGTCTTGCTCTGTCTCGCCCAAGCTGGAGCCTAACTTTACTTACTTATTTACTTATTTATTTATTTGTAGCAAGATGGGGTCTCGCTATGTTGCCCAGGCTAGTCTCAAACTCCTGGCCTTAAGTGATCCTCCCACCTCAGCCACACAAAGCACTGGGATTACAGGTGTGAGCCACTGCCACTGCACCCACACCCAGCCAGGACTCAATTTTATACAGTGTCTTTGCCTTCCTTCTGTATTTTCTCTGCACAGCACTGCTTTGTCTTCAATTATTTCCACCTAAATAGCCTTGAAATACTAACATGCTAATGTAAGAGTACTGGAACAGAAATGCTGTAATCATCATGCTATTAGCCACCTGAATTGGTTTCTGTCACCAGAGATGGAGTAAATGAAGGAATACAAATCATAAAAACTATAAAGTGATGGGCCTGCTTGTGCAGCACATCTGACCAGAAATAACCATAAAAGTGTGTGTGTCTGCACATATGTGTTTTGAATATAAACAGCCTAGCAAACAGATTAAAAAGCACATCAGCTCACACTGAAGAACTATTAGAGCTGATGTGGCTCTATTAAATAGGAGTTTGATATGCAGCTGGTTATAAAATAAACATTCAAAAACAGTTTACCAGAAGTAACCAGTTAGAAAAGTAAGGAAAAAATTCATGTACAATAGCATAAAAATATATAGTTTTGAAGAAAATGACAAAACCTTACTAAAGGAGAGCACAAGAAGGCTTGAATAAATGGAAATACCATACTTCTGGTGGACAGAAGGTAATATTTTAAATGTCAAACACCCCAATTAAAATGTAAATTTAACATAATTCCAATACAAATTTACAATAGGATTTTTTTTAAGTAGCAAAAATAATTAAAGTCATTATGAAGAATAAATGCAAAGGAATACCCAAAAAAAGTTTTAAGAGGGTATCAGATTAGCTTTATTTTGGTTTAGAGAATATTAAGTTAAATATAAATTAAACATAAATCTGGAAGATTAGCTTTTCTCAGAATAACATAATAAATGATGTTTTATAATAAATTATGCTTATTTTCCTGTTTAGTTTTAAGTTACTTTTTTCACTTCTGTATGAATTAGTTTTTGATTCCAGATCTGCACCGTCCAAGGCCACTAGACACATGTGGCTACAGAGCACGTAAAATGTGGCTAGTCCAAATTGAGACAGTCTGTAAGTGTAAAATACACAATGGATTTCAAAGACTGCACGAAAAAATAAAAAAATAGTAAAATATCTCATCTTTAGTATTTTATATTGATTACGTGATGAAATTATAATATTTTGGATATATTCAGCTAAATAAAATATATTATTAAAATTTCATGTTTCTTTTTACCTTTTTAAAGTGACTACTAGAAAATTTTATTTTATTTTTTGAGTCAGAGTCTCACTCTGTTGCCCCAGCTAGAATGCAGTGGAATCATCGTAGCTCACCACAACCTTGAACTCCTGGGCTGAGGCGATCCTCCTGCCTCAGCCTCCTGAGTAGCTGGGACTACAGGCATGCACCACCACGCCCAGCAAGCAAATCTGCAATTATAAATGTGGCACACATTATGTTTCAACTGTTCTAGATTGTATCAAATAAGATCTCACTATCAAATGGAGAAAAATTGTTCACAAACTACTAAGTAAACAAAGTAAAAAGAATAAAACACTACTAATTTTCCACTGTGATTAAAATAGCTGAAACGCACAACTGATTTGGGGGATAATAAAAGCTATAAGTAGAAACTACTAACAGTTTTTGCCCTATATTTATATAGAATAGCCAAGAGACATTAATGATTTCGACTTTTCAAACGTAAGCCTAGGTTCCTTAAAAAAGCTAAACACAGAATTACCATATGACCCAGCAATTCCACTCTCAGGTATATAGCCAAAAGAATTGAAAGCAGGGACATAAAGAGATGCTTGTATGCCAAAGTTTAGCGCAGCATTATTCACGATAGCCAAAAGGTGGAAACGACCCAACCATTCATCAACAGATGAATGGAAAAGCAAAATGGCACATACTTACAATGGAACATTATCTAGTCATAAAAAGCAATGAAGTTCTAATACAAGCTATAACATGGATCAACCTTGAAAACATTATGCTAAGTGAAATAAACCAGACTCAAAAAACAAATATTGTATGAGTCCACTTATATGAAGTATCTAGAATAGCCAAATTTATAGAGACAGTAGATTAGAGGTTATCAAGCATTAAGGAGAAGGGGGAATGGAGAGTTGTTTTAATAAAAGCACAGTTTCTGTATGGAGTGATGAAAAAGTTTTAGAGGTAGATGGTGGTGATGGTTGTACGACATTGTGAATGTACTTAATGCCACTGACTTGTACACTTAAAAATGGTTAAAATGGCAAAATTTATGTTATATATATTATTATTTTACTACAACTTAAAATATTAATAATATGCCCTAAACCACTGAAACGTATACTTTAAATGGTTATGTTAGATATAAATTATATCTCAATAAAGCTGTAAAACAACAAAAAATAACCCCAAAGATAGATAACCTGCATTTGAATCTGGGCTCTGCCACCTGCTGGCTGTCCTCAAGCAAGTCTTGTGTCCCACTCAGTGTCTCATTTTCTCTTCCATAACAATAGTAACTATGTCATAAGGTTACTATGAGGATTAAATGATCTAACATTTGTAAAATAGTATGCACTATGTAATTGCTTATTAAATAAAATAAGATAGGCTCCAGAGCCAGAGTGGGAGAGTAAAAGCAAAGAAAATAAATCCAAATGTTTGTGACATACAGTAATTTCAAATTTTCATAAAACATAAACGAACCTTGAATATTGCTAAGGTGATATGCAGAAACTACCATGTAACTTACCACCCATGAATGTCATTTCAACTTGCTGTTACCTACTCCTCACCACATGCAGGGTAACTCTCCTAAGGGTTTAAGACTTTACTATTTTTTGTAAATATAATACCCCAGCTCCTCAACTCCTGTAGTTAGTAATGGTGATAAAGAAATATACGAAAGAGTTGTTACAAGTTCAGGTAAGTACATAGTTAAACAGGACTATACTGTTTAACTGTTATGAAACATAATGAGGGTTAATTTTGGAAACAGTCTTAATAATTTGAATAGCTTTATAAATTATCTTAACTCTGAATTTATATGCTCATTAAGGGTCTAATTTTAGTTAAGAGATTTAGTTTAAGAGACTACCTGGGTTTAAAATCTTGGCTCAGCCACTTATTTGCCAGCTTTGTGCCCTTGGGCTAATTATTTCAGCCCTTTAGGCCTCAGTTTTTTCATATGTAGGATGTGGGTAAGAACAGTACCCACCTCAAAGAATTGTCAGGATTCAATAAACTAATATTTGGAAGATACTTAGAACAATGCCTAGTACTTAGTAAGAGCTCAGTGAATATCAGCAACTATTAGAATTGAATTTTATGAAGAAAACAATATGGTATAATAGTTTTAAATGTGAAAATTTTCAAAAGTTCTCATATTTTTTTAGAGTATCAAAGTTTAACTGTATGATTTGTAACAATCAATGTTTCATAATTCAAGTAGCGGACTACCAATCTGATCTATTCAGATGTATTCATTCTTTAAAGTAAATGATATAATATTTTAGCTTCCCAGGATACAATAAAGTGAAAGAGATTTAGCTACTGACTGAATACTTTACAGAAGATACACTGTATCTGACCTTTGGATATAAAACATATTGTATCTTTCAGACTCAGTTTATCATGTATTTCATGCCATATATATCTATACCTGCTTTTATGTAATTAAGTTTGAAAATGCAGCTGTATTTAGGTTTCCTATGAGATGGACCTACAAATCAGTACAAATCCATTTTCTTTGATGACTAAAATATTTCAGTTACTCACCAAATTTTCTCTCTCAATCCTCTGCTGTTCCCTTTGTCTGTTGAGAGCACTATGATACAACTTAGGGGGATGACCAGTTGATCTTCCAGGAACTATACTTTTGCTTCCTGGTTTTTCAGCCTGTCTTGACAGTTCTTTCAACAGCCTCTGATTTTCCCGATCAATCTGTCTCACCTCTTCTCTTGTGAAAGAATAGTTTTTCCTAGGTGCCACTGAAGGCTGATCAAAGTGATGTTTTTGTGATTCCTTTTTATCTAATTGCAGAAAAGCTACAAAGTGAACAAAAAAAGGGAAAATGGCTAAACAAAGTAGGGTGTGATAGTACATGCTTCAACCCTTAAAACATAAACTATATCAATTCACGAAAAGGTGTGTATAAAATAAGGCTAATGACATCCAGATTACAATTGCATAGGAAAAAAATTGGAAGTTAATCTTTTATGCTCTCAGTTCTTTGGGTATAAAAGTTACACACAAAACAATGAAAGTATCTTAATGAGAAATGTATGTGGTACCGGTTCTTAGGCAGGTATAATTTATGGAAAATGCCTTTGTTACATTTATCTGTTTCCGTATAGAAATTTAATAGTTGGGGAGGTTAGAAACCTCTGGGTGAGTACAATCATACAATACTTAATTTAGGTACAATTTTTGTTAATTGGAGGGCATACTTCAAAAAAAAAAAAAAAAACTGTCTTCAGGAATGACTGAGGGAAACAATGGCAAAAACAAGCTCAAAATATTCTGAAACTAACAACCTGAAAATATTCTTTTACAAAATTATAGATCTTAATACTGTCATTAAAACAAATACTTCTACTGTAAAAGTCAAACATTTTGTTCCTGATTAAACAATTATTTTAACCAATAAAAATATTTTGCACACAATTATAAAATGAAATTTTTATCAACATGCTTAAATTTCCATATTACAACAATTTTTAGTAATTACAATTTTTTTTTTTTTTTGAGACAGAGCATCTGTAAGATTTGCCGACCACAACTTTGTAACTTTCTGTTGCACTGATGCACTCTCTTTTGAGTTTCTCTCCCCAGAAACGGCAGAGCCTCCTTGCTGTCATGAGATAACTACAAAGACTTACACCACCTGCTTGTCCAGAGAAGACAAGATAAGCCATAGTCCACCACAGATTGTGCCCAAGGACCCACTGAACCTGTGCACAAGGCCGAAAGAATGAACAATATTAAGTCCTAGCTCATTATAATACTAAAATCCCCACCCTAGGAGGGACTCATCTGCCATTTTTTGATCATGGGATGTATGTACGAACATGATTTCTCACTGTGCTTGCGTGCCCTGCACTCCACCCCAAACAGGTAATGATGCTCACTCCCCTCATACATTATTCATTTCACCTCCGGAAAAACCCCTGATCCTGTAGACCTGGGAAGTGGACTTGAGGCAGTCCATATCTCCCTCCTCCCAGTGGACGTCTCCTGCCATGAATCCTTTCTCCTTTACAATCCTCATTGTCTCAGTAACTAGTTTTCTGTGTAGTGAACATGGAACCCCCCTTGTGGGTTCAATAACACTTTTCATCCCTAGTCTCTCCCAGGAGAAGATTCTCAAACCTCTCAAAGAGCTGTAACTGAGAAACCATACCTAAGGAATATCAGCTGCCCCCGGACCTGACTTAGATCCTGGATCTTGAGGTTAGGGGCATCTTAACCCTAACCTCAAGAGGGAATGTATTTTTCCATATGGGAGGAATGTGAATAAATGTGTGGCCAGAAATGAGATTGAGGAGATGTTAAGATATGTCCATAAATTATTCAACACTCCTCTCATTAAGAGGTAGGGTCTATGCTCTTTCACTTTAAATCTGGGGGGGGGGGTTATGACAATTTCAACAAATAGAGTACGGAAAAATGATGCTGTGTAACTTCTGAAGTTACGTCATAAAAGGTGATGAGGTATATGGAACCCATGTGCTTAGAACCCCGAGCCACCATGTAAGACGTCCAACTACTCTGAGGCCTCCTCCGAGGAAAATGTGAGGAAACCAGGCCACAAGGAGAGGCCACATGTGGGCCCTCTGGTCAGCATAGCTGGTCTTCAGGTTGTCCCAAGTCCGGGCACCTGACGTATAAGTAAACGAGCACTCCGATTATTCTAGGTGGTTGAATCACTCCTACCTTTGAGTCTCTCTATCCCCCAGGTGTTGGGGTAATTTGTCATGCAGCAATAGTAACCGATTATTTCTACACTTTTAAAAAAACACTGCGTGATGAACAAAATACCTGCGGGCCAAGCCAAGTACAGTCCACAAGCAGACAATTGTTTTCATTATCAATCTTTTGTGGGAACTGCGGGTTTCTCTAGTTGTTTTGCTTTTATCATGCATTTCAAATCAATGACTGTTATATCTTTTTGGTGCATTTGGCTCATTTACTAATGTAACACACCCTTTGTCCCTTTTAGTGTTTTTCATGTCTTGAATTCTATTTTGTACACTAATAGGATTGATACTTCTACGTTCTCCTTGTTAAAGAAGATATACCTGTCCTTTCTTTTTCAAGCCCTTATTTTCATTCTTCCTATACTATCTTAAATGTCTTTTTAGGTTGAATTTTATTTTACTTTTTTCCCCAATTCAACTGGCATTTATTGAGCACCTACAGTTAGCACAACAGAAACTCTATCAGAAAGGGCTAGTGTGTTGTTTTACTGTGGTAAAATACACAGAACACAAAATTTACCATCTTAACCATTTTTAAATGTACTGTTCAGTGTTCAATACATTCATAATGTGCAACCACCACCGCCATCCATCTCCATAACTCTTTTCACCTTGTAAAACTGAAACTCTGTACCCATTAAATGGTAACTCCCCATACCCCTTCCCCTACCCGCTGGCAACCACCATCCCACTTTGTCTCTATAATTTTGACTACTCTAAGTACCTTGTCTAAGTGGAATCATACAGTACTTATCTTTTTGAGACTGGCTTATTTCACTTGGCATAATGTCCTCAAGGCTCATCCATGTTGCAGCATATGTCAGAATCTCAGTCATTTTTAAGGCTAAATAATACTTCTGCTTTAAGTTTTTAATGAACTCTGATGACATCTTCTGATAAGTTAATACCATCTGATTATACTGTTTGACCACTTTTCCTGTGATCTTACTTTTTAAAAAAATACATGTTTTTTGCTATTTCTTTTTTCTTATTCTTTTCTCTTTTGGAACATTGACTAAGTTTACAAAATTTTTTTCTAAAATTTTGTAGTACTGTGAATACTAAAATCACTTATTCTAGTGTCCATTCTTCTAGAAGTTATTAAACCCTTGCTTTGGTCTGAAGATTCCTTTACACTCCTAAAGATTAAGAACCCCAAATAATGTTTATGTGGGTTACATCTATATTTACCATGCTAGAAATTAAGTGAAAAAATGTAAAGATATTTATTAATTCCTCTAAAAATAAAAATTAACCAATTAAATGTTAACATTTTTATAAAAAAAAAAATATTAGTGAGTGGTAGTCTAGCAGTTTTGCAAATCTTTTAATGCCGGCTTAGTAGAAGGCAGCCAGATTCTCATAGCTGCTTCTGCACTCTGTTGTGCTGCTACTGTCAGGTAGCCCCTGGGAAACTCCACTGTACACAGATGGCAGAAGGAGAATGTAAAAAGCAAATCAAGGCTTAGTTTTATTAGTGAAAATAGTTTTGTCCTCATAGATCCTAAAATCAAGCTTGCAAGCTTGCTCTTCAACAGTTTTAAGTACTGCATTCTTTATGAGTCTGGTGCACTCTCTGTTGATTTTAGCTTTTCTCAAATGTTTGGTAATTGTTGGTAATGGTCAGAGGGTATTGAGATTTCCCGCAGCTTGCTAGCAAAGAAAGGATAAAACGTGCTGCCAGGTAAGTCACACTAGTAGCTTTCTTCTCAGTATAGGCATCTCCTTACAGAGTACAACAGGGTCTGTACTTGAACAAGGCACTTCAATCTCTCCTGCTGGGATCATCTTAGCAAAAAATTTAACCAGTTTCTTTGCAAACCAATGCTTCCTTTATCCCATTTCTTTCTCTTATATTCATTTTTCTTCTCAAAATATATCCTGTAGTGATTATGGTTTTATTAGTCTATATGGTAAATTTTAAGGCCCTGCATTTCTAAATGTTTTCTAAATTCTGCCCTTTCAGATTCTGACCTAATTTTACCTATACGAAGTATAACACACCTTGAAATCTAATTTTTTAAATTTCTTCAATATTCCCCAAACATGTGAGATTCGTGCCATAACTTGATGTCTAAATTTCTGTTTACTACTCCATCTTCTAATGCCCTCTGTGCCTACTCAGGGATTTATAGCTCAAGGTCAAAGATCTAATTCCAACCATTCCCTTTCAACATTTACATAGCAAAGCCAGGTTTGAGGTGGCAGTGGGAAATTCCCCAAATCAGCCAGGCTTGAGCTAGAAGACCTCCTCCCCTTCTAATCACTGATCTTTGTTATAGATTAACTGCCTTCTTTATAGTCCTATACCTAATTCGAACAGATGGCACAAAAGACCCCATTGACTGTTATCATCTTCAGTGTGGAATGTTAAATATACTTTTCCTGAAAGAAAAAGACCACCTTGACTAATCAGATCTTGTAACTATGCATTAAGCCTCATATAGAAAGATGCTGAAATTCTGTTAAGCTTTCCTGAACTTTGTCTGTATAAACGATCCCAAACATTTACAATTTGGAACACGGACTCTGACTTCCATTCTTTGGAATCTGTTTCCCGGGTAAACGTCCTCAAAATTTGCACTAGAATAAACTCTCTTTAAACTAGATTCTGACCCTTTTGATTCTTTAAGGTTGAAATATCTCTTCTTAAGCCTGTGAAAAACGTTTAAATTGAGAGGACACGGAGAGTATGCTGCATCCCTTCTTCAGCTGTTCTCTGATAGGATCACATGTTGTCTATCAGTTGCCTTCCCCCACATTAAGTGAATTTACCTTCCAAGACAGTGGAAAAAGGCTGTGAAGAAATTAGGTGAACTAAAGAGGCCTAGACAAGCCCATTTAATAGAAGTTGAAAGTGATAAAGTATACTGAGAGATCAACGCAGAAAAGGCACAGGCCTGGCCATGCATACATCTCCATCTACCGTGCGGCTGAGTTATATGGGGGAAAATAAAGAAAACTTATGAAATTATTCTTGTATCTAAAAAGCTTCACTGTGTAAATCGAACTTGAATAATAATTTTGAAAAACTATAGAAATACCTTATATAATGGACTAACAGTCAAAATTAGTATTTAAAATGCCTTATTATTAGAAAGAATATTTGGTGTTTTGTTATACTACGGACTCCAACAACAGATGTACTAATTGGCAAAATGCCACCTTTATTCCTGTGCCTTAACAAGCCCTAAGCACCACTTACTCGCAAGTGTCTTAGATCAGGGGTTCTCTACTGTGCAGCAGTATGAAAAAGCTTTCCTTCTACATTTCAGCTCAGCCTCAGTCTTGAACACTTTTCAACAGTATTTCGATTTAATTATAGTTGAGAATTTGAGGTGGATTATTCTTCCCATTTAATACTTAAAAATATATAGGTTCCCTATATCCAACTAAGTTTCAGAAATGGATTAGATAAAAAGAGTTGAGGAATGCCTGTATTTATTTTCAATGGAACCAAATTGTTTAGTGTCTTCATATTCAGACTACAGTCCCTGGGTCAGCAGCATTGGTATCACCACCGGGAGCTGGTTAAATAAGTAGCTAATGCGGCTCTTACCCTAGTTTTGCTGAACCAGAATCTGCATTTTAACAGGATCCACAGGTAACCTGTACTCATGTTAAAGTTTAAGAAGCTCTAATGAACAAGGTTGGTTGTCCAATTAGCATACCTTCCTACTTCCCTCCTAATTAACATCCCTGATTTTTTATATGTGTGTGTGTGTGTATTTTTTTTTTTTTTCTTTTTTTAAGAGACAGGATCTCATTATGTTGCTCAGGATAGCCTCAAACTCCTGAGCTTAGGCCATCCTCCTGCCTCAGCCTCCCAGGAAGCTGGGACTACAGGTACCCGAATCCTAATTTTTTTTTTTCTTTTAGATATCTGTCCCTTTCCGTGAAGCCACATCCTACAGGGAAGCTGACTCTCTCTCCTTCCAACTCCCATTCCTAACTCCAGGGTGAGTTAGGGCCAATGACTAGTTCAAGAATGAGAGTATAATCCAATTCTGGGCAATGAGACATAAATGGAAGTCAACTGGGGGTGCTTCTTTCTAAAGTTTTCCTCATTCCAAGAGTCTCAGAGGAAAAGAAAGTTTCTCTTTCTCTGGACATTGTCACATCTGAATACAAATACTGAAAACTGCAGCAGACATCTCCCAGCAGCCTAAGAATGAAGCTAACACCAGGGCTGGAGGGAGTCATAGAACTTGGGCCTCTGATGACATTTGGGCCCCTGAATCAATCAACCCTGAAGCCTGATCTACCTTTGGGCTTCCTGCTATATGAAAAATATTGTTCCATTAGGAATTTCTCTTTCTTGCATTCAGAATCATCCTAGATAATCACTGATGACCCTGAAAAAAAAGCTCAGAAATCATATTATTTTCTATTAGATAGTTTTTTAAAAAAAACTTGACAGTTCTAAGAGGCAAGTGTTTTCTTCCTAAAGGAAGTTTTTCTTAAATTTTTATTTTGGCTGAGACTATACTTTCTCTTTTGTGTTCCCCCCTCTCTCGCTCTCATTCCTAGGATAATGTGGGGCTTATAATTTGTGAAATCACATGGTACTTATGTTTTTCTAAGATCTGGAACAAGGCAAGGATGCCCACCACTGTTATTCAACATAGTACTGGAAGTTCTAGCTAGAGCAATCACATAAGAAAAAGAAATAGGAGGCATCTAAATTGGAAAGGAAGAAGTCAAATTATCCTTGTTTGCAGACAATATGATCTTATATCTAGAGAAACCTGAAGACACCACAAAAAACTACTACTACTGATAAATTCAGTAAAGTTGAGCATACAAAATGAACATACAAAAATCAGTAGCGTTTCCATATGCCAACAGTAAACAACCTGAAAAAGAAACCAAGAAAGTCATCCCATTTATAATAGCTACAAACAAAATAAAATATCTAGGAATAAACTTAGCCAAAGAAGTGAAAGATCTCTATAAGGAAAACTATAAAACACTGATGAAAGAAATTGAAGAGGACACACAAAAAATGGAAAGATATTTCATGCTCATGGATTATAAGAATCAATATTGTTAAAATGTCCATACTACTCAAAGTAATATACAGATTCAATGCAATCCCCATCAAAGTACCAATGACGTTCTTCACAGAAATAGAAAACATAATCCTAAAATTTATATGGAACCACCAAAAACTCACAATAGCCAAAATCATCCTGAGCACAAAGAACAAAACTGGAAGAATCATATTACCTGACTTCAAATTATACTACAGAGCTATAGTAATCAAAACAGCATGGTAGTGGCATAAAAAACAGACACAATAAACCAAAGGAACAGAATAGGGAACCAAGAAATAAATCCACACATCTATAGTGAATTTATCTTTGACAAAGTTGCCAAGAACATACAGTGGGGAAAGGATAGTCCTCTTCAATAATGGTGCTGGGAAAACTGGATTTCCATATGCAGAAGAATAAAACTAGATCTTTATCTCTCACCAAATATAAAAATCAAACAAAATGGATGAAAGACTTAAATCTAAAACCTGAAACTATGAAAATACTAAAAGAAAACACTGGGGAAATGCTTCAGGACATTGGTCTGGGCAAGGACTTCTTGAGTAATATCCCCAAAGTACAGACAACCAAAGCAAAATTGGACAAATGGGAACACATCAGGCTAAAAAGCTTCTGCATACCAAAGGAAAAAATCAAGAAAATGAAGAGACAACCCACAAGATGGAAGAAAATATTTGCAAATTATCCATCTGACAAGGGATTAATAATTAGAATATATAAGAAGCTCCAACAACTCAATAGAAAAAAAAAAAGTCAAATAATCCAATTAAAAATGGGCAAAGGATATGAATAGACATTTCTCAAAAGAAGACATACAAATAGCCAACTAAGTGAAATAAACCAAGCACAGAAAGACAAATCTCACATGGTCTCACTGATATGTGGGAGCTAAATATTAAAAACAATTGATCTCATGGAGACAGAGAGTATCAAAACATGTACCCTATAAATATATAACTACTATGTACTCATAATAATTAAAAATATTTTATAATGCCTAATGTTAGGCTGCTATTTTTTTTTTTTTTTTTTTTTTGAGACAGAGTCTCACTGTGTTGCCCGGGCTAGAGTGAGTGCCGTGGCGTCACCCTAGCTCACAGCAACCTCAAACTCCTGGGCTCAAGCAATCCTTCTGCCTCAGCCTCCCGAGTAGCTGGGACTACAGGCATGTGCCACCATGCCTGGCTAATTTTTTCTATGTATTTTTAGTTGTCCGATTAATTTCTTTCTATTTTTAGTAGAGACGGGGTCTCGCTCTTGCTCAGGCTGGTTTCGAACTCCTCAGCTCAAACAATCCGCCCGCCTCGGCCTCCCAGAGAGCTAGGATTACAGGCGTGAGCTACCGCGCCCGGCCAGGCTGCTATTTTTAAACACATATAAATCACAGTAAAAATTATTGAGAGCAATGAATACAGCTATAGAAATATGACAAAAAGCAAATATATCAAGATATAAATTATTACAAAATATCAGTGAACACTCTGCATTATCTCGTCAGATGGAATTTTACGGTTTAATTTCAACAACCGTCCAAGTTTTGCATTACAAATAGGATTGTCAAGAACAATTCTGTCACTTCATGGAAAACATTTGACAGTATTTGTTGCCAATTATAAAATTTGAGCTTTTTAGCAAAAATTAATATTTTTGGTACACTTATATCTGCCACCATGAGTTTGACAGCTTCGTAAGAGCTTTCTGATGATATCTGAAAGTATATTATGAAATAAGTAATCATTTGTAAGTTTGTTTAAACAATATTTTCCAAATAATATGTCATGTTACAAAGCCACATATGGGTAAAAAAAGATACATTCAAAATCTAAGAAAGATCAATAAATTTTAATATAATAGACTATGAAATGGATCATGAAAAGTACATTGAGATTAATTTCAGGTTTCACATCGTAACTAACACTTAAGAAACTATTACTTGTGGTATGAAAGAAAAAATCCACAATTAACTGAAAGGTTACTAAAAGGTAATTAAAATATTCCTCCATTTTTAAATCACATTTTCTGTGTGCCAGATTTTCTTTACATACTTCAGCCAATAAAATATAGCACAATAGATTGTATCAGAAGCTGATTTGAGAATCCAGCTATCTTCTGTCAAACCAGGTATTAGAGATTAGCAAACTAATTTTCATGAAATATAGTTGTTTCACAAAACATGATACTTATGTTATATAGTAACTATATAATGGGTTTATTACTATTAAATGAATTAATATTTTTCAGTTTCTGATTTAATTTCTAATACGGTAAATATTTATATACATAAGCCATAACCTATATAAACAAAAGCTCTTTGGGGTCCTCAATGATTTTTATGAATGTAAAAGGGTCCTAAGGCCCAGAAGTTTGTGACCTGTTGTGCTAGAGCCCTGAGGCTGGTGTTACAGATCCAGAAGAGAAGTAGATGCAGCCTTTGTGTGATGAATCACACAATCCAGCTTAACTAATGAATACGCAGGCTGGAAAGTGGCCTTAACATTTAAAAGAAAAAAGTGGAAACTGTTACAGTAGGAGGCTCATTAAAAAATTAGAGATTTTACCTAAATAAGAATATTAATCAAATGTTTTAAAGATTATAATGCAGAAGCAGGTATAGACTTATTCTGTATATTTCAGATGGCAAATCTAAGACGAATGGGTAATTATTACGAAATCGAATTTCAGTGAAACATATGAGATACATTTCCTGACCAGTAGAGCTGTGCAACAGCAGCAGCCTCCCGACAGTCCCTTCAGTCAACAAATATTGTCTATTACGTACCAACGCTTACTCTATTTGGGGATTCCACCAACAAATAAGATCCTGCCTTCATGTTGCTTACATTCCAACGCAAGAGACAGGCAAACAAACTGCACTAATTCCTGGGTCTAGGAAGTATTCTGATGGAAGGAAACAGGCTTTTCTGAGACTGTGGCAGGTGAGGGGCTGTAAGGCTACCACAGGTAGGATGTTCAGAAGTTGTCTCTCCCAATGAGGTGTAATATAAGCTGAGACCTGAGAAACAGGGAGAAGCAGCCTATGCAAAGAGAAAGGGCCACAAGTGCAAATATCCCATAAATAGAAAAGAATCTGGGAGTATTCTGAGAACAGTAAAAAAGAAGTATGACCAGAGCACAGTGACAGACATAAAATCGGAGAGGTAGGCAACATCCACATAATGTAGAGCATGATTCTCATCAATATCATATTAGACCAACTACATCAGAATCCCTCTTGGTGGGGCCTAAGCATCAGTATTTGTTTCAAGAGTCCTCTGGGTGATGCTAATGTACTGCCTGGGATAAGAATCACCAATATACAGTCTGTTAGGCTATGATAAGGAGTTTGGATTTCATTTTTAATATAAAAGTAAGCTACTGAAGAGTTAAGCAGGAAACTAGTAGGATAGATACACGTTTTTTGTTTTTGTTTTTAAATTTACTTTACAAAAAGATCACTCTGGTTGTTATGGAAAGAAGTAGAGAGCAAGAATAGAAAACTCTTCAATCCTGAAAGTTTTAAGAGATTTAATGAGCATTAATCAGGAAAGATACATGGGGTAGAGGCTTAGCCACTAGTTGGTGATGGCCAATACCAAGAGTATGATTTTTCAGAGACACTAAACAAACAACAGGTACAATCAGAGGAAACAGAAAAGAAAACCTACAAAAGAAGGAACATCCACAGGAGTGAACTGTTCTGTTCCTAAACATACTTTATCAACTTGATAATATGAGTTAATTGGCTAAATACGGTATTTATTTATGCCCTTACGTTGCCACCATATGTAAATTATATAGCTAAAGACATCTTCTTCAATATTTCAAATGAAGGCAGAGAATGGACTTAAAAATTTATCCTCACCTGAGTTGCAAGTCCAGTATTTTTACAGTTATATTAACTAAAGATAACGTTTAAAGTCGCTTTTATCTCACCTGGAATATTCTGTTCCTTTCAAACTAAAAATGAAATAATAATAAATTGATACAGAAATAAAGCAATAAAGCTTATTCGAATTCAAAAATACCTTATATCTTAAAGCAACAAAAACTTTATGCTATTTCATCAACTTGGTAATTATTATTTTTCTTTATTTTTGGGGGGTGGGGTGGGAGAGCAGAGTCTTGCTCTGTTGCCTAGGCTGGAGTGTAGTGGCGTCTTCATAGCTCACAGCAACCTCAAACTCCTGGGCTCAAACGATCCTCCTGCCTCAGCCTCCTGAGTAGCTGGAACTACAGGTGCACGCCACCGTGCTCGTCTAATTTTTCCTATTTTTAGTAGAGATGGGTCTCCTCTTGTTCAGGCTGGTCTTGAACTCCAGAACTCAAGGATCCTCCCACCTCAACCTCCCTGACTGCTAGGATTACAGGTGTGAGCCACTGTGCTGGGCCCTTGGTAATTATTTTTAAGTAGTACTCTTTAACCTTTAACTTAAAATCTGAATAGACTCCTATGTTTATGCTTCTTTGCCAGTTTCTTGTCACTTTCCCTGATATGAAGACAACGCATCAGGTCATTTTAACCTTAGTGCTGTTGCCTTTCCTTTTTAAAGAACAAAGTGAAATATGCCTGTGTCTCTAATAAAAGTAGGAAAACATTTGGCTCCATCTGTCTCATTTATCTTATCCATCTGTTCCCTCTAGGCATTTTGAGTTTGGAAGGCACTAATATAAAATTAGTGAGAAGGTTCTAGTCCTAGTTGATTAGTTTTACAGTATATATCTTACCTGATAATACAAATGATATTCCAGACTGTTTCTGTGGTAAAATGGAATATTTGGTAAATTATTTATAATATCAATCATCCTAAACAATAAAAAATTATCCACTAGAAAAATCAATAAATTCATAGCATTTAAGCTTAATATATAATATTTAATATACAATTTTTTAAAAGAAAATTACCTTTCAAAAGATGATTCAGGTCCATTGTGTCATGTAAGACTTTTTGTTTACAGCGGGGGTCTAAATTGGAATCTAACACTGAAGACTTTGAGGGGAGATTGGGCCCCTGTTTTTCTTTCTCTCTTTTGGCTGATTTCAAATATTTTGAATTATTTTTTAAATCCTCAACATCTTCATATACTTCTTGACTCACGTTTTCTTGCTTTTTAACTTTCACTTTTTGATCATTTGATGCACCCAGTTCAAAAGACTGAACAGGGCTGATGTCCGGCGTTGATAAAGGAGTTACATCAGTCACAGTATCTTCAGATTCCTCAGTGTACCCACCAAATTTTGGTTTAGTACTTGAAGGTTGTGTTCCTGTTGATTTTATTCCTGGCTTATTTTTATGTTTTGGTGAAAAGAGCATTGCACCAGATACATGTTTCTTTGATGATGGCTGTGAATCAGATATGCCATTATCACACCCTACAGCTGAACAATCTGTATCTGAACTTGAAGACGAGGAAGATAAAGAAGAGGAAGAGGAACTAGTTCTGGAATACTTTTTACTAATGATTTTTTTAAAGTTATTAGACAGTTTAGCTGACTTGGACCTTGCATGGAGCCTTTTCCCATCATCACTGCTTTCCTCTCCATCTGTATAGTAATCATCTTCACCTTCTCTTACAATTTTGGGGATTCTATTTGGAATATGTATTTTATGTCCTGTTGTAACATCACAAAATTTTTTTGATCTTGAAGGAGTTGTCAATGATAAAGAACTTCTGGTTTGTGCAATATCATTCTCTACTGGGTGGTCTTCTAGGGGGACTTTTGCTTTTCTTTCATTTCCCTTCTCAGTAAGATAATTTTCCTTTGTTTGTACTCCAGTTTTCAAGTTTACATTTTCTGTATCTTTATCTATTCTCTCTTCAGGGTCATCATCTTGCTTGTGGAAAACTGAGTTACTTTCACATTTCTTTGCTTCTTCAAAATCACTGTCAAAGAAAGAATGGTCCACTTCACCGTCTGATATATCTTCAAACCGATCCATGAAGGCGAAAATATATCTGATAAGGAATAAAGTGTAACTATCAGACTAAACAGTAATTTCCAAATACTTTTCATTTTTATATAGCAATTACATAATTTTCCCAAACTAAGAAATTTGAGTAATATATAAAGAGAAACATTACAAAACAAAACCAAAACCAAAAAACTCAGTGAAGTGATGATGGGGCTTTCACGGTAATAGTAAGTTGTACCAATTATTTGAAATATAAATAAGTCTAATAGTTAAAATTCACAAGAAAACAATAATAGATCACCAAGACAAGGGTATCACAAACATGGATAGCAAGTGGAACCCTAAGGAAAATTTGCCTTCTATAAATTAAGTATAGTAAGAGTTTAGAATAAGGATGGAGTTAAAACCTCCTAGGATCAGCTAAGCCAGCTTAAACACACATTATTCTAGTGAAAGTAGTGCAATTAAGATTGACAAACATTCATATTTCAGTACTTGCTGGCTTTGTCCTATTCTGCTCCTTCACTGAAGTTAGTAAAGAAGAAGCAGAAAGAAGGAGATGACTTCTATTAAATGTAAAACCTCCTGCTATACCTTCTTAAAGGGGAACAAAAACTCTAAGGCACATTTACAGGTTGCACAGGTAGCATGGAGTCAACTTCTGAGTATTTAATCATAGCCACTTAAAAAACCCCAGAACTCTCTGGAAGGCAGATCATTCCATTTCCAGAGCAAAAAAAAAGAAGAAGAAGGGCTGGGAGCATCTTATTATTGCCAGAAAGCACAATATTCAAATATGTTTGGGGTAGTGGTAATGAAACAAAGGAGTCCATTTAAAGGGCCTTCCACTGCCCAACCTTGACAATTTAGCACTGAAAAACAAGAAAGAAAAAGAGTACATAAAAATGAAAAAATAATTCTATGGATAGCCATGAGTCCATGATGATATTCAAGAGTGACAAATAATATGAGCTATGTTAAAGGAAAGGCATATATACATTTCTAATGATAATATGTAGTCAACAATGCAATTATGTGCTTACTCTGTTCATATTACAATTAATTCTATTTTACATCAAATCAGGCAGTAAAAGATTATGTAATCTGTATTCTAAACCAGACATAATACTCTGCAGCCTTTAATTGTTTAAGTGACCCTGCAACCTAAGAAAGATATAAAAACAAGTACAGATATGATTTTAAAATTAATCAAACTTGTATTAATATTAATGTGATAGGTTAATATGATAGGTTCAGGTATGTGTGGTAATACATTTTACATTGGATAATTCTGTCTGCCTTTGAGGCTTCGAAGAATTTAAGAGATTCTGATGCATCAGTTTTATAAAAATTTAACTGTTTATAATCTTTTTTTAAAATGCTTCAGGGAATCTGAATGATTAAATCAGTAAGTTTAGACTTAGTACATCTATAAACAGTGTCTAAGTGGTTAGGAAGATTTCCTTTGTTAGATTTGTAAGTGTCCTTGTCAGATGTTTGAGGTACTTAAGAAAATCAAATATAATGAAAGACTGTAATGTTAAGTATGCAAATGGTATACAATGTTCAAAGAAATTTAATATATTTTATAAGCTAAGTGAAGATTAACCAAAATATGAGTGAGTTTTTAAATTCTAACACATGTAAGTAGATCTTAAAATTTGGGAAACAGAATATAAAATTTATACCTAATATTAAAATGTAAAATGTAATACTTTCCATAGCATAGACTAATATCCTCTTTACATTTTAAAATTCAAGCCGGGCGCGGTGGCTCACGCCTGTAATCCGAGCACTCTGGGAGGCCGAGGCGGGTGGATCGTTCTGAGCTCAGGAGTTCGAGACCAGCCTAAGCAAGAGCGAGACCCCGTCTCTACCAAAAAATGGAAAGAAATTAATTGGACAGCTAAAAATACATGTAGAAAAATTTAGCCGGGCGTGGTGGTGCGTGCCTGTGGTCCCAGCTACTCGGGAGGCTGAGACAGTAGGATTGCTTGAGCCCAGGAGTTTGAGGTTGCTGTGAGCTAAACTGACACCACAGCACTCGCCCCAGGCAACAGAGTGAGACTCTGTCTCAAAAAAAAATAAATAAATAAAATTAAATTAAATTTAAATTGACAGCCTCCTTCCCAAATCCTCAAAGAAAGATACCTAGTAAGGTTTTAGGTATCATGTTTATTCACATAGAAATCAAAGTCTATTCTCTCAAGAAATTTATAAAAACTGAAACTTGTCTCTAATTAATTTTTGGAGCCATAAAAAAAATCTATAAACCCTTTGAATCAGTAACTTTACTTCTGGAAATTTATCTTAAGAATGTAACACTAAAAAGGAAATGGTATTAATTACACCACTACTTGTAATATTGAAAAACTTGTATAGAAAAATATGATTCCATCAAAATAGTTATTTAGATTGGGGGTCAGCAAACTACTGTCCATGGGCCAAATCTGGCCTGCCATCCGTTTTTGTAAATAAAGTTTTACTGGAACACAGCCCCACTCATGGGTGTAGTAGGTATTGCTTCTGACAGCTTTCACACTACAACGGCAGAGCTAAGGAGTTATGATAGAGACCCTATGACCCACAAAGATGAAAATATTTGCCATCTGACCCTCTACTGAAAAAGTTTGTAGACCCCTGACTTAGATGATATATCAACTTGAAAAATACAGAATACAAAATTGTTATCTATATTGGATCAATAATACAATTTCTACACTTAAACAAAAACTAGGGGGGAAAAGGGCAGAAATTAAGAGTTGATCTACTAGAAAAAAAAATCAACAATCCCACTGCATTTTTTATATTTCCATAATAGTGTTTTTTTTTTGAGACAGAGTTGCCTGGGGCGAGTGCCGTGGCGTCAGCCTAGCTCACAGCAACCTCAAACTCCTGGGCTCAAGCAATCCTACTGTCTCAGCCTCCCGAGTAGCTGGGACCACAGGCACGCACCACCACGCCCGGCTAAATTTTTCTACATGTATTTTTAGCTGTCCAATTAATTTCTTTCCATTTTTTGGTAGAGACGGGGTCTTGCTCTTGCTCAGGCTGGTCTCGAACTCCTGAGCTCAGAGCGATCTGCCCGCCTCGGCCTCCCAGAGTGCTAGGATTACAGGCGTGAGCCACCGCGCCCGGCCCATGATAGTGTTTGTGCCATAAATTAAGCAAATAAGTGATGAACAGAAGTCTGCTCAGCGTTTGAAAAAGAATGAACTGAGTAGGACACACCCAGGCTCAAAACTTGATTCTGCCACTTGCAAATGGTTTCATAGCATAGCCCAGAGCAATATTTTATAAACTGCAGGTCACAACCCAATGTAAAATCAATTCAGTAAGTCATGTCAATCATTAAACCAAGGAAAATAGAATATAGTATAATAATCAAGAGTAAATTGAACATAAAAGTAACATTTCATGAAACTTTTGTTACTTAAATGCATTGTGTGTTCTAGTCCTTAATGTAAAAGCTATTTCTTACTGAGGGTCTCAGTGAAGGGTCTGAAATGCCACTGGCTATGGAGATGAGAAACTGTCATCAAAAGGTAATGTACTATAATGCATATATGAAGATGGAATGAAAATTTAAACTTTGGGTGGTATTAGAGACAATATCAAGTGTCATAGGTAATATTACATTGTCTAGAAAGATTCTGCTTTGCTAGTGGATTAAGGCCACACTGGAATGAATCAGGATCTGAAGTTTAAGAAATGTTGTAATTTAAATTACAAATATAGAAGGAATGTTTTCTTGAAATTTGAAGAAACTGACATCAGAGAAAATCATTTAATTATAAGAGGTGGATGATTATAGTGTCTGAAGAAATGAAGAGATACTAAGAATAACGAAAGAGCAATTTTAGTAATCATAATAGAATTACAAGTTTCTATGAAAGCTTTGCCCAGAATTGGTATATCATTATATAAACTTATTAACAGACAATGGTCTCTTTTTGATTTTACTGGAAATATACTGATAGAAAAGCTTAAATTTTCCTAATCAGTTAAAAAACAACTTAAAAAACAAATCAACCATCCAAATCATTCTAACCCACATCACTGATAATAAATTGTTTAAATATTAAGGAAATAAAATTACTAGCATAAGTCAGTCTCACTTGTGTTAGTGCCATATGCTATTCTACTACTAACAGCTAAATGTACTGAGTACTTACTACATGCTAGCACTGCTCCAGTGCAGCTTTCAGGTTTTATCATTCTCATTTTCCAACGAGGAAACTGAAGCAGAGCAAGAATTTACAAAAGTCACACAGCTACCAAGGGGCACAGCCAGGATTCTAAAGCAGGCATACTTTAGGGATCATGTTATTAACTACTGCTCTATTCTGCTTCTCAGTATGGTCCTTCAAAAAACTAGATACTGGCCGGGTGCGGTGGCTCACGCCTGTAATCCTAGCTCTCTGGGAGGCCGAGGCAGGCGGATTGTTTGAGCTGAGGACCTCGAAACCAGCCTGAGCAAGAGCGAGACCCCGTCTCTACTAAAATTAGGAAGAAATTAATTGGACAACTAAAAATATATAGAAAAAATTAGCCGGGCATGGTGGCGCTTGCCTGTAGTCCCAGCTACTCGGGAGGCTGAGGCAGGAGGATCGCTTGAGCCCAGGAGTTTGAAGTTGCTGTGAGCTAGGATGACACCATGGCACTCTACCCCAGGCAACACAGTGAGACTCAAAAAAAAAAAAAAAAAAACCTAGATACTGACACTTTTTTTTTTATTGCTTTTACACATTGTGTTATCTATGATTTATTTGATGGCAAACAGTGGGCAAGATAAAACCCTCCCAACAATTTTAAAAGAAAAATGGGACCTGTTTAGCGGTATGATTTTAGGAACTATTGCTAAAAAGCATAGTTTGTACAGTCAAAATTAGATATACATGCCAGTGCGTGACACATTTTGCTGGATGTTATTTGCCACGTAGCAGTTTTCCTCTAACAAAGTAAATTGGAACAAATCTCATTGGTGCCACAAATTAAAAACCATTACCCTAGGTAACGAGAATTTAGAACTCCGAATTAAGTAGTGACTCTCTCTATCCCAATCTGACCTCATGACCAAACTCTTTCCAAAAAGGGTAGTGAATTCCAAAGGTATTTCCAGCAAGGAGAGTGACAATTCTGTAAGTCACTAAACCTAAAATGTTTCCAGCATGCCTGCTTTTTATGTACGACATAACAGAAGAATTTCCCTGTTTAGTGATCCCTGGTAACCTTGAATGAGACTTAGCCAAAGTTCCTCATGATGGCGTATGGTACATAAGTGTTAGGGCTAATCCTCTTCTCAACCCCTATCCTCACGGTTCCCTAACAGTCCTGAAAGGAAAAGACTTCAATCCCCTTGCATTAAGAATGAAGAAACTAAGGCATGGCAAATTCAAGTGACTTGACCAATTTCAATTATTAGTTTGTAGCAAGTTTGCCTTTTATGACTTTCAGATTTATCAAACTTGTGAATAAAAGAAAGCTGAGATGGACAGAAGCACTCAAGATCACAATGCTAGAAAGTGCAATCTGGACTGGAAACCAGGCAGTCTGGCTTCAGAATCAGCACTCCTAATCATTACGCTACATTGAAACAAGCAGAGGAAAATTAATAAGCCAAAATCCTAGTAGGGAGAGATATTCCAAAGCAGCCAAAATAATAACACAATAATATCACAGATACAGATACAGAAGGAGAAAAGAGAAAGTACACTGAGGACCTCAGCTTAAAAAGAAGGTTCAGTTGAAAAAAAGATTTGAAACTCACCAAGTGACAAAAGTGTAACTTGGAAACCAAAAAACTAGTATGTTCTAAAGTCATACCAGAATGGCAGTGTACATGCTAAAACAAGTTGCATTATATTCTACATGGTCAAATGATTTCCTGAATGAAGCACTTCCTTCTAGGACTATGGTGAAGAGTCTATAATCTAAGTCATGATAAATAGTTTAGAGAACAGATCTCATAGTGAGTAAAAATAATGACTAAGCATATGTCCAAATACCTTCCTATCAGGACTATAAAATGGGAAAAGATTATAGACCTCTTATTTGTGGTTCCAAGGTAAAACTTGCATTAACAGATGGAGTGCATAAGAAATCTGTTATGAGCTTAACATAAAGACTGTTTGAAAGTGGAATGGGCTACTTTGTAAGATTCTGAGCCCCAGGTTACTAGATATACTAGAGCAAAGACTGGATAACCACTTGCTGGGATGCTGCACTAGGAGGATATGATTTTTCTAAACCCTGAACTAGGTCTTAATCCCAAAGAACCCATAAGCTATCAAACAGCATCACATGCTACAGAGAAATCTTTCACGAAAGGAAGAGTCAATTTGATGCAGCAAACTTCATTGTTGTCTTAAAGAAATTGCCACAGCCACCCCAACCTTCAGCACCTACCAGCCAGGTCAGTCAGCAGCCAACATCAAGGCAAGAATCTCCATCAGCAAAAAGATTATGACTTGGCTGGGCGTGGTGGCTCACGCCTATAATCCTAGCACTCTAGGAGGCTGAGGTGGGAGGATGGCTTGAGGTCAGGAGTTAGAGACCAGCCTGAACATCAGTGAGATCCCATCTCTACTAAAAATAGAAAGAAATTAGCTGGGCAACTAAAAATAGGAAAAAAAAAAACATTACCCTGGCACGGTGGTGCACATCTGTAGTCTGAGCTACGCAGAAGGTTGAGGCAGGAGGATTGCTTGAGCCCAGGAGTGTGAGGTTACTGTGAGCTAGGCTCATGCCACAGTACTCTAGCCCAGGCAACAGAGCAAGACTCTTGTCTTAAAAAAGAAAAAAAAGATTATGACTTGCTGAAGGGTCAGCAAGTTAGCTTTTTTTAAAATTGATAATGTAGTTTTATCAATAAGGTATTTTTTAAGGTATGTATATTGTGTTCTTTAGACATAATGTTATTGCACACTTACTTAACATAGTATAGTGTAAACATAACTTTTATATGCACTGGGAAACCAAAAAATTCATATGACTTGCTTTATTACAGTGGTCTGAAACCTAACCTGCAATATCTCAGAGGTTTGCCTAGAGAAAGAAGTGTTTACCTTCCCTCAGTATACAACCCCTAGAGGCCTAAAAACTTTTTTTCATTTGTTTTGTCATGCTTCCACAATTTATTGTCCTTTGTTAAAAATTTTCAGGCTATTCGCTTCTTTGGGTCTTCACTTCTTTTCTAGGAAAGGCCTGTGTCCGTAAAAATTAACATCATATAAAATTTGTATGCCTTTTCTCCTGTTAATCTGTGTTGTCAGTTTAATTTCCAGAGCCCCAGCTATAGAACCTAAGAGAGTAGAGAGGAGTTTTTTTTCTTCTCCCCTTCCCTACACTTGTCTCCTTACCAAATTGGAGCTCCTGATGTCCTGCTCATCTTTATATCCTCAGTGCATAAAGGAGGGCCTGACAAATAGTCATTCAAACGATGTTTACCTGACAAAGGAGTCTGGAGTTAGGAGACTTAAGATTGAGCCCTGGTTCTGCGCTCTGCTTGCTAGGTAGGTAGAAAATCACCTCATTTCCAACCTGGTTTCCTTGATAGTTTCCTGTTCTCCTCCCTCACCCCTCCAGACACACACAGCAGAACCATCCCCTTCTGTTTCCATAGTACAGTCATGCAGTCCCCAAGAGTTGTAAGCCACCTGCATCCCTAAGTTGTCACAGTTCTTGAGAGGTGGTGCAGACAGTCAGGTGCCTGGGAGATTTTTCAGGTGAAATTTATGTTAACAGTATCCAAAAGATAGGGATATTGTAAGGATTTAAACACTCAGGTGATTTAACTTAATCTACCAGAAAATTTATCCAACAATCCCATCCCCTAAGCAATCCTTTTGATAACTTTTGCTTCCAAGTTAGTGAGATTCAACTTACATTACGGAATAAGCAAGAAAATGGTGGCTTAAGAAGGTAGTTAAGATTCTCTTTACAGCACTTTGGGAAAGGATAAAATTAAAGACCAGTTCATAAGACCATTATAACCCTCTGGTGCTCAATCTGTCCTGGTTCTTGCCAAAGCTGCCTGGGAGTCACTTGGACACGCACCACTTGTGTAGCTCATGCAGAACCGGCAATAGAAATACCAGTGCTTTCACTACACATCAGGAAAATACACAAAAAGAAATCTGGCATTTTTTTTTAAACTGTCATTTTGCTACCGTGACATTACATATCTGAAGTTAGATATACAGTATAAAAGGGCCCCAATAAGATATCCAATTGCGTGGCATGAAAATCTCAGCCCAAATTAAACACCTGTTCTCCAGAACTCGAGGATCTGTTGACGATCCCCTCCCGACCTCGGGAGACAGCAGAATATAAATGACAGCTCCTCAGGCCTCAGGTTCACTTACGCGGAGATGGGCCGGAGCAGTCACAGCCCTGTGGGTGTCGCCACCACAACTCAATTTAGAGCCGATCGCGGCCCCCCAACCCCCACGCCACCCCGCACTCGACCTGAGGGCAGGACAGGCCGTTTCCGCCCCGGCCCCAGGGACCCACCGGCCGCCTCGGACGCCTTTGTTGTAGTTACACCCGCCGCCCGAGGGGCCGGCCCGGCTGAGAGGTGGCTGGGCGGAGGGCAGCGGCCCCAGCGGGCTCCTCCTTCCCGCCTCCCGCGCAGGCTTCGTTATACCAACCCCGAGTGCTCGCCGCCGCCTGGGTTCCGGAGGGGGAAACGGATGCCGAACGGAAGGGACGCTGGCGGGCGCACCGCGGGCGAGGAGGCAGCAGCGCCCGCGCGGCGCTCACCCAGGAGCCGAGGCCACTGCCTCTCGAGCGGCGCCCGCGACGGTGGGGCCTGACTCGCGCGCACGCGCCGAGGCGCTCTCGCAGCCCTGCACGCGGCCCGGGCGTGGCGGACTCGCGCTTCCGGAGGCGGAGAGGACGGAAAGGGAGAGGAGGGGCCGCGGGAGGCGCTGGGGCTTCGGCAGGGGCGGGGGCGCACGCCTGGCCCGCGCCGCTCAGGACCGGCGTCACAGAGCTGGTGGGCCACGCGGGGGCTCCGGGAGAGCGGACGGAGAGGTGAGGAGAGAGCGCCGTCGGTGCCTTACTGCCTCTTCCCTCATTGTTGAGGGCAGCGCGGGTAGGCCTAGGTGTTACCGTAATTTAATGGGGAAAGCTGCTTTATTATCCTGTCATTTCTTTACAAAAACAACAATGGTAGGGCCGGGCGCGGTGGCGCGCGCCGGTAGTCCCAGCTACTCGGGAGGCTGAGACGGGACAATGACTTGAGCCCGGGAGTTCAAGACTAGCCTGGGCAAGATAGCGAGACTCCGTCTCAAAAAAAAAGAAGAAAAGGAAAATCAAAACAATAATAAAAATGGAGGCTGGCTGTGTCTTCGTGATAAGTTCAGTTCAGACAACTAGTTTGTTCTATGGGCCAGAGACTAGTAACATGTTAGAAAGTCATCAGCCTATTAGCAAATGAGGTAGGCAGTTAATCTAAGAAAAATGATCTCTGCAGAATATATATATATATATATATATTTTTTTTTTTTTTTTTTTGAGACAGAGTCTCACTCTTTTGCCCGGGCTAGAGTGAGTGCCGTGGCATCATCCTAGCTCACAGCAACCTCACACTCCTGGGCTCAAGCGATCCTTCTGCCTCAGCCTCCCGAGTAGCTGGGACTACAGGCATGTGCCACCATGCCCGGCTAATTTTTTTCTATATATTTTTAGTTGTCTGATTAATTTCTTTCTATTTTTAGTAGAGACGGAGTCTCGCTCTTGCTCAGGCTGGTTTCGAACTCCTGAGCTCAAACGATCCGCCCGCCTCGGCCTCCCAGAGTGTTAGGATTACAGGCGTGAGCCACCGCGTCCAGCCTGCAGAATATATTGAATGCCATAATTTCCCACTGTTGAACTTTCAGGCACATAATAGGTGTGGTAGAATAATGGCACCCCAAAAGTGTCCATCTCCTGATCCCCAGAACACAGGACCATGTTACCTTACATGGCAGACAGGATTTAGCTCATGTGATTAAGGATCAAAATGGGAATATGAGCCTGGATTATCCAGTGGACCCAATGGGATGACCACAAAAAGGGATGGAGTGATGTGAGGAAGAGGCAATGAGCCAGGAATGCAGGTATCCTCTTGCAAGCTGAAAACTGGGAGGAAACAGATTCTCCCCTGAAGTGTTGGGAAAGAACTCAAGCCTGCAAAAACCTTGATTTTAGACTTCTGACCTCCAGAACTGTAAGATAATAAATTTGTTATTTTAAACTACCATGTTTAATAATTTGTAATAATTTAGTAATTTGTTATAGCAGCAATAGCACACTAATATAGTAGATATCAATTGTTTACATGAAAGTGCAAAGCAAGTAAGTATGGGTTTAACCCTATCCCAGGGAGTAAGGAATTGTCTATATTTATGTTCTTCACAATGCATTTTGTACTTGTTCATCTCAATTACCAAAAGTACAAAGAATCAATTCTGTTCTAAAGAAAGGATTTCACTTAATTCTCCTTGATAAAACTATGCTTGCACCACTTCTCAGGGATAGTTGTCTACCCTGTGGTCAAAAGTTTATGCAGTAAAAATAACGTATAATAAAAAAAGGAAAAAAAGTTTAATTTATGAAGGACTTGAGTAGATATTTCTCCAAAGAAGCTATAGAAATGGCCAGTAAACACATGAAAAGATATTCAATATCAGTAATCATTAATGATAATGCAGTCACTAATCATTGCATTAGGGAAATGCAAATCAAAAGCACAATAAGATACCACTTCACATCCACTAGGATGGCTGTTATCAGAAAAACAGTAATAAGGATTGGCAAAGAGTTGGAAAGATTGGAACCCTCATGCACTGTTTGTTAGAATGCAAAATAGTATAGCAGCTATGGAAAATGGTATGACATGTCCTTGAAAAATGGAACATAGAATTATATAACCCAGTAATTCCCGTCTGGATATATACCCAAAAAGAATTGAAAGCAGGGTCTCAAACAGATATTTGTACACCAATGTTCATAGCAGCGTTATTCACTATAGCCAAAAGGTAGAAACAACCCAAGTGTTCATCAACAGATAAACAAAATGTGGTATATACATACAATGGAATATTATTTAGCTTTGAGACTTGTGTTCCTCTGACTGCACATTACAACATAAAGGTGTTCTGCAGGACAGACAGAATGGAAGGTGTACAAGGGTTCTCCGGAGGGACAGAACCAATTGGACAGATACAGATGTAGGTAGACAATATGAGCAGGGATATTGGCTTGCTTGATTACGGAGGTTGGGAAGTCCCACAACAGGCAAGCTGGAGACCCTAGGATACCGGTGGTGTGGCTCAGTCCAGTCTGAAAGCCTCAGAACTAGGGAATCCAATGGTGGAACTCTCAGTTTGAGGCTAAAGACCTGAGAACCCAGGGGCCAGTGGTGTAACCCGGAGTCCAAAAGCCAGAGAGCCTGAAGTTATGATGTCTAAGGACAGAAGAGTATATCCCAGCTCCAGGGGAGAGAGGAAACTGCCTTTTTGTTCTGTCTGGGTCCCCAGCTCATTGGATGGTGCCCACCCATATTGAAGGCGGATCTTCCCCACTCGGTCCACTGTCGAACACCAATCTCCTCTGGATACCCAGAAATAATCCTTACCAGTTCTCTAGGTAATCCTTAATCCAGTCAAATTAACACCTAAAATTAACCCTTATTTTACCTCACTTCTCACTGTTCCTCAAACCATGCACAGAGTGGAGGCCTAGCTAGTATTTGCTAAGGAAATATATGAAGTATCAGTGCTGACTTAGCAATATATTTCTCCAAAGAAGATATACAAATATGCTTTGAGGAAGTTTTCTGACCATGGGTTTACATTTTTCTAGATCTATATTACTGTTGGAAATGATATACTAGTGTATTGGAAAGATAATGGTCTTAAGAGTTACAGGCCTGCAGCTATCAGTGTCAGACCAGTTTCCCCTTTACTGATGATACAAGTTATAATCACTTAGCGCTTATCAGAGAGGGCTGGGTAAGGTACTGCTATTCTCACAAAGCAACAAACCTAAGCACTTTTTTTTTTTGAGACAGAGTCTTGCTCATGTATTCCCCAGCTAGAGTGCAGTAGCGTCATCATAGCTCACTGCAACCTCAAACTCCTGGGCTCAAGCTAGCCTGTTGCCTCACCCAAGTAGCTGGGACTACAGGCATGCACCACTTTTTCTATTTTAGTAGAGACTGGGGGTCTCCTTCTTGCTTAGGTTGGTCTGGAACTCATGACCTGAAGCAATCCTCCCATCTTGGCCTCCCAGAGTGCTAGGATTACAGGCGCAAGCCACCACACCCCGCCAAAACTAAACACTTTTAAGCATGGAATACAAGTGTTGGGCTCCTGAATTTAAACCTTGTTTTTTCTCCTCTGTAAAATGAGATGACTAAATCACAGAGTTCTTAGGGAAGCATCATGGCATAGTGACTAAATGCACAAGCTCTGAAGGTAGACCACGTGAAGTGATAACCAAATCCTAGCTTTATTATTTATTAGCTGTGTAACTTTGAGCAAGTTATTTCACCTCCTGTGCCTCAGTTCACCATATGTTGATGGAATTAACAGTGGCTGTCAGGGTTGTTGTGAAGATTCAATGAAGTATGTTTAGTGCTTAGAACAGTATCTGGTACACAATAAGTGCTCACTTAGTTGCTAGCTCTGAACTAGAGTTTAAATTGGAAAATATATAAAGCCTTCAGAGTACAGCCCCTGGAATGTAAGTGATCAAAAAACATTGACATGATTGTTGGTGATAACAAGCTACCATTCTTTATTTGAAATAATTTGGATTTGTAGCATATACTTTGAGGAGCCCCAATGGGACAAAAATTAGCAGTTCTTTTAGAGGCAAAAGGGCTTCTTCAAAATCAGTTATACTGCTTTATTTAAAAAACAAACAAAAAGGACAGGAAGGTAAGTAACTTCTTTTGATGTCATCACCTTGGACTGGTAAAGTCACATCTAGCATGAGGCACTCATTATCTCATTTTTGATTTGCAAGGTTTAAGAGGGAATGAAGTGCCCCATGAATACCAGTTAATATTAAAAACAAAAGATACATCTGCTGCTTTATTGGTCTCACCAGTAATTGCCAGTGTTTATGGAGCATATTGACATCTATCTTCTCAGCAAGCATTATGTAGATAATACTAGCTGGGACTACGATAGAAGAGGCAAGTATGTGCTCTAAAAATTATCTGGACCACTTTCTTTTGCGTGGGTAGTATCATTTGTACTGAATAATTGGCAAAAAAAACCAAACCAGAATTGGAACCAAAGTGATTATGGCAGCTGCGTACACCCGGTGACACCAGGAAGACTTCTTTGGACGTTTCCATACCTAGGAATCGCAGGCTTCATTTACTCCTCCACATGTGTCTGATTCCTTACCTAAGGCGGCAGGGTGGGAAACGGAAAGTTGTAAAGAGAAACTGCTGAAAGTGAGGATCGGGAATGGTTGCCTATTTAATCTAAAGAGCGGGTTAAAACAAGGCAGAAATTTTGCTGGCAATAAGCAAGGCAAGGAGGTTACTTGTCCGTGGTGAGCGGAGAGCGAGAATTAAGGGATCACCTGAGCTGGAGTATCACAAATGCTTCTGACACCTGCAACAAAATTTTCCATTAACAGACGGGAACCTGGGGGGAGGCGGGGAGGGAGGAGCGCGGGAAAGAGCAGTTTCCGGGGCCTTTCGTCGGGCCCCTCGGGTGGGGCCGGCGTGTCGGACCCCGCCCCGCGCGGTGGGTGGGCACCTCCCAGCTGTCACTCAGCGGCCGTGGCCGCTCTCCGCCCCCACCCTGACACGCACTGCGGGGCCGCCCCCACCGCGCGTCAGGCTTTGCCGGCTTCAGTCACAACACGGTCCGGCTACCTGGGCGCGTCCCGCCCGGTAGCTGCAGGCCCGGCGCCGGCTGGCGGCGCTGAGGGGTCGCCGAGTGCTGCTCGGCGGCGTCTGTGAGAGCCGCTCCCTCT
The DNA here is from genome assembly GCF_000956105.1 of Propithecus coquereli. NCBI lineage: Eukaryota > Metazoa > Chordata > Mammalia > Primates > Indriidae > Propithecus > Propithecus coquereli. Next base: position 1,144,467 of record NW_012145301.1, read on the forward strand.
GTGGGTCGCCGGCGAGGGCATGAGCGCGGGCTCCCTCTGCCTCCGGAGCGGCGGCGGGAGCGGCGAGGGGAGGAGGCGCCGCGCAGAGGCCACCGTCCAGGGTAGCGCCAGGGGACAGCGGGGCAGGAGATGTGCCTGTCCTTAGCGGCACAGGAAGCAGCATGCACCCCGATGTCACCCACAGCAGCGGCGCCGGCCTCAGCCCCGCTTCGGCCTCAGGCGCCGGCAGCCGTCCTGCCCCGGGCTCCGCGGCCGAGCGGCGGCCGGAGCCCCCGGGGGACGCGGAGGCGGGGCCGGCGGCGCCAAGGGGCCCAGGCAGTTGGAGCTGGCGTGTGCCAGCGGCCCTGGCCGCGCTTGCCGCCGTGGCCCTCTCCTTCCTTGGGCCCGGCTGTTGGGAGGCGGCGGGAGGCGCGGGGCCGTGCACTGTCCTACTCAGGCTCAGCCTCTACCTGAGCGGCGCCGCGGCCGCCTTCCTGCTGGGGACCCTAGTCGCCCTGGTCTGCCGGAGCCCGCGAGCCACGCCGCCCGACTTCGCCGCCGCCTGGAGCCGGCTGCTGGCGACCACGGCCGCCCACCGCCCGCCCGGAGTAAGTACGAGTCTCTGGGATGCCTGCTCGCCCGCGGCCTTTGCCCGGCCCTCCCCGCTTCCGGTGCGAGCCGCCAGCTCCCGGGGATCCGGGTGGCCGTGTCGTGCCCTCCTTCGGGCCCGGCTCCCCTCCTCGAAGCTGGAAGTCCGAGAGCTGCTGGCCAGGGCTGTATGGGCCCGGCGGGTGGACGCGAGCGGTCCCTCGGCCCCCGAGGGGCTGGCTCTGGGGGGTTTGCCGAGATGCGCTCTACTGGGGCTCTGTAGTTACTCCGCCGCCATCCTCAGTGCCAGTCTTGAGAGCTGAGGAGTCGTTCCAGATCTTCGATGTTGCTGTGCAGTTCTGGAGTGGCAGGAAGGGGACACGGCAGTCGCCGTGGGCAGCAGGCACTGCACTCGGTATTGGTCATCGGATCTGGTTCTTCTGGCCGTTCTCGGTGGGAGGTAACTTTATGACCATTTGCAGATGAGGAAACTCGGTTAGGTCACCCACCCCGCCCCTCACCCCCAAGCCGGTGTGCACCTCTTACACATGCTGCCTCCCACCATGTTGCTAAGTAGTAACGCAGTCCCGGCTGGCTTCTGTGATTTGGAAAAGGGATGCCCGAAAGCACCGTAGTTTGCAACAAAAGAAAAGCTCTTCTCAGTGCGGTATGGGACATCAGGGCTGAGGTTAGAGAATTCAGAATAGAACAGTATTTTAAGTGAGCTCTGGTCTTCTTCTGTGCCAAGCCCACTGCTTCGCCTACCTCCCTCCCAGCTTTTCTCGTAACCCTTTAAAAGGAACTTTATTCTATCATAGCTTGACTCTCACTACTTTACTGATACCATCATTAAACTGAAATTGCCCAAGCACTTTGAGGTAAGGGAATTGGCAGTGGCTCAGCTTCATAAGAGTATTTGTTAGTGTGAACATTGTCCCCAGGGTTTGTATTTGCTTGGGATTTGACCTGCTTACTCCTTTGTAAAAAAAAGCATCACACTTCACCAAAATTACTCTTTCCAAGTCTGTCAGTTCAGAATGCAGCGCTGAGATAATGGCGGAAGGGTTGTAGGTAAGGCAGGCATCTTCGCTGGTAAGGTTGATTAAGTAATTCAGTATATTAAGGCACAGGAAACTTTTGTTTCCATAAGTAGTCCCCCAAATTAGTGATGTTTGTTTGTCTTAAAAGTCTTTACTTAGCTGTCCATTTTTTTCATATTTAATTTATCAGGAGTTGGTTAGCAGATGTATTTTTCCTCTTGCTTTTTTTCTGCAATGGTAAGTAAGGACCCTGAAATTTTACTAGTTGGCTTATTGATCTATAAAAGATGTCCCAGTTCTTGAGTCTTGTAAGAAGTTATAATTCATTCAGTCCATATTTATTAAGCATCTTGTATGAGCCAGGTACTATTCTGGAAGCTGGCGTTGAATCAACAAGACATGTAAATGTCCTGGTCTCTGGAGATTATATTCTTGTGTGGAACTAGGCAATAAATAAATAAATGCGATACTTTGGAATAGTGATAAATGCTTCTGAAACAAAAAAGGGATTAAGAATTAAGTGATTAAGATGGACTAGTAGTAGGTGGGGGAAGAAAGTATAGAGGGTGAAGTCAGGATCAAAATCATGGTCTTGCAATCAACCTCTGAGAGCCTTGGAAGCCTCCTAATTGTGGGTTACCACTCTGTTCTCTAGAAAATGCATGCTCCTGAATCTCCTGGCTCACTTGCTCTCTGGATAGGTAAAACTGCAATTATGATCTACAAAGATGGTTTAGTAGAGGAATTAGAGAAAATAGTACTTTAAAGATGACAGAGGAAACGAAGCATTACATATAATCTCTCACGTATACTACTTGAAGATTTCAGGTAATAGAAGAGGTGAAGTATAATCTAAAGAAAGTGATTATTAGTCATTCTTTTCGAACTTCCTACAATAGCTTTAAATAAGAAAATAAGTGCGTTAGGAAATTACTAAGTTATATATTACTTATAATTGAAATGCTTGTTATTCACATAAAATTCTATTTTCTTTGTAGTACTGGTGCTGTTTACTCAAGCTTGTAGTTATGCTGTATCTCCAGTATTTTTCTGTGTGTTTTAATGTTCTCTTCTTTGTGAATGAAGGCTGGAAGCATAAGCATGTGGTGTAGTTTAAAATTTCTACAGTCAGTTCTGTGGGGGTGGGAGCTGGACTACACAGGTCATCTAACATATGTGGAGGGGGAGGCTGTTTAGCAGTGAACCAAATGGAGCCTCTTAGAATAACAGTGACTACTACAGAAATCTGGATTCAGCATGAAGAAAAGAATCCTCGTTTATTCTTATAGTGGGAGCTAGACATATTAGACACTGGGGCCCATCCTTCTATCTATTCATCCTTCCTTCCCTTTTTTTTTTTATTCTTGCTGCCTTCTGTAGAAAAATAAAATGCATACATTATTAAAAGTAGGCAACTAGAGAAGCCTAACCTAAAACGAAAAAGATTTTCATGTCTGGAGGTGTTCAAGTGCTTTTGAATGCCTCACTTCACACTGGAGTAATTATTAATTGTAAACTCCCTGTGGTTAGTTAGGACCTATGATTGATACCTGTTGTTATCCCTCACACCTAGTAGGAGTTCAAAGAAGAGTTTGCTGATGATAATGAAGAAAATTATGTCTGCCTGTGGCCACTAAGTGCTTTTTCTCTCCAATTTATCTAGTATCTATTAGGCATCTCTTATGCACATGGATTTAATTTTACTTGGATAGGAATCACTGATGATTAAAACAGTAAGCATAATTTTCATCCCAGATAGAAATTTCCTCCAAGATATTCAGTGGTATTTTCAGATACTAGGGAAGCTTTTGTGTAAGGTTAGAAGGTTGGTGCTAATGCCTTGATACTTGATATCTGGGCCCCACTTTAGAAAAACTAGAACTCTGTTACAGGTCAGCAGACTGGAGCCATGATGCCTTGGGGCCTGTCTACCCTGGCGTGACAGTTGTTAGTCCAGGTTTGCTGAGTGGGCTGTCATATAGTGTGGCATTCCTAATCCAGGGTTGTCCTTTGGTCTTCTGCCAGGCCAGTTAACTCATGTGGGTCTGAGCCTCAGATTCACTAACCACAGTTATTTTACCCCAGCACGTGATCCAACCAAGGCAACAGCCAGATAAACAGGGCAAGAGTGAATCAGTAGTTTAGAAAAACTTATTAATATCACAAGACCAGCAATTCAAAGTGCATCTTCTCATAATGGAAAAGAGGAAAATATTTCTTACATTTCGATGATAGGATGGTAAGAGAGAATAACTTCTTTGTCAATTTTTCTGTCACATAAGCCTATGGATTTTTCTCTTTACTTTTACACTGTGGTTTACTAGATATATTACTCGATATATGTCCTGTAAGTTCAAAACTAAGTAAGCTCTTTCTAACAGTCATGATGAAAAAGAAAAAAACAAAAATAAGCAATTAATGAGGGTTGGAGGGCTGATATAAGAAAGTCCATGAAAGTTGGGTGCATATGGGATACTAAAAGCCACTGCCATGTGAAGAAAACATTAATGAAAGACTTTGAAATTTAGCCAGAGAAGTTTAAGAAGTTCATCAAATCTGATTAGTAAGCATTTACTGAATATCTGCTACCTACGTCATATTCTGATCTTGTTAGGTAATTTTTTTACTTAGTTCCTAAGTGCCAGTGCCAGGCACATAGTATGCTCTCAATAGATGGATTATGATGAGAACAATTTTAAGTGTCCAACTGACATTTTTAGGTCTGAAATTTCGACCACAGTTTCCTAGAGAAGGGTCAGAGCCTTGCACTAGGTGGCATCAAGAGCTTGGATAATTGCTTTCGGTAAATGCATGGCACTGGTTTTGGTGTTGGGCAGCATTCAGAGGTGAACGAGAGTACTGCCTGTGCCCATCCTCTCAGGCCGAGTAGATTAGACCCACAGAGAAGACTGGATGGGAGAGCAGATGTGTACAGATGAGACAGTAACACATTCACACAGCAGTACACTGCTTCAGTTGGCTTGGGTCGGACTGCTAGAATTCCTAAATGAGTTCTTTTACTAATACAAATGTTCTTTGAGTAAAACAAACTTAATTTAGTTACTCGAGGGGAAAAGGAAAAGAAACAGGAATTAGGGAGATTATACACAACCTCTTTGTGATTTTCCTTTATTATGCTAATGTGATAAACTAATCCTCAGTCATTTGATAATGGATAATGGCATAGTATATTTACTGTCTTCAGAATATTCCTTTGCATAAACTAGGGGATTTAACCCTAGTTAAATTTAGATTTAGGTCATGGTGGCCAGTGAGAAGAGTATTTTTGAGGAAGATGGCTTTTTGAAAACCCCTTAAATCATAGGATCCTACCCGTCTCTCTGTGGTGTGAGGGTTGTTTTGCTTTAAATTCATACTATTCATAATTTTTTAATTTAATTTTTTTCATCGATTGTATAATCACATTAAAAATCAAAGCATACAGATAGGTATACAGTGAAAAAAACTCCCTATAGGCAGCCACTATTAATAGTTGCTATTTATTCTTACAGATATATTTTACACACAAACAAATACAAATATATATTCAAAAGAGAAGTTTTTGATACTATAATCTCTTGATATATGAACAGTGACTACACATAAAGGAAAATTATTTCTTTTCTGTATCTTCTTTTGTGAAGGAACTGTTCCTTAAAGTTAGTAAACATAAGATGAAGTTGTGTATGAATAGTGATAACAACTTCAAAATGGGAAGATACAGTATATAATTAAACCTGGAACATAAAATATGCTAATCAGAAACAGTAAATGTATGCTAGGTAATGAGGGAAGTGTGTATTTGAATTTAGCAGAACTGGTTAAAGGAAGCAAATATGTATTTTCATAATTTCTAAAAAAAAACCAAAAAAAACCCAAACTGAAAAACTGTTTGAGACAGAGTACATGTACCATTTGAGATTTGAGTTGCCAGTGAGTATGTGAGATGAATCATAGGAGCGAGGATTGGAAAGGTAGTTTTGGCCAGGTTATGAAGTCCTCCAGTGAGGGAGTAGAATTGGATTTTAGTCTGTTGCCATGCCAGCTGTTGACATTTTCTGAGCATGGAAGTGATAGCGTCAGAGCTGGGCTTTAGAAATGTTGACTGGAAATGTGATTGCGATGGACTTAAGAGAAGTGCTGTGTAGCTACAGTGATAAAAGGTGAAAGTTAGTGAAGCTGTGTGAGTGGAGGTGAGAGGCAATAAATTCAAGAGTGAGTGAGATTTTTCTTTGATATTAGTTACCATTACAGATAGGTTCAAGAATATTCTCAAGTATCCTAGCATCCTTTTAAACAATAAACTTAACCCCAAACAAAGGATCCCACAGTTTACATACAAATGTGAAGACTGAAGTCTCCAAACTTGAATGTTCTACTTGGAGCCTTCTTAATTCTGGTCATTCCCGGGGGATTTATTTCTAACTCTCTTGAATCTTAAGCTGCTTTTGTTTTGGGAGCATACTGTGGTGTCATGTTGGAATTGAATGTTGCGTTCTTAAAAAATATCTTAGGTTTCATTTCCCAAACATATCATTTTGGGGGTAGGAAGTGTCCTAGATTCCTTAAAGTGTATAATTCCTCATAGTCAGAATGGTGTACACAGTTGTACTAAAAAGGTGACTTAGCAAGTTTGGTGCTGAGGTTCAAGCTACAGAAAATGAACAGTGTCTGTGGAAATCTGTTAATATTAAAATGATTGCATACAAACTAGCCGAGGTGGGGTTTAAATTACAACTTTACTTTTGAAAGGAAAAAAAATCGCAAGCTTGCAACCTGTATTTTTGCCCGTTGCTGTTACGTCACTTTCCCAACTAGGTACATTAGGGATGATGGGGAGATAGGCAGCCCTTCTCAGAGGCTCTCCTGGATACCCTGAGGGCCAGGTTTTTGGTTCAAGTTACACCCTGCCTTATTCTGAGGGTATGTACTTCTGTGGTTTCTTTAAGCACAGTAGAGCTTTCCAGAAAACCCAATATATTTTGGTGAACTTCTCAGCTCAGGTGCTTTGGGAGAATGTAGCTAGGACTGTTAGGTGCGCCTGCTCTGTCCCTGGGCTGGCTGGCACTTCCCAGCTACTGTAGGCACTGGGCAGTCCTGGCACATGTGTCAAACCAGGGTTTCTGTGTATGAGTAGCCAGGAGCTGGCTGTAAAGAAAAATGAATGCAGTATTCCAAGTAAAATGCTTCTGAGGCCAAGGGGGAAAAAAGGAATAAATTGTGCATTTTTAGGAAAAAACACATAAACTTGTTTAGACTACTAGGATCTATTTAATAAGTTTTCTATTTTAGTGTAGAATGTACCTCTTGGAAAAATTGGATAAATTTTTACAAATACTCATTTCTAAAGTACCTGAATTTCTGTAGTTCTCACCCACCTGTATGTGTGAGTTTACATAAATAGTAGTTGCTAAAATTTTATAGGCGTTTGTTCCTACCTGCTTATGTAGAACCTCATCTTCTTGCAGTACCCCTACCATCTCTCCCACCGCGCCCCACCCTCAACATATCTGGGAGTCCACAGGCAGTGGGCAGTGTCTTATGTACTTGGGAATAAGCTCACTTATGTTCATTTGTCATTCCAGGTGGCTACAGAGCAGCCAGTGGTGCAGGGCCACCACTGCCAGTTTGTAAGAACATATATTTCCTGCTGGAGTACTTCTTACTGTCTCAATCCCCCAAAGATGCATATCCAGGTGTGCTTGGTCCTTTGGGGTTTTCTGAGCCAAACTACATGGTATGCTTTATAGGAGCTGGGAGTATAGCCCTGTTTTTCTCACTCAGACATATTTTAAAAAAATTTTTTCCACCTTGTTATGGAAGCTGAGGAGCTTATGCCCATGTTGGCACCTCCTGTGAAGATAGCTTCTTCTTTTTTGCCTTTGGCTCCTGTCTCCATCTGGCTCAGACCAGCCCCTGGAATCAAGCCAGGGCTTTCTCTAGCCTCCAACCTTGAGCCTCTACACATAATCTACCTCCCACAAGGCCTCTTCCTCCTAGGCAAATTAACTCATGCAAATATATACCTGTGGGCTGCTTGCAGGCTTTGCCAACTCGTTGCACATGAAATTAACATCTTAAATATGCTAGAAATTTCCATGCGCTTTCCTGAAGCAGAGCTGATAATCTCCCATTTTTCCTTCTGATTTTTTTCTATTTCACTAAACCTTTCTCTTTCTGAGATTTATTTATTTATTTATTTTTGAGACAGAGTCTCGCTCTGTTGCCCTGGGTAGAGTGCAGTGATGTCATCATAGTTCACGACAGCCTCAAATTCCTGGGCTCAAGGAATCCACTTGCCTCAGCCTCCTGAGTAGCTGGGACTACAGGCACCCCACGACGCCCAGCTAAGTTTTCTATGTGTAGTAGAGATGGGGTCTCGCTCTTGCTGAGCCTTGTCTCCTAAGCTCAAGCCATCTTCCCGCCTCAGCTTCCCAGAGTGCTAGGATTACAGGTGTGAACCACTGCACCAGCCTCTTTCTGAGATTTAAACCTCAGATAGCTCAGGAAGTTTGTTTGTTTTCCAGATTTGAAATTTGGTCATTCTTGAAGTCTCATTTTTATCTTCTCATACTCTTGGGCAGTCTCATCCTCGAGCCCCCTACAATAACTGTCTCTACAATCCTGAGGCTCAGATCTCTTTTTGGGCCTCAGACTCGTTTATTCAACTGCTTAACTTGACATTTCCACTTGGCAGTCCCAGTGGTACCTGAAACTTGACACCAAGACATCTTGTGATCAGTGTCTCTATTCCTCTTGTTGCTATGTCAGTGACTAGCACCTCTGAAAGTCAAGTCCCACAGCCAGAAGCCTAGGTTTGCTTGACATCTCCTTCTCATACCCATATGCACTCCATCAAGTCCTGTTTTCTTATCTCTTGAATACCTTGCATCCATCTACTTCTTTCCATTTCCCTTGCTTGGTCCCACCTACCATCATGTCCCACTGAGATGCTTGCAACAACCTCTCAATTGTTCTCTCTGCCTCCAGTTGCTGCCCTCTTCAATTGATTCTTTTAAAAATGAAAGCCTCATCAAATTCTCCTTCAGCAACATGTTTAATTAAAACCCTTTGGTAGCTTTCCATTGTTCTTCCTAGTTCTCTAGCCTAATCTCCTGTCATAATTACTTTCACTTCTCATGCTCCACCCTCAGTCCTCAAAGTGCTAAGCTTTCCCTATTTATAGGGACTTTATATATTTTTTCCTTTACCTTGAGCACTCTGCTGACCCCTTTACCTAAATTCTCTTCCTTCAGACCTCAGTCATCACTTTTACAGAGAAGCTTTCCCTATCTTCTAACTTTATATGTTCTTGTGGCACCACATACTTCTCCTTCGTTGTACTTACCACAGTTGTCATTTTAATACTCATTTGGGTGGTTCCTTGTCTTTTTCATTAATCACTGAATTCCATGAAGGCAAAAAACTTCCCTCTGTATCTTTAACACCTAGGTAGGTGATTTAGTAGATGAGCAATGAATATTCCTTGAATGAATGAATAGTTGGGAACCAGTAGACCACAGGCAATAAGAGAATGGTTTTGAAGTTAGTAATTCGTCTGAATTTTGAATCTTGGCTCTCCCCTAGTAACTCTTACGACAGTAGGTTACTTGCTTAAGAGATGAGAAGTCTCCTCATCTGGAAAACAGGGATAGTGAATACCTTTGAGGGTTATTTGGAAGAATGTGGTAGTTTGAGGAGTCTTCAAAAAGTTCATGGAAAATGTGTATTATGAAAAAAACTAGGTATGGATTTCAAAATTTTTTTTCACCAAAACTGACTTGTACTAACTTGTTACAACATGTCTGAACAGTTTGAGGCATATGAAGGATAAGACATCAGTTTGAAAAGAGTCCCTATCAGAATCCTGCTAAAATTGAAGCAAGAGCAAACATCAAATTTATGGTGAAGCTTGAGTGGAAGAATGGTGAATCACTGATGCTTTATGAAAAATTTATGGGGACGATGCCCCAAAGAAATCACAGTTTACAGATGGATAACTTGTTTTAAGAAAGGACAAGATGATGTTGAAGATGAAGCCCAAAGCAGCAGGCCACCCACATCAGTTTTTGAGCAAAAAATTAATCTTATTCATACCCCAGTTGAAGAGGACCAACGATTAACAGCAGAAACAATAGCCAACACCATAGACATCTCAATTGGTTCAATTTATACAATTCTGACTGAAAAATTGAAGTTGAGCAAACTTTCCACTCAATGGGTAGAATGGGCTCCAGCTGTATCCAGGATAATACAAGAGATGCTAGATCACCATTGTTTTTTTGTAGTTGAATAGAACTCCATGGTATACATTTACCACATTTTATTAATCCACTCACATATTGATGGGCACTTGGGTTGTTTCCACATCTTTGCAATTGTGAATTGGGGTGCTATAAACATTCGAGTGCAGATGTCTTTTTTATAGAATGTCTTTTGTTTCTTTGAGTAGATGTCCAGTAATGGGATTGCTGGATCAAATGGTAATTCTACTGGTAGCTCTTTGAGGTATCTCCATATTACTTTCTACAGAGTTGTACTAGTTTGCAGTCCCACCAGCAGTGTATGAGTGTTGCTATCTCTCCACATCCACGCCAACATTTATTATTTTGGGACTTTTTGATAAAGGCCATTCTCACTGGAGATAAGTGATATCTCATCGTGTGCCCATTTTGAATGTATTCTGCTCGTACCTGGAATTAGCCATTTCTCCAAAAGGAGTCCTGATTTCTTTTAATGGGAAATGGTATTTCAAGGGCCCATTCTGGATGTCAGGGAGGCTTGTTATAAGTGGGCTGGTCATTTTTTCTTGACCTCCATGGGTAGATCTGGAAAGAAACCACATACAAGATCTGTGTTTACAGAGAATAATCATCCAGTAGTTAGAGTTATATACTCTCTATGTCTTCTTAAGGGCCAGTAACACTTATTTTGGACAGTGCTTTGTAATCTTTGCTGTTACTTATCATAGCATGTGTTAGCATAGTTAATGGGTTCAGGGAAATGATTTCTGTGGCCTCAGTTTGATTCATTTCATTCTAATCCATGGCTGTGAATACGATAAACAAATATATATACTATAGGAGTCATAATGTGATTGTCATGAAGTGAATGCATAATTGGTATAGCCAGACTTAATATTTATTATACTTGCTGTTTGCAGGTGCATAACCTGCGTTATATTATCCAATTTAATTTTTACCTCTATCATGTGAGGTAGGGACTGTTATTTTACAGATGGGAGAACTGAGGTTTAGAGAGACTAAATAATGTGCTGAGGCTACATAGCAAGTGGAAGAACTAAGAATTAAACCCAGGTCTCTCTTAACTCTGGAATCTGCATACTTAACCAGTTTATTACTGTTTTAATTATTGAAAGATTAAATAATTAACCTGGCCTGATTAAAGTTTAGAAAGACTTGGCAATCTTTGGGATGATTTTAGGATCTGCGTAGGAATAAGTGTCACTTTGTAGATCTTGCAGTGAATTTGAATGATGTCACAACTGCCTGTTCTGTGCTCATGACAATTATTACTAATCAGGTAAGGTTTTTTTCCCCCTGCCTAATCTAGATGAGACCACAGAATCCCTCTCTACACAGCATTCCATCCAGGCAGCCACTAAAAATTCACTGGAGTTGGCACATAGCGTGAAAGTCATCTATCCTCCTGAGAACCTCATAGGATGGCAGTGATTCTTTTGGATTCCCATACCGGTTTTTTTGGTGCCTATATTTCTATATCATCACTATACTGTATCATAATGGTCAGTCATTCACTCTTTCATCTCTTTTGGTAAAAATCAAAGTTTCCCAAACTAAGATCCATTAACACTCAATCCTGGGAGATGCTTTTAGGTACACTGTGAAAACAAAGAAGAGGAAGTTGAGAGGCTGGGTTAGTGGTCACATAAGACTGAAAAGACTAAATTCTTGAAGCCTTACTATGTGCTTTATTATAAACATTCTAAGAAATCCCACTGTAAAGAAACTTGTGGAATTGTTTTTAATCTAGTGTTTCTTAAACATGACTGATGCCTGTATTCCCTTTTTAAAAAAAAAAAAATAAGGAGATTTATTATCTTAAGAAATAGCATACAATCCCGAGGTAGGACAGGCTCAGTGGTAGGGCAGCCTCCATGTGGAGAACATTAAGCCTCCAGTACTCTTTCTCTGGATGTTCTCAGCTCTGAGTCGGGTTAGCTCTTGGGTCGTTGGCCAGATGACTGGTGCCTCCGTTTCAGGCACCACAGCCACACAGGAGGATGATATCCAGAGAGAGAAAGTCCCTTTTTGGAACAAGAGAAATGTTCTTAGAAATGCCCCTGGCAGTGTTCCCCTCACATCTTGTTGACAGGGTTTGGGCAGGGACCTGTTCCTAATGAATTGTTGGCAAGGAAGACAGGATTTCTGTGATTGGCCCAGTTCAGTCTTTTAGAGAGGAAGGAGGTTATGGAGTCAAAACACTTCACCTCACAGTGAAGGTCTTCATGACCATGGATAAACCTCCCTTTTTAGCCTTTCACACCGGTACTCACTCACTCTTCACTTAAGCTGAAGTACTTGCTATTGCTGAATTTACCTTTATGTGGTATATATGGGTGGGCATGCTTATCTCCCTGGGAGAGCCTTTGCTCCCATTTTTTGCATTCAGTTCTGCTGGTTAAAGGTCCAGCTCAATTGCCTTTCCATTCAGTCAGCTTCATTATGCTCTTCAGTTCTGGCCAATAAACATCTATTGAGGGAAAGAAGAGAGGGAAAGGTAGAGATTAATTCCAGGTTGTGGGCTTAGGTTGAATGGGTGCAGATGCCCTTCGGGCAGGTTTGGGATGGTGGGATATAAGGATGCAGTACATTTTGGCCATGTAGACGTTGAGAAGCCGTTAGGTATGCAGGTCTGTAGCTTGAAGGAGAGATCAGGGTTCAATAAGTAGATTCGTTAGTGGTCAGTGTACACGTGGCAGTTGAAACTATACAGTGGATGAGACTGCTGTGGATAGCGTGTAATGGTTGAGAAGCAGTGAGCCAAAGGGCAGGCGAAGAAGGAGCAGCCCACTGGGGTGTGAGAGAAATAACATTCAGAGGCTGTGAGAAGGCAAGAGAAGCAGGGAGTAAACAGCCAACAGTGTCAGGTGGAGCAGAGAGGTCCGGAAGGAGGATCCGGGTGTCCTCTGGACTTGGCATCTTTGAGGTCTTTGCAGATCCATGCCAGACAGTGTTTGGGGACCAGGTAGAGAGGTAAGGGTGGACTTGGGACAGAAATGACATTCGCTGAGGTTGAAGGGTGGGAGGCGAGGATGCAGACTGTGTGTAGACTGTGTTCTCTAGAAGCTTGGCTGAGTAGGAAAGAAGAGATAGAATGTGTGTTACGGGATTTTTGTTGTTGCTGGGGGGAGAGACTAGAGCACATTTCTAGGTTAAGGGAACGATTGAAAAGCAGAGAGGAAGGGCCAGAAACTCTCAGAGATAGAGGAAGATTGATAGAGCAGTGTCTAGGCAGACAGGCTCAGAGCACAGGGGGGAGGAAAGTAAGACTTGAGACTAGTGGGAGAGAGATGTCACAAAGAGGGCACATAGAACCCTGTAGGAGGTTGGCAGAGAATTAAGATATTTCAAGCTGGATAGCCTCAAATATCTTGGCAAGTGGGAAGCAAAATTAATTATTGATGTTGAGGAGGATAACCTGTAGAGGGTAATTTTAAGAGTGGTGGTAAAAGGTTTGGAAAAAAAATCAGTGGGGAGAATAACAGCAAAACCATTTATTGAGCACTTACTGTGTACCAAGCACTACACTAAGTACTTTACATTCTCATTTAGTCCTCACAGCTATCCCATGCTGTGAGGTGAGGAGTCCAGGCACTGCATGGGTGTGATCTGTCCCGGCATTCCATAGTGTTTGCTGTCATCTTTCCCTTTTTTGACTGAAGGAATTGCCTCCAGAGGTTCTCTGGTAAAATGTTGCCAGGGAAGGAAGATTGCATTATGTACTACGAAGTCACAGGGAATGGGAGAGGCTGTGTGTGGGTAGAGCCAAGGCTACCTCTGGCTATACCAGTGTCATTGAGGGCTTTCGCTTTTAACCGTTCTCAGGAACAATTGTACTGATTAAATGCAATAGAAGTTAGGTATTAGGAAAGAGAATTGTGTTTCTTCTTCAGAGGAGTATCTTTTAGCCATGTTAAATTTCCAAGAATGGATTTATTCAGTGTCCCTACACAGTGAGGGCATTCCAGGAATGTAAATAATTTTTGATTCAAGCACTGTATTTAAAACAACCTCCCCTTAATTTAACTGATTTTCCTTTTACAGTGACTAATGGTTTGTTAATATCATTGCGGAATAAAAATTCTGTAGAGAAAGAGTTCATACTACCTCCGTTCTTTATGAGAATACAAATGAAGTGTTATCATTGCAGGTAACTAAGCAAAGTCTAAGTTATAAGTGACTCTTTTCTGACCCTGTTCCCAGTTTATGTAGAATATTTGCTATTCTCTTACATTAAAATAAATCTTTCTCATTTTTTTTTTCAGGAATCATAATTTTTGTTATCAGGACCATTTAGCAATGTTTCTTAAAGTGTGGTCTAAGGATCACAGAAATAATTTAGGAATTCTTGTTAAAAATACTGTACTTATTTCAAAGACGTACCCTAAACTTTCTTAAGTAAGAATCTTAGGGAACAGTGTCTAGCAACCTGCATTTGAACAAATTCCCTAAATGATTCTTGAAAATTGATTTAGAGTGTTTTTAAACTATGGATAGGGGCTTCCTGATGTCAGCAAGGACCAAGGAAACTCAGAGTCACATTTAATACTTGTTTATGTACCCATACATATGCACAAGGATGCATTTCTGAGTCCTCTCTACTTAAGAGGTGGAATGGCTGCTGCATAAAGGCCTGTCTTGATAACATTTTTCGTTTAAGAGCAGGTTTTAGTCTTTGAATTTCAACATATTCATTTTAGATAGAAACAGAAGAAGTAATTTCTATGATGTAGATCTAGGCTGACTCACTAGTTAAAAGGGATGTAAAAGTCAGCCTCTTTGAGTTGATTCAATTGAATTGTATTTTTAGTTTTATTCAACTAGTATTTTATGGCAGTAATTCATCTTACACATGTCAAGATATACATAGTTATCTGGGCCACCTGTGTGGAGCTCAGCTTTTCACTTCAAGGGAACTATGGAAACAGATCCCACTGAATCAAATTACCAACATAATATTTTTCTACCTAGATACTAAATATTTTATCATCAGTTTTTATTTAAAAGCCAGTCAGCAAATTAATTACGAAAATGGAATTATGTTATTCTGTATTCCAGGACAGTAATGAAGTACAATCTAGTGATTACTTTCATTGCTAAAGATCTCAGTGTAAAAAGCAATTCTACGTGACTCATCCAGCTTTTGAGTTACATGAAAGCTTTGAAGGAGCTCTGGTTCCTTCATCATTTATGTTCAGTGGTATCAGTGAGAACGCTTAGGAAATGAGAATGATTTTTGTGATATACTTCAATATGTTTTAACTTAAGAATTCTCATGGATTGATTGTGTACTTGTGTAATTTTTCCGTCTTGACCTGGGCTAGAGAGTGTAATGTAGAGAGAATACCAGAATGGGAGGTGTATTAGAATCCCTTAAACCCAGGCTTTCACAGTATAGCTCATTAGTTAGTCAATTACGAGCTTCCATCAAGAATATATTAAGCTCCTTGAGCACAGAGAATGTAATTTATTTACCCTTGTCTCTCCAGTACCCAACTACGTGCCACGCACACAGAGGGAGTCCTCAGTAAATGTTAGATGACTGAATGAGTTGATGGAAACGTGATTCATATCATAGAAATCTATGATTTCCCTTATGAACTCAAAATTACAATAGAAGCCGGTGATAAAACGGTTACAGAATTTTTATCACACAGATCTTCTCAGAAATGCAAAAAGTTAACATCAGAGTTTTCGACTATCTTTTCCTAAGCCAATTTGCTTTTCTTCATTCTTTTTTTCCAGCCCCGGTATTCGTTCTATACTTGCCAATTTAGGCAAACTGCTGTTAGCCTGTGTATTTTCAAGTGGATGTTATGATTTCAGTTTCCAAGTTCATGTCTGGTTTGAAATATACTTAAATTCCTCTTGTAATCAAGTGGAATGTGTTTTCTAAGGATCTTCACATTTGAATCTTTGAAACTAGAAATAAAACATGCTTTTCTCCCGGAGTCTAATTCTTCCACTGAATAGAAAGCCAATCTTAAGTATTATTGACCTACCTCAGAATCTGTATCTGTTGATTGTTTAATAGAGATTTTGCCTTTGTGTTCATATTCATTTTTCTTTTAGAAAGCGGATTAATTTTCAAGAAACATCACTAAAAGAATCTGCTTCTGACAGTACAGTCTGGTTTTTTGTTTGTTTTCTTTAATCCAAATCCCAGTAGAATGTAACAGTGAAATCTGAAAGAATGAAAGATCATAATACCAATTCCTTGTAATATAATCATTCTTGGGGAAGGAAATTAACATTGTGAAAAATTTAGATTATGCCTTTTGGAACCATATGTAATAGCAGCCTTTATACTGCTTTATAGTTGTTTAAAGTACTTTTACATGCATTATCCTTGAAATGCATAATTATCCTTTAAATAGTGCAGTCATGATTATTTTAAGATGAAGGTAATGTCAGGGAGGTGGACGTGTTCATTATAGCTCAGCAAGTAAATGGAAAGAATCAACTACAGCCTACTTTTTTCTGGATTTTAATTGAGTGCTCTTGCCACTCTCGTGATGTCATATGCTTTTGCCATAGTAATAATAAGGGGATTGTACCCCAGCATGAAGCACATTTGAATATCACATTTATTGAGAGAAAAGATCTGATTTCATCCCTTCATAGGATCTAGTCTCAGGATCTATCATAACAGATGATTATCTTTCATTATGGAAATATGAATAGAACCTGATTCATACATTTTGTGCAGGCATGGTTGGCCTTTTAGCCTGAACACAAGACATACTTTGATATGTACTGTAATAAATTACAGAAGTTTCTGATTATCTAATCTACCATTCATTTCTTGCCAAGTTAATTTGAGATGCAGTCATGCTAGGGATTTATACTTTTGGAAGCTGAGTTGGCTTTACTCTCTGAGCAGCCCTCGGGTATAGAAGGCCTAGACTCACCGCTTCACGCTGCCTCTTGTGTCCATTACTCATCTCTCCCTCTGGAGATACCCTGCACAGAGTACCTGGGCTTTCAAGGTACGTGGTTTAGGGTTGATCGAAGAGGTGAAAAGGGATTTTTCCAATTCACCTATGCATCGTTTGTGCTTCAAAACTAGAAAAGCTCAAATTTTATTCTTTCAGTTTCTTCTCAGCTTGTAGAAGACTCCCCTTGAAGCACAAGAAAATTCTCCGGCATTTAATCCTTTGAATCAAATCAGAGTCCAAAGCCGACTATATATTTCATAAAAACTTTTAGTAACTTTTAGAACATTTTTGTTGATACTAAGACCAATAGCATAGAAATGAAAATACTTTTCATTTAAAATAAAAAAAGTTGGAGACAAACTAAATGTAGAATAAGAGAATAGTTAAATTATGGTATAAACCATTCAAAACATTATATTCTGGACTGGGCATGGTGGCTCATGCCTGTAATCCTAGCACTCTGGGAGGCCTAGGTAGGAGGACTGCTTAAGCTTAGGAGTTTGAGGCCATCCTGAGCAAGAGCGAGACCTCGTCTTTACAAAAAATAGAAAAATTAGCTGGACATGGTGGTATGTGCCTGTAGTCCCACCTACTCAGGAGGCTGAGGCAGGAGGATCACTTGAGCCCAGGAGTTGGAGGTTGGAATGAGCTATCATGACACCATTACACTAGCAGGGGTGAGAGCAAATGAGACTCTGTCTCAAAAAAAAAACCCAAAAAACCGAAAAACATTATATTCTCAGTCTTTTATTACATAAAAGATGTTCATGATATAGTATTGAGTATAAAAAGCCAGATACAGAATGGTGTGTGTCCTATGATCCCAATTGCTGTTATAAAGTTTGCAAATGGAAAAATAATAATAACTGATAATTATTAGTGTTAGACATTATTATGTGCTGCATGTGTATTAACTCAGTTAATGCTCGTATCAGTCCAAAGAGGTAGATATTATTATTATCTCTATTTTACCGATGAGGAAGTTGAGGTACAAAAAAGTAACTTGCTCACGGTTATATATTAATTTTAAGTTTTGTAGTTACTGACTAGAAGGAAGTGTACACCAAAATGTCAATAGTGATCTTCTCTAGATGATGGTGTTATGGGTCAATTTTGTTCTTTACATCTATAATATGTTATAGAATGTGTCTCTGCTGTTCATGTAATTGGAAATAACATTTCAAAAAGAAATTATTAGCATGTTTGAAATCTAGAAAAAGAGCAATATGAGAAAATCTGTAGATTTAAATTTTAAAGAATAGCTTCTCTTATATCTAAAATAGAAATTATGCTTAAAAGTGGTATTTATGTCTTTTTTCCCCCTATTTTCTATCAGTACAATCTCTCTAAATGGTAACCTACCAGTATATGTATTTAACAATTTCCTGTTATCGATTAGGAAAACAAGATATTCTTAGTCCACGATTAAAGGATAATGAAACACAATCCAAAAAACTGTCTTCTGTCAAACCAGGTTTTGTGTTGAATACTTAAATGCATTACTTGTAATGGGAAGTGTAAAGGCACATTGCAACAGAACGTTTCCAGGGAATGTGCTCTTTCCTCTCTATAAAGCATAGTCTCTAGGGTGAAAATCCTTCAAGAATGATACGTTCTGTTATGTTGTGTCTTACTCTGGCTGCTTAACTTTTCAACCCTTTTTTCTTGCTTTCATTCCTGCCATGCCTGCCCCTTTAAAAAACTAACCAACCAGTCATCCCATCAACCATTAGCCTACTTCCAATTTGTTGAAAGTTGGAACCTTTCGAGTTTTATTTGTGATAATAGCTGTACTTTGCTGCTGTGTGTCTGCACCCTGCTCAGTGCTTTATGAGAGCAAGCAGTTACAGATTCAATGCCCCTGGGTTGAATGTGGCTCACAGTTTGGCCCAAACAGTGGAGGGTCTGCAGTGTTTGTCATAACATTGAATTAGTTGGTGATATCATCTAAAATTTGTGACATCCATTTTTTGTTGCGGAAAAAAAAGAACACCTAGCAGTACAGCAGTTGTAATAAAGTCCTTGTCAGGCCCCCGTTGTCTTTTTCCCTTCTTTTAGACCCTTGATATTAGTTATTTTATTTAATCCTCTGGGGTATAATTAGCCCACTTAAAAAGCAAGCCAGAGAGGGGAGTGTCTGGGTCAAGGACCCTCGGTTAGTAGACAGCACAGCTGGGCCTCTCTGACTTGGAAGCCCGTGTTCTTTTTCTTAACACAGCTGCTCAGCTTCCAGGTTGGGAGTGACTTTTATAGCTCATGTCACGGGTCTTTTGTCAGAATCTTAGTCAAATTAGGTGGCCTTTCAAGTTTGTTAGACCTTTCCTATCCTTCTGAGGAGGGATGTGCATGTTTTCATCGTTTCTTCAGTTTTGAATGCATTACTTTTTGAGGCTGAGGCAGAATATCGTTGTTTTGCAAGGAGCTGTGGTTCTGAGAATATCATAGTTTAAGAATGAGAATATTAGTCATGGGATCCCAGTAGCTTGTCAAGATCCTGAGTATGCTTGGAAAGACTCTCAGCCATGTGACAGCTCCATGTGGTTAATGAAGATTATTGGCAGTTTGTTTTTGTCTTTGTAAGATGAATCACCATATCAGTAGCTTGCTAGGATATTATACCTATCACCCCTTGAACTCTGTGCAACTGTTTTCCTTTCCAAAATAAGCAAGAATACATTAAAAGTTCAAAAGATATGTATGTATGTAACAAAGGGGAGAAACACTGGTTTGAGTAGTCCAGGTAATTGGCATGAACGGAATTATAAGTCATGGGTTAGCTGTCCTAGCTCCCACAGTGAGCAGTGTCATACTTAAAAACAATGGACAATGAGGTGTGTGTATTGGCTGGATTCCAGATAGTTTCTGGTTGTTTAGTTGCTAATGGTGTTAGAACACCCAGATTCCTCTGCATGGCTTCTCCCTGGATGTTTCTTCATGAGAGGGTGTCTTTAGCCTTGACTCAAAGATAATGTGAGTGTATTATGGCTATAGTCTAAAAGTTGATATTCAGGAGTAAACAGAAAGCTGATGTGTATTTAGAAAGGGTTTGTTGATGTGCTTTCTGCTCTTTTTGATGCTGAGGATCTAGTTACATAGAGAAAAGCTTTCAGGTTTTATCCTGTCTTTGGAAAACATTTTAGAAATGTTTTTAAAATAAGGCCTCACATTTTCTCTGCCGGAGAACTCAGCAATTAAAAATCTCGATAAAATGGTTTTAATCTATATTTAAGTCTTAAAATGAAGATGGCCTGCATTTATTTTAATTAAGTAAAAAATAAGGTGTATTTTTACATGACAGTCATCTGGTTTGCAAAAAAGAAAATTTTTTTTTTTTAAGAGAATATCTCTCTGTTATCTAGTCACTACAGTGCAGTGGCATGATCATTACTCACTGCAGCCTCAAACACCTGGGCTCAGGTGAGCCTGCCTCTTCAGCCTCCCAAGTAGCTGGGACTACAGGCATGCACCACCATGCCCAGCTGATTTTTTTTACTTTGCTTTGTAGAGATAGGATCTATCTATGTTGCCCAGGCTGGTCTCAAACTCCTGGCCTTCAAGCAGTCTTTCTGCGTCAGACTCCCAAAGTGCTGGGATTACAGGCATGAGCCACCATGCCTGGCCCATCTTAACCGTTTCTGAGCGTATAATTAGGTCATATTAAATACATTCGTAATGTGCAATCATCACCACCACGCATCCCCATAACTCTTTTCCTCTTGTAAAACTGAAACTCTGTACACATTAAACATTAACTCCCTATTGCCCCCTTCCTCCAGCCCCTGGCAACCACCATTCTACTTTATGTCTCAAGCTTTTTAAATTGAAGAGACCAAAGGCCTTATAGTCAGTAGTGACAAATATATGTTTATATATCGCCTAAGTATGAAGTGGAGAGATGGAAAATATGCAGACAAATGGTAAGAGCTAATAGATCCAAAACTAGGGAGACAAAAAAAATTAAGAATAAAAAAATTGAAAGTTTTGAAGGGAGTTGTAAAAACGGTCGTGTATACAGAGTATGCTTCAAATATGCATGCACTGCCTGTCAGTCACATTCATGCCTATTTCTCTCCTAGCCCTTAAAGACAGATTCCATTTTAAGAATCCGTAGTCAGGAACTTCTTAAATAAATGTTCTTTGGCCTTGGTTTTATCATCCAGTCAGTATTATTCATTAAAACTATCATACCTGTATCTGGTACTGTAACCAGACTATTTGCCAAAGCGTTGAGAAGTTGTGATTAAAATTATAAGTGTAGCCCTCTGAAAGTATCTAACTCAGGTAAAGATTATCCAAAAAAATTCATAAGTTGTTTAAATACCTGCCTGATGTTTAAAAACCACTAGAATTTAAAAATTCCTCATTTCTTCAATTTTTTTCTTCATGAACTAAATAAAAATTTTTTTTTTTT
>NW_012145301.1:1166412-1167943 GCF_000956105.1 Propithecus coquereli
GGCATGGTGGCGCATGCCTGTAGTCGCAGCCACTTGGGAGGCTGAGGCAGGAGGATCACTTGAGCCCAGGAGTTTGAGGTTGCTGTGAGCTAGGCTGACGGCCACGGCACTCTAGCCCAGGCAACAGAGTGAGACTCTGCCTCAAAAAAAAAAAAAAAAGTCTTAAAGCTATGGCCTTTTGTTCACTTTTAATAATAACGAGCATGAACAGGGATGACACCTTGGCACTTCACCCATGGGTCCCATGGATAGGATGAGACTCAGCCAGGGACTTGAAATTCTTCACCCCCGGTTGACTGGCCTAGAGCCATGGGGTTGGTTGCAGCTGTGCTGTTGTGGTCTGCTTGAGAACAAACTGATTCCCTCATGCTTGTTTATAGGATGAGGGTGATAGAAATTTAGATCTCCTAGTGATACGGTAATGCTGGTCAAGCACTTGTAATATTTCTCATGCACAAAAAAATTGCTCTACAACTTTTTAGGTTTTTTTTCCCTCCCAAACCAGTAAGTAGACCCCAATTGCATTATACATACTTTTGATTACTTTGGTAAGTGATCAATGAAAACATTTTTCTTCTTTAATATAGTCTTACTAGCCAGATAGTGGGATTTTAATTCTGTACATAGTCTTTCCTTTTTTTTTTTTTAAATGCCAAGCAAACATTACTTGTTATTATATAGACATACATAGAGTAAGAAGTTAAAATTCTATGCCCCTGCCTAGAGGAAATCACTTTTAATAGTTTGATGTTTGTGTTTCCAAGTATCTTCCCATCATGGAAGATCACATATCCCTAAAGCATTCTTTTTAATGGTGTATTATTATTTGTTTAACTCTTTGACTATTGATATATACTCTTGTGTTATTTCCAGTTTTTTGCCCTTATAATCAATATAGCCGTGAAATTCCTTATACATATATATTTTTGTATATGTGCAAGTATTTCTGTTGGGCAGTTTCCTAGGAGTGGCATTGCTGAATCAAAAGATAGTTTATCTGGCTGGGCGCAGTGGCTCATGCCTGTAATCCTAGTGCTCTGGGAGGCTGAGGCGGGATGATTGCTTGAGTTCAGTAGTTCAAGACCAGCCTGAGCAAGAGAGAGACCCTGTCTCTACTACTAAAAATAGAGAAAATGAGTTGGATAACTAAAAATACAAAAAATTAGCTGGGTAATGGTGATGTGAGCCTATAGTCCCAGCTACTCAGGAGGCTGAGGCAGGAGGATCACTTGAGCCCAGGAGTTGCTGTGAGCTAGGCTGATGCCATGGCAATCTAGCCCTGGGTGACAGAGCGAGACTCTGCCTTAAAAAAAAAAATTTGAAATTTTGATAAATGTGGCTCAGTTGCCTTTTTAAAAGCTTGTAGAAATAGACATTCTCCCAACAATATATGAAAACAGCCATTTCCAGATGTCCTTGCCAACATTGGATATGTAAGTCTTTCCTCTGCTTTGGCTGTCTGCTGGTACCTCATTGCTCTAATTTACATTCCTCTAATAAAAAGGGGATTGCATTTTTTCATATACTTATT
>NW_012145301.1:1178423-1180243 GCF_000956105.1 Propithecus coquereli
CTGCTCTGTACCTAGGGTTTTCTAATTTCAAGACATAGAATTGATCCAGAATTAAGAATATAGGGACTAGAAATCTTCCAGAGAAGGTGATGGGCCACAGACGCTGAGCCTAGTGTGATATCTGATACTGGTATATAGGAGTCTTCCTGCATTAGTTGGGCGTCTCATTAGGAGACAGAACCCACACAGTAATTGAAAAGGGAAAGTTAAATATAAAGAATTATTAACTTACAACATGAGATTAAGTACTAAGGGATAAGGAGAACTCTAAAGAATGTAAGAAGAGCAGACGACAGGAACAGCCACTACCTCTAGGGCTAAGGCAAAGCACCTTCAAGCAGAATAAATTTGAAAGAAGTCTCCTCCTTCACCCCAGGGTTGAGACCTGGGTCTCATTGGAGAGTACACAGCCTTGGTACACTTGATGGTTCAGGAGTTTGGGCAGATACCACAGGCCAGGGGAAGCCAGCAGAATTCTCTGGGAAGCCACCCTGTGGATGCCATTGGAACTTGCTGGGGTGAGCACCACTGAGTGCCTTGCCTGCTGCTGTCTGCTGCATGCAGTAGGAACCATCAGAGAAGAGCGCACAGGAGCCAGAAGAAAAGCCCATTCTTCCAGCATACTCTGCTGACAAACTTAACATGCCAGTAGGCAAAGAAGAAATGTTAGCAGGGTTCGGGTCCTACATCAAAAAGCAGGGCAGAAAGGCTGAATTTGGAGCACAAAGGCAATAGATTGATAACTGGTACACTTCACAAGTGTGTTACCACTGCATAAGATCCTCTGGGTTTTTTTGGACAAACTTGGGTAGTTTGGCATCAAGATAGAGTATTTTAAAATAGGGCTAAGAAAATCCAGAACATGTGGTCACCATACCCAAACATTCTAGTTAGATGAGAATCTTTCATTTTAAATGATTTAAGAAAGATTATCTTTCTTCTCTTGAGTTCTGTTTTCTGCTCTCTTCATATTTTAAACCAGTGATCCCCATTTTTTTTGACCCCAGAGACTGTTTTTATGGAAGACAATTTTTTCATGGACTGGGTTGAGGGGGGATGGTTTCGGGATGTTTCAAGTACATTACATTTATTGTGCAATCAAATGTCTCTATTAATAATAATTGTATTTGCAGCTGCTCCCCAGTGCTAGCATTACTGGCTCACTGGCTCAGCTCCACCTCAGAGCATCAGGCATTAGATTCTCATAAGGAGCACAAAACCTAGATCCCTCGCACTCAAGGTTTGCAGAAGGGTTTGTGCTCCTGTGAGAATCTCATGCCACCACTGATCTAACAGGAGGAGGAGCTTATGCGGTGATGCAAGTGATGTGTAGCGACTGTAAATACGGATGAAGCTTCACTTGAAGCTTCACTTGTTCGCCAGCCACTCACATCCTGCTGTGCAGCCCAGTTCCTAACAGGCCACAGACGGTAGTGGTCCTGCCTGGGGGTTGGGGACCATAGTTTTAAACAATGAATATTAAACAGTAGGTGGCCAGTTTTTAGTGGAAATGCTGTCTTGGTATTTGCTTCTTCTGTTGGTTTTACTCATTGCTTTGTTTGTTCATTCCTGTTAGTGTTTGACTACAGTTATAGAGATTACGTTCTGTCCTGGTATGGAAACCTCAGCAGAGATGAGGGACAACTTTACCATCTGCTCTTAGAAGACTTTTGGGAAATAACCAGAGAGCTGCACCACAGACTGAGTCACGTGGATGTGGTTAAAGTTGTCTGCAATGACGTTGTAAGGACTTTACTCACTCATTTCTGTGACCTGAAAGCTGCTAATGCCAGGTAACTCTTATAATATGAACAACTCAC
>NW_012145301.1:1180293-1182579 GCF_000956105.1 Propithecus coquereli
ATAAGATCCTCTGGGTTTTTAAATTTCCTCATGAAGTTAATTTAAACTAGGTAGCATTATTGTACCATTTTATCTTTATGTATCTATTTTATTGCTTTTAGAATGTATAATTTAAAAACAGATTTATTCAAAGTGTTGAATAATATATGAGACGTGTGTGTCTACACATGTATACATATTCTACATGTTTGTGGATTTTTTTGGCCATTCAAATGTGCTTGTATTGTAGCTCAGTATAAATTAGGATTTAAGTCTTTACAGATTGAATTACAAAGAAGAAAAAAGTAGTAGTCAAAAATGCAGAACAAAATAATACAATTAGCCTTTCTGTGTAGTAGTTAATAAATGCTAAAGCTACAGATGCTGGAAGTTAAATGGCATACTTAGGGAACATGAGCAAAGTATATTATTACTCTGTTAGCCAATTTAAAATGTAAAAACTCTATTTTAGGGGTTCAGATACAGTATGAATGAACTAGATGTCTATTTTGAATTTCAGTGGTAAATGTTCCTGTAAGTAAATTGTTCCGATTATGCAAAGGGCAATGATCATGATAACAGAAGATATGGTCGGTCTGTTTGTTGCCAATAAATGATATTGTAGGATTGGCTCATTCCTATTTTTGCCATAATTTCTTACATCTGAGTCAGAAATTGTTTCTGCTTTTTTCTTAATGGAACAGTCGTTAGGGATGAGGTGTGGCTACTTTTTGCAAAATTTAGAAAACATAACAGTCATTTATTTAAATTAATATTTGGAAGTTAGCAGAAAATGGCTGAGAGTTTTAGGAGATGGTTTGTTTGTTGGCTTTGCTTTCATTTTGCCTTGTCTTTCATGTTCAGTGGTTAGTGATGCAGATGTTCATTCTACCTTATATGCTGAAGCCCTCTATTAATATTTATTTACCGAATGGTGAAAGATTGAGGTAGTATCTTTTTTGGCAGTTGGCAGTTAATTGTTCTCAGCTAGAAGGCAGTTAGCTTAGGTATCTTAACCCAACTGAGGCTGACGGAATCACTTTGAAACTTTATCTAAACCTGTGTATCTGTGTCTGTGAACAGAATTCTTGAGGCTGTATTTATGTTTTTGAGCTAGGGGATTTAAGATGCTGTTTTATAAATTGTTACAAAGCTGCATTGCAAAAATTCTAGAAATGTAGAAAAGCATTGAATATGCTTTCGTGGTTGATATTTTGAAAGAAAAAAACCTATCACAGAATATTAAAACAAGAATGGTGCTTCCTTTGACCTGTGGGTACTTGCATATATGGGGAATTCTCACACGGGGGGACACTGGTCCTGGACATGATGTTCCATTTGTCATCTAGTTTTCTAAGAGACATTACTCTCCCTCTCACTCTCTGCCACCCCCCCCAAAAAAAGCCCACCTAAATTTATTATTCTTAAGCCTCTAAATTGGTGTATAGTAGCCAAGATGAATACAATGAGCACCAAATCCTAGGCTAAAAAATTACTTGATAATTATAGGTTAGTCCTTTATATGCCAGTTGTGAAGTAGATCTGGTTAACAAGTTACATTTTGTTCCTCAAGATTCCTGGGGATAAAGTGGTGCACAGACAGGCAAAGAAAAACAAGAGGATAAAATATTTGTCTGAAATGATACATAGTCACATCTGAAATTAAGCGAAATCGAATAGTGTTTGAAAAGTGAAAGAAAATCTTTGAGAAATAAGAAGTGATGAAAACTAACCTTGAGGTGGAGCAGGATTGTGTGGCTGCATGTTTTTCTCCCTGGGGTCCCTTAGGGGAATCACCACTTAAGCCAGTAACATTTTATTTTTCAAAAGATGTAGTTGCTTGCAAAGATCAACATTGGCTTCACTTTTTTCTACATGGGCTAGAGCTGAGCTATCCAACACAGTAACCACTAGACAGTGCGGCCATTGAGCACCCAAAATGTGGCTAATGCAAATTGAGATTGCTGAAATTATAAAATATACACCAGGCCAGACATGGTGGCTCATGCCTGTAATCCCAGCACTTTGGTAGGCCAAGGTAGGAGGATCACCTGAAGCCAGAAGTTCAAGACCAGCCTGGGCAACGTAGCAAGACTCAGTCTTCCATCTCTACAAAAAAATAAAAAAAATCAGCCAAGTGTACTGACATGTGCCTGTATTCCCAGAGAGTCGGGAGGCTGAAGCAGGAGGATCATTTGAGCCCAAGAGTTTGGGGTTGCAGTGAGATATGATTGTGCCAGTGGGCTTCAGCTTGGGTGACAGAGTGAGACCCTGTCTCTGGAAAAAAAAAAAAAAAAAAATTAAACA
>NW_012145301.1:1182629-1184011 GCF_000956105.1 Propithecus coquereli
GCCAAAACTTTAAAAATATTTCCATTGTATTAGTAGTTAAAGTACAATAATTTTATAAAGCTTACTGGATTCATAGTCTCAAAATCATGGTTTTAGAGTACAGTATTAATTCTTAATTGCATTTCAGGAAAAATTTACATACTTTGAAATGCATAAATTTTAAGTATACAATTCAGTAATTTTCATAAATGCATATAACCTTGTAAACACTACCTCAATCAAAATAAAGAACATTTCTATCATCCCAGAAAATTTGTCTCATGCCTGCCTTTGGTCAAAACCTACCCTCCATTGTTTGGATTCTATCACTATAAATTCATTTTGCCTATTAAACTTTACAGAAGTGGAATCATCGTGTATTCTTTTATGCTGGGCTTCCTTCACTCAGCACGATGTTTTTAAGATTCATCCAAATTGCGTATATCAGCTTATTCTTTGTTATTTATGGGTAGTGTTCCTTTATACTCACAAGACTATCACAATATATTTGTGATATATTTTGATACATATTGTAATATATTTGTGATCACAGTTGACTGTCATCTTTAATTCCTTGAACATATTTATAGTAGCTACTTTAAAGTTCTTGTATGCCAATTCTAACATCTGGCCATCTTGAGGTTGGTTTCTAGTGATTGCTTTTTCTCTTGATTATGTGTTACCTTTTTTTGATTTTCTTCTCATGTCTAGTTATTTTTGATTGTATACTGAACAATGTGATGCTACTTCTTAGACATTCTAAATTCTGTTATCTAGAATGTGGTTGAAGTATCTGCTCAACTCTTTTATTTATTTATTTTTTTGAGACAGGGTATTGTTCTCTTGCCCAGGCTAGAATGCAGTGGCATCATCATAGCTCACTGCAGCCTCAAAATCCTGGGCTCAAGTGATCCTCCTGCCTCAGCTCCCCAAGTAGCTGGGACTACAGGTGCGCTACTGCACCCAGCTAGTTTTTCTATTTTTAATAGAGACGGGGTCTCACTCTTGCTCAAATTGGTCTCAAACAACTGAGCTCAAGCAGTCCTCCTGACTTGGCCTTTCAGAGTGCTGGGATTACAGACATGAGCCACTGCGCCTAGCCTCTTTTCTGATATCTTTAAAAAAAAAAAAAAAAGACATTCTCACTGAGTTAAAACTGCCTTGTACCTTTAGAGCTGTTATTGCCTTCAGGAGAAAGTTATATAAACATGGATCTTACCTGGTGCCATTTCCTTGTTTCAAGAGTAGATTCCTGGCCGGGGATTGGTAGCTCATGCCTGTAATCCTAGCACTCTGGGAGGCCAAGGTGGGAGGATAGGTTGAGGTCAGGAGTTCCAGAGCAGCCTGAGAAAGAGTGAGACCCCATCTCCACTAAAAATAGAAAAAATTAGCTGTGAGTGGTG
>NW_012145301.1:1184061-1185344 GCF_000956105.1 Propithecus coquereli
TACCTATCAGCCTTGCTTAAGACTGTAATCTTTTTTCCAAACGTGAATAGCAAATTATCCCAACATCATTTACAGAATAATGTTTTTCCCTCATTAATTTCCAATTCTTTCTTTATTATGTTTTTAATTTCCATATGGGTGCATCTGTTTTTATACTTTCTACCCTTCTGTTGATCTGTTTATTCCTACACTGTCGTCATACTGTTTTGATATCTGGTAGGAAGCATTCTCCCTTAATTCTTTTCAAAAATTTAACCTTATGCATTTATTTACTTTTTCAGAAGAACTTTATAATTTGTTAAGCCTTATCTTAATGCTTGTTTAGATGGCATTTCATACCTGTAGTTTTATTTTTATATGTGATTTATTCATTCAGTAATTTGGTTTTTTTTCCTTACATTTCAGAGTCCTTTGTATGGTAACTCACATGAGTCAGCTCAGTCTAGAAGAGTAGTAATTTCTCATAATATGGATAAAGCTCTGAAAGAAGGTAAGGATTAAATGAGAGTATATGTTATAATTACTATGTAAAGCAATTCATTACATTCTAAAAGGAAAATAATAATCTCTAGCAAATTTATCCTTCTTATCTACATACAACATTAGGAGTTTTTTTCTTCATGAATTTATATTTGATGACTGAATACATCAATGTTTTGGTTGAATGGAAGGGATTTAAACATTTATTGAGTAGGAATTTTCAGATCATATGAAGCTAGCCAGCCATGTAGAGCTAGTTCCACCATATGAAGCATGATCACTCCCTGTTCCTTAAAATAGGTTTTAGAAATTTTTTTCTAGATATAACCTAGAGAAGTTATGTTGGGGATAAATGGGCTCAGGCTCGCTCATGGATAAACCAAATAACCAAATTAAGTGATAGCAGTCAATACTACGGAAGAGTGAAGAACATACAAGTGAAGCTTGTATTGAAGAAAGCCGAGGGTGGATGGTGGAAGGTGCAATATGGTTATATGTCTGGAAGTGGGAATGAGTAAGTGTAGTTATGAATATTAAAGTTTAAAAAGGTAATAAATTTTGAAGTTCAAATGAAGGTTTAAAAAGGTTTTTTAAAATCAAATTTCTAAAAACACTGACAATTTATTCAGGAAAAAGTCTGAGTTTTTCAGGTGAGTACATGGTGTTAGACATGAAGTTAAGAGAAATGAATAAGCGATACATGCATAAGCAAATAGATTTTACTTGTCGCAGTTCACAGAGTCACCATATTAAAATCTGAAGATGAATACTATGTAAGTACAGAAACAGTTTGAAATTGTGTG
>NW_012145301.1:1187165-1188574 GCF_000956105.1 Propithecus coquereli
AAGACTCTGTCTCAAAAAAAAAAAAAAAAAAAAAGGATTCCCCTCCAATTTCTATCTGTTCTTTGTTGCTTTCCAGTGCAATTAAATACAGATGGTCCCCAACTCATGATGGTTAAACTTAAAACCCATTTTTTAATTTTACAGTTTTTACAATGAAAAATCCTAGGTTTATCAGGATTTAGCACCATCATAAGTTGAGGAACATCTGTAGTTCTTTAATTTTTTTTTCTAGAGTTCCTAATTTTTAGTCTGATATAAGCTATTCTACCATTCCTGGAAGTCTTCCCTTAATATTTAAAACATTTTTAATTTTTTTGAAATACACATAACATAAAATTTATCATTTTAACCATTTTAAGTGTATAGTTCAGTAGTGTTAAGTACATTCACATTATTGTGCAGTCTCTAGAACTCTTTTCATCTTGGAAAACTGAAACCCAGACAAACCCTCCCCTTAAGTGACAAACCCTCCCCTTTCTCCAGCCCCTAGTAACCACCATTCTACTTTCTGTCTCTACAAATTTAACTACTTTAAGTACCTCATATAAGTGGAATCATATATATAGTATTTGTCTTTTTGTGTCTGGT
Organism: Propithecus coquereli; assembly: GCF_000956105.1. Classification (NCBI taxonomy): domain Eukaryota; kingdom Metazoa; phylum Chordata; class Mammalia; order Primates; family Indriidae; genus Propithecus; species Propithecus coquereli. The sequence continues at coordinate 1,187,754 of NW_012145301.1, forward strand.
TTATTTTACTTAACGTAATGTCCTCAAGTTTCATCCACGTTGTAGCATGTGACAGGATTTTTATCCTTTTTAAGGCTGAATAATAATAGTCCATTGTATGTGTATACAGTTTTGTTTATCCATTCATCCATTGGTAGACACTTGAGTTGCTTCCACCTTTTGGCTATTGTGAATGATTCTGCGATGAACAAAAATATCTTTTGAAATTTTTGAATACTTAGAAATTTCTCTACACTTAGACATGACCTTTATCTTGATAGGCTAATTTGGTTCACAAGTATTTGTGGGGGAAAAAAAAGAATACATAAGGGCTCAGGCTGACAAACAAATATTTGTTATCCTCAAGCTAATTTCTGTGCAGTGGTTTCTTTTGAAAGGAAAATGTTATCTGAAGCCTTTGGGTAGAGCTTTAGTTAATTATACTTTGATATAGTTTTTTTTTAACCACATTCTTAATGTTCAAATTTCCTGTCCTTTGTTTTAAGCAAAGTGATTTTCAGGAAGTTAAATACTATACCATCTACCAAAAAGAGAGCTATTAGCTTCCATAAAGTTGGTTATTGGGAGTAAAATTTATGCATTTGGCGGTTGTTATTCAACATCAACAACAAACAAACCAAAACTAGAATCACCTCTAAAAAATTTGGTCCATTAATTTTATGGGAAATTAGAATCTGGAAATGCATGTTGAGAAGACTAAGAGATTTCATAAACATTTAGAAAATCTTTGTGGTTATGATTTGTATCTCTAGCATATTTTAATTTACATTTCTAAACCCTGGCACCAGTATAATTAAGGGGAATTCAAAATGTTATTATTA
>NW_012145301.1:1198669-1210868 GCF_000956105.1 Propithecus coquereli
AGACATTGGCCTAGGCAAAGAATTTATGAAGACAACCCCCAAAGCAATCACAGCAGCAAGAAAAATAGATAAATAGGACCTGATCAAATTAAAAAGCTTCTGCACAGCCAAGGAAACTATCATTAGAGCAAATAGACAACCTATAGAATGGGAGAAAATATTTGCATGCTATACATCCAATAAAGGGCTGATAACAAGAATCTATATAGAACTTAAGAAAATTAACAAGAAAAAATCAACCCCCTTAAAAAGTGGGCAAAGGACATGAACAGATACTTTACAAAAGAAGACAGAATAATGGCCAGCAAACATAAAAAAGTGCTCAACATCTCTAATCATCAGGGAAATGTAAATCAAAACCACAATGAGTTATCACCTAACTTAAGTGAAAATGGCCTTTATCAAAAAGTCCCAAAACAATAAATGCTGGCGTGGATGTGGAGAGGTAGGAACACTCATACACTGCTGTTGGGATGCAAATTAGTACAACCCCTGTGGAAAGTAATTTGGAGATATCTCAAAGAACTAAAAATAGAAATACCATTTGATCCAGCAACCCCCACTACTAGGCATCTACCCAAAGGAAAAAAAAGACATTTCATAATAAGGACATCTGCACTCAGATGTATATGGCAGCACAATTCACAATTGCAAAGATGTGGAAACAACCCAAGTGCCCACATGAGTGGATTAATAAAATTTGGTATGCGTGTACCACGGAATACTACTCAACTACAAAAAACAATGATGAACTAGCACCTTTTATATTATCCTGGGTAGAGCTGGAGCCCATCCTTGGAAGTGAGGTATCACACGAATGGAAAAACAAGCACCACATGTACTCACCATCAGATTGGTACTAACTGATCAACACTGAGGTGCTCACATGGTAGTAATATTAACTGGATTCTGGTCTACTCGGGATGGGGGTGGGTAAACTCACAACTAATGAGTGTGCAGCGCACTGTATGGGGGAAGGGCAGTAGTGGTTCTTAGATTTTTTGGTCTCAGGATCATTCCACATTCTTAAAAGTTATTGAGAACCTCAAAGAGCTTTCTTTTATGTGGGTTATATTTAGTGGTGTGCTGGAGCCACCTTGTACTGGCAAGTAAGAGCTGACTGTGCACATCTCTTCCCAACTTTGAGTTAGGTGGCGTCATACTGGCAGCTTGATAGGCCATGGTGGGAGTATTACACCATGGAATGGGCAAATGCTCCAAATTAGAGTTTTTTACTCCTGAAGAGCCAGTTGTTAAACATTTATCAGTTCACCACTTATCATATCTATCAATATTTACCATATTTAGATATTAAAACTAAGCAATTTTTAAAGTGCAAGAGTACACAGGACACTTCTGTTAACCATCAGCGTGATGATATCACACATAATGTAGCCTCTGGAAAACACCACCATGCTGGTGAGAATGAGAGAGAAAAAGCCAAATGACTTTTTTATATTACTACGTAGTTTTTATCTCACAGACCCCTTGAAGAAGGGGTCATGGAAACACCTAGGACTTTCTAGACCACCCTTTGAATACTGCTGCTTGCAAAGAAGGTAACTTCCAGTCAGGAGGGAGGGATGTGGATTAATAAGGAAAATGAGAGAAATAGGACTCTTGGGTTATCTCCCTAGAGTCTTAAAAACTTCAGCCTCTCCTTTTGGAGTGTTCACCAACCCCTTGGAGTACCTGCTAATTTGCTGTACTATCCATTATATAAAGTGTTCTGAAGTTCTTCCTGACAAATACTATCAAAGACTTGTTTGAATTCAGTGGATGCTCATTTTAAAGCGTTTAAATGATGGTCCAATAGAGGACAATATTGTAAATCAATCTTTATTCCAATTAGAAGACCAATGGATTTAGGTTTGGGAGAAGAGCAAGTGGTTAGAGAAATTTAGTGTTTTTGTGATTGTCTAGTTTCATCATGAGGATGTAGTTTTCATTGAGACATTTACCAGCTTTTGAAATTACTGCTTTTGTGGATAATATAAAGATAGTTATGGATAAAACATCAGAATAATAGAAACAGAGGACTGATTCCATATTAGCTCCTTCTCTTAGGGCTTCTAGTTCTCTTATGCTAAGGGTAGATTTATTTTCCTGGAAATTAGGCTATTCCTCGTAGCTCTAGTTGGAGATACAGCAGCAACAACAACAAAACAACAAATAAATAACAAAATAAAATCTACCACTGTTCTGCGAGAGTATGGGTGTTTGAAGATGTGCCAGTAGGTCACTGGCATTTTGCATATAGATGATCTTGTCCTGTAGAAGTAATATCTTTATATATATCATACAAATCATACAATGAGACCAGCAGACAGTAAGCCCAAGTTTGATGGCTATATCTGTATCTGCCTGCCCTACGTAAACAGTGCTCTTGTCCTAGAAATCACCATTGGTGTGCAGATCTCTGTTGGCTGCAGAATGACTTTGGTAGCCTGGGGCGCACCGAATTGAATTGGCTACTGTTGGACAAAAGAATAATAAATTGCATTAATAAAACACATCTTTTGGTTGATTGTCAGGCAGCTGGGTGGAGGCTGCTTTCCGGTCAGCCTTACTTCTGGGCTGTTATTCTGTTGCTGCTATAAGCCAATCCAGATGACATTTAAGTCTTTTCATTTGCTTCCTCTTCCTTTGTTTCATCTGTCTTGTTCCAGCATGTTTCAGGAAAATCTAGAAATGATTGCTTTTATACTATTAATTCAATAGCATCTTTAATTTTATAGTTTCCTTCTTTTAATCTCTGCATTTTATTTGCTGGTCAAGTACTGGCATGTGGTTTGAGGGGAAAACAAAGAATGTTTTTATTCACTTATTTTCCTCCTTTATCTCTTAAATTTTCTTACCTTTCATCTTTGCAATCTCTGATTATGGTGTAATGTAGAGTGTGGACTTGAGAGTCATTTCTATCATTTTTACCTCTGTGACTTTCTTCACCTTACTATTCAGATCTTAATTTTCTCATCTGTAAAATGTGGATGAAGATATCTACTTCTTGGTGTAAGTGAGAGGATTAAGTAATATTATACATATGAAACTTATAAAGGTTAATGTCTTTTGCTCACTCAAGGAATGAGAACCCAGAGGCAAGTATTGGGAATTATAGCAAACAAATGATCGATCCACACTGAATGGAACAAAGATGCTGCCAAGACCAATGGTACAGCCCCCCGGAAGGCTAGCTAGACATCTCCTGACCGAGAAGTAGCCATATGCCTCATGAGCCTTTCTTAGCTTTAAAGCATACTTGATGCCCACTTACTAGAGGAATATCCTGCTTGGAGTTTTCAGAGAGATTCCAGGGAAGCATCCACCTTTCCTTTTTCCATAGATCAAGCTTGTTTGAACAACTCTCTGGCCTTTGACTCAGAAGGTTTTTCCCTAACTCAGCTCTAGGAGGGAGGGGAGCTTGTAGCAGTCTGAGAACCAGGCTGTTTTTATTACCTGCCTTCCATTGGTATGGACAAGGGATTGTGTATACCTTGAGAGGGATTTTGCTATTATTTAAAGAAGCTTTTCTTGTGAAAGTGGATTTTTGGCGGGGCTGACCTTGCCAAATAAGTTTTAACCAAATTCATATTTTAAAAGAATTACCTTTAAAAGTACTTGACATGATAAAGGAATGGCATCTTAATCTTACTACATTGCAATATCAACTCTAGCTGGCAACATAGCTAGAGTTTAAAATAATTGAAGATGCCATTTAAAGAAGTCAACATATATCAGTATATGCGTAAAGGCTTACTTTAAAATCTCTTTTCGTGTTACTGGCTTTACACATATTGGGATAGAATTCCTCCAGCTTGTAGAAGACAAAGAGGAAATCTTTCTTTTTTGGTGTACATACTCTAGAAACTAGTCTTCAGTATCTAGTGCAAGAAGAAATGAGTTAACTTCAAAGAGACATTGGGTCTACGGCCATATCACCCTGAACGCACCCGATCTCATCCAAGAGACATCGGTCATAAAGGCAACAGTATGCATTTATTTGTTTAATTTCCTGTATGGTACTTAGTATGTTTATCTTTCTCTATTTAGTGGTTTTTTCCTTCTCAGTATTACCCACTATTGACTGTAAGAATCTCTTACGCTTTGCCTCCTTATCTGGAAGATTGTAGAAAAATTAGCATCTCAGTCTTCCTTGAATTGCTATTTAGATACTATGGAAAAGGAAGTATAGAAAGTTCTACTTCTGACTTTTCTTGACTCAGATCCTCCAAATTAATGGTCCTGGAATAGGATCAGTGCTGACATTGAAGTCCACAGCCAAGGTTGACAAGACTGGTTGGAAAATACTTGGGAGTCTCACAGAAGGCATTTTGCCATCAAGTTAGGTAGCATCAATTTACGGACCCTCTTCTCACTAGAAATGCCCATAGACTTTTTATACTATGATCTCCTAGTCAAGAAAGCTACCTGGTGACCTTGGTTTATGCTTCTTTTTTTGAGGGGGGCGAGGGGGAATGAAGCTGTAGATCACATTAAGGAGCCATGTAGAGGACTTAAAAATAATCTAGTTAAAAAAATACCTTTTTTTGGCCGGGCGCGGTGGCTCACGCCTGTAATCCTAGCACTCTCGGAGGCCGAGGCTGGCGGATTATTTGAGCTCAGGAGTTCGAAACCAGCCTGAGCAAGAGCGAGACCCCGTCTCTACTAAAGATAGAAAGAAATTAATCGGACAACTAAAAATATATAGAAAAAATTAGCCAGGCGTGGTGGCGCGTACCTGTAGTCCCAGCTACTAGGAAGACTGAGGCAGAAGGATTGCTTGAGCCCAGGAGTTTGAGGTTGCTGTGAGCTAGGCTGACGCCACGGCACTCACTCTAGCCCGGGCAAGAGAGTGAGACTCTGTCTCAAAAAAAAAAAAAAAAAGAAAGAAATACCTTTTGGATTGTTGCTATGATCTGGGGGTTACCTATAACCTTTGATGCTACTTAAGTTCTCATGGTTTGGTTTGAAATCCCAAAAGCCCGTGCATTTATGTTTATTCCTGCATAAGTTGTCTTTGAGGGAGGAAATTTGATTATTGAGATTGTCGAGGAGGTGGCAGAGTTATTATATGTGTTGTCCATTCGAAATATTTTTTACCTAATGGTACATAACTGAATTGTTTCTAGAAATTTTTCCTTCCTTTTCCCTTTGTTTGTTGTTTTAGACATGAAGAACAGCCAAGGCCTTTTGTGTTGCATGCATGCTTGAGGAACTCAGATGATGAAGTGAGATTTCTGCAAATGTGTTCTCGGGTTCTGGTGCTTTGTCTCCTCCCCTCAAAGGATGTCCGGTCTCTCAGCTTACGGATCATGCTTGCAGAAATTCTCACAACAAAAGGTAGACCTATGAAATTGATATGACTAATGCAATAAGTGTGCAAACTAATGTGATAATACTTTGTATAACACCTATGCAAACCTTGTTCACTAAGGGACATATGGGAATTAGCCAGCTGTGCCCATCATTTGATATAATCAACCACAGAGAAAAGAGAAAGTTTTTAATCTAAAGTAACTAGAATGGATTTGTAATAGTGTCACTGACTTTTTAACAACTTCCTCCATGGAGTCTGCTGTAACTAGGTGGGAGAATGTTGACTTTCATCTTCGGCAGCCTAAACTGGTCAAAACATATTGAGCCTTATTTAAAAAAAAAAAAGAAAAGAAAGAAAGAAAAAAATAAGTGAACTTAATTTTGATAGTTCTGTTAGCAACTTCGGTTGCTAACAAATGACTTCTTTTCATTATTCCTTTACATTTCACTCATTTTTTAAAATGACCACTTGATTTTAGCCATAGTTGGTAACATATCTGGAAGGATAGGCAGCCTTGTGTGTGTGTGTGTGTGTGTGTGTGTGTGTGTCCTTTTGGATATCTTAATTGTTTATAATTTCCCCCATTTGGCTAGTTGAAAAATGTTTCCCAAATGTAGTTCAATTATGTAATATAAAAACAATTATTCAAAGAATACCTTTTTCAGTGGTGCTTTCTTCTCCTTCCCACAGTCTTGAAGCCAGTAGTGGAGTTTCTAAGTAATCCGGATTATATTAACCAAATGCTACTTGCCCAGTTGGAGTACAGAGAACAGATAAGTGAACATCACAAGAGAGCCTACACTTATGCTCCTTCTTATGAAGAGTTCATCAAGCTCATAAACAGCAACTCTGATGTGGAGTTCTTGAAGCAACTAAGGTATTTGATCTTTAGTTATAGCACAATAGCTAGTGATTATCATCCCCTGCCTAGTTAGGTAAAAAAACAAAAAACAAAACACAAGTGACTTTCAGGGAAACAAACAAAAGAAGTCCATAAATCTTACCATTTTAGTGACAAGTAAACTTATCCGGCTTCTCCTTAACAGTGGAATTAGAATTAGTTTTTTTTCAAAGTATTAGGTTTTTCAAATACAGTTCACTCTTGAATAATGTAGGGATTAGAGGCACCGACAACCTTCCAAGTCAAAAATCCACATATAATTTTGACTCCTCCAAAACTTTACTAATAGCTTACCGTTGACCGGAAACCTTACCGATTACATAGTGAATTAACACATATTTTGTATGTTAGATATATTATATGCTGTATTTTTATAATAAAGTAAGCTAGAGAAAAGAAAACGTTAAGAAAGTAATGAGGAAGAGAAAATACATTTACTATTTATTAAGTGGAAGTGGGCCAGGTATGGTGGCTAATGCCTGTAATCCCAGCACTTTGGGAGGCCAAGGTGGGAGGATCACTAAAGGCCAGGAGTTTGAGTCCAACCTGGGCAACACAGTAAGACCCTGTCTCCAGAAAAAACAAAGAAAAAAAATTAGCAGGTATAGTGGCATACACCTGTAAGACGTCTCAGCTAATTAGGAGGCTGAGCTAGGAGGATCGCTTAAGTCCAGGAGTTTGAGGCTGCAGTGAGCTATGATTGTGCCACTGCACTCCAGCCTTTAGCAAGACCCTGTCTATTAAAAAAAATTAAGTGGAAGTAGATTATTATAAAGGTTTACATCTTCAGATTAAGTAGGCTAAGGAAGAGAAGGAAGAGGAGGCATTGGTCTTGCTGTCTCAGGGGTGGTAGAGGCAGAAGAAAACCCCATTAAGTGCTGCTGTGCAGTTCAAACCTGTGTTGTTCAAAGGTCAATGGTAATTAGGTTATAATAGATTAAAAGCACTTCAGTTGTTACGAGTACCTACTTAGCTGCTCAGATGCCTGCCCTTTTAGAAAAGCATTGAAAGAAAATGTTTTTTTTAATTACAACGTAGAACATTGTGTTGGTTTCACTTTTCTTAGAAAATGCAGAGACTCAGTTTTGGGAATAAGAGGTTCTTGATTAATTGTTTCGAGAAAACACATTTGAAAATACTACAGGAGTGTCTTTTATAGGGGAACACAATCTCCCTTAGAATATCTGATATATTTTAGGGGTGAATGTGTTTATGTGTGTTTAGTTTTCTTTTTACAGCATATGCTAATGTAATATATGTCTTCTTTCACTCAGCATGTTTTTAAGGTTCATCCACGTTGTTATAGTATTATAGGGACCAAGACTCTTGAAACCCTAAAAGTTCGCTGAAAAATCACTGGCATGAGGCAGATTGATTTCTAGAACAGGCGTACAGATTTATTTTACCCTGTATACATGAAAGCCTTCAGAATTAAGAACCAAAGATACAGAGGAAATTGTCCTTTTTTATGCTTAAGTACAACAAAGTATGGGCGGCCATGTATGTTAGGGTGGAAATTTGTGCATGGGATGAGAAAGAATTCTCAACACAAAGATGAGGATAGAAAGAAGTAAAAAGTTTCTTTTACTTTCTGAGAGAGAGAGAAGAGAAGAGAGAGAGACAGAGGGAAAGAGAGGGGAAGCATTGGCTATGAGTAGGAGGAGCTTGGGATTTTTATGGGGAAAAAGCAGAGAATAAATGGTAGCCCTCGGGTGTGCTACCATTTATTCTCTGCTTCGTGCACAGTTGTAACTAGAAGGTCTGTCAGAAACAAATGCAATAGCAGAGATTGATATTTTGCTCCAAAACATAGGTGATGTTACATAAGTTATCTTGTTACTGAAAGTTCTACACTTGTCCCTGAGGCCACACCAGAAGACTAAGGACAAGTGGTTTGAGGAGAAGGAAAGGGAGGTTTATTAATTTGCCAGCAAATGAGTAGGTTGTCAGACTCCTGTCTTAAAGTACCAATGTCCTATCTAGAAGCAGAAATACAGAGCTTTTATAGGGGGGTTTTTGTTTCAGGCTATTGTTGTTTAACTACACAGTTGATCATCCTGATCTATCCCTTCTCCAGGGAAGACAATTTGGTGACCTCCGCCCCTGGACAGTTCCTTTACGGCATCTCCTGTGGTACAAAGGACAGTCCCATGCCCCTCTGATTACTTGCCTTGGGCAGGACTACAGGTTTTAATTCCCAAAAAGAGTGGAGGAGATTTTAAAGAGACAACTCATAGGACATTTTACCCTTTTTCAGGCCTTTCCCTCTGTTACATTGTTACTTGGTTACTTACTGTTTGTTTGATATAAAAAATTACTCTCCTGTTCAAGGGTCAGGTTTGCTTATTGTATTGACAGTCGGAATTACTTTTTATTAGACTCTTGTCTAAAGTCTTTGCTGAGGCTTATTAGCCTCCCAAAACCCGTGGAGTTGCTTTCTTTAATCATAGTCTGAGCTGTTCTGTTGTTTTTCTGGTACAATTAGAGTACTCTGCTGTCTGACTATATTAGCGTTTTAGGTCACTATCATTAAATTGCTCTGAGTAAAATTTTGGGATAGGCTGCCTAGTGCAGGGAGTGTGTTTTATTTAGAATCAGCAGTTGATGAACACATCACCTTGATTTCATACATATTTGGTAGATAGATGCATATTTTCTAAAGGAAATAAAGTCATTCAGCTCTGCTAGGCTGGAATCCACACAAAACAAAGCAAAACACAAAAAACTTTGAGGGTGATATGTGCGGTCCTGGAAGTTTGGTTGTTTTCTGAGTCAACGTGAAGTGTTTTCACAGTAGGATTATAGAGCTAGAAATACATCCTTCAAATATATTAAATTTAGTGGTTTTTAACCCTGGCTATATATTGGAACTGCTCAGGCCTTAAAAAAGGGTACAGTTGAATATCCTCTTGTCCTTTGTAGCTACTTCCTTTTTCTTCTTTTCTGGATCCAACATGTCAAACTGAAGAAGTGGTGACTACACTGGTCCAATATTTTTAATTTTTCATGGTTTTCTAGTAGGAGCAGTGACCAACTCTGCTAACACAGGAGCCAGAAATGTGAATGCCATCTTGGTACAGGATATTAAAGAGCAGCTGAGTAGATTTCCCACTGCTGGTGTGGGTGGGGAGATGATGCCACAATCAAGGAAGGCAAACCAGAGCTCAGAATGAAGGTGTGTCCATTAGTGAAACTCAACAATGACAGTGATAGCAGAGAAAATACCAAGTGTTCCTTTATTTAGAAGATAAAGCAGGGTCAAAATAACACCAAAGGAGAAATGAAAGGTCTGCCCTTGCAGACTTCTTATAAAGGCATGGACAGATTGTAGCCCAGGAAAGCATGCACTGCTGCCTGCCTTGGATAATTCTTCATCCAATTGGTAAAAAGTACTCCAGTGAAAATTATTTACTCTTCCAGAAAAACAAACAAACAAACAAAAAAAACCAGTGCCTGGGCTTCATCCCCAGGAATTTTCGTGTAGTTGGTCTGGAGGGGAACCTGGGCATCAGTATTTTTAAAAAGTGATCATAACATGAGACTAGTATTGAGGATCTCTTTAAATGGAGTGTTCTCCCACTTGCTACCAATTTGAAGTCCAGGCTAGCTGTCATGTCATGTCTTTCATTGTACTCTGACTTTTTGAAAACTGTATTTGTACAGTTTGAGGTACTTGGTGACTGTTGAGTATACCTCATTCTTTCACCATGTTTATTGTAATGAACAAGGGGAATTTTATCACTGACCTTCCTGAGAGGCTTTTTTTTTTTTTTTTGAGACAGAGTCTCACTGTGTTGCCCAGGCTAGAGTGCCGTGGTGTCAGCCTAGCTCACAGCAACCTCAAACTCCTGGGCTCAAGCGATCCTTCTGCCTCAGCCTCCCGAGTAGCTGGGACTACAGGCATGTGCCACCATGCCCAGCTAATTTTTTCTATGTATTTTTAGTTGTCCGATTAATTTCTTTGTATTTTTTAGTAGAGACGGGGTCTCGCTCTTGCTCAGGCTGGTTTCGAACTCCTGAGCTCAAACAATCCGCCCGCCTCGGCCTCCCAGAGTGCTAGGATTACAGGCGTGAGCCACCACGCCCGGCCCTGAGAGGCATTTTTAACCTAAGGTTTTTCAATCTTGGTGAAATTGGCATTTTGAGCTAGATAATTCTTTATTGTTGGTCTGTTCATTGTGCAGTGTTTAGCAGCATCCTGGCCTGGGCCCACTGGATGCCAATAGTACCCCTACAGGTGTGACAACCAAACATATTTCCAGACATTGTCAAATGTTCCCAGGGGAAAAAAGTCTCCCCTGATTGAGAGCCACTGGTTTAACCCCATGAGTAGATTGGAGGTACTTATTTGTTAAGATTTGATTCAGATGAAAGTTATAGAACTCTTTCCCCCCAAATAATGATGACTTATCTAAAGTATAGTGGTTCTTCCCCCAGATTTATTGAGGTACACTTAACAAATAAAAATGACATATATTTAAGGTATACAGTGTGATTTTTGATATATGCATATATTGTGAAATGATCACCACAATCAAGCTGATGAACATATCCATCACCTCATACAGTTGCCATTGTTTTTTTGTGGTGAGAACACTTAAGATCAACTCTTAGCAAATTTCAAGTATACAATACAGTGTTGCTAACTATAGTCACCATGCTGTGCATTGGGTTTCCAGAACTTATTCCTCCTGCATAACTGAGCCTTTGTACCCTTTGACCAGCATCTCCCCACCCCCACCCTCTCACCCCTGATAGCCACCATTCTCCTCTCTGCTTTTACAGGTTTGACTTTTTTAGATTACACGTGTAAGTGAGATCATGCAGTAATTGTCTTTCTGTGTCCGGCTTATTTCGTTTAGCACAGTGTTCTCCAGGTTCATCCATATTGTCTCTAATGGCAGAATTTACTCCTTGTTTAAGGCTGAATAGTAAGGTACGCAGTCCAGGACTGGCACGGGGGCTCCACCCTTCTCAAGGACCCAGGCTCCTTCTAGCTCGCTGCTCTGCCATCCTCAGGGTATGTTCCAGAGTCCTTATGGTCCAGGGTGGATTCTAGAGTGTCATTCATCATATCCTAACTCTAGGAGGCAGGGGGAAGGCAAGAAAAGAAGGTGGCAAAGGTCATGCACTGGCTGTCTTTTAGGAAGTTTCTGGATACTGCTATATGATATTTCTGCTCATATTTTATTGGTCAGAACACTTGAGATATAATAGGGAATCTTATTCTAGGCAGCTGTAGGCCCGGTTGAAAAATGGAGAATTCTGTTACTAAGGAAGAAAGAAGAATGGATATGGGACCGGCAAATAGCCACTTTTGCTACCATACCACATGTCGTACAGTTTAGTGAGACAGAATAGCTCTACTTTCCACATAAGCGTTAGAAAAATACAACTTCCCTGGAGTGGACATTTGCCAAGGTTAAAGAGATGCCAAGCAGATGCTCAAGAAGGGAAAACTTTCTTTGTGTGTTTCAAGCTACCATTTGTTGAACATCTACTATGTATTAAGCACAATGTTGGATTCTTTATAATCATCATCTTACTTGATCATTATAACAAGCCTGTGAATTAGATATTATTCCTTTTTATGCTTGAAGAGAGCAAAATCATTTGCCCAGCATCACAGAGCTAGTAAGTAACATAGTCAGGTCTGCCTGACTTCAAATCCTGTATTTAAAACTGGGTGGCTTGGTTACCAGGTCGGCAGAAAACAGCAGTGACACAGGGCTCCAGCCTTGTGGGGTTTCCTTAAGGTGTGGAGATAACTCTCTTCTGTTTGTGAGTCTTGGCTGGCACTAATCCTTTGCGCAAAGAACAATACCATCAGAAGTATTGTCATCTGTTATTAAGACAGTGATATACTGCCAGATAAACAAGTAGTAATAAAGAAAATCAGAGCAGACTACCACTGCCATAATCTTATTTACTACCAGTCCAATCTTTCTTAGATTTTTTAGTTCTGGATTTGTTTATTTCTG
>NW_012145301.1:1212979-1228744 GCF_000956105.1 Propithecus coquereli
TTTTAATAATGATGAGTTTCATTCTTAAAAATATTTATTTATTTATTTATGAGACAGGGTCTCGCTCTGTCACCCAGGCTGGAATGCAGTGGCCTCTTCATAGCTCACTGCAACCTTGAACTCCTGGGCTTCAGTGATCCTCCTTCCTCAGCCTCCGAAGTAGCTAGGACTACAGGTGCATGCCACCATGTCTGGCTAAGTTTTTCTATTTTTAGTAGAGACAGGATCTCACTCTTGTTCAGGCTGGTCTCAAACTCCTGGCCTGAAGCAGTCCTCCTGCCTCAGCTTCACAAAGTGCTAGGATTACAGGCATGAGCCACTGTACCCAGCCTAATTCTTAAAAATTTAACAGCCAGGTCTTATGAGCCTGCACAAGCCTCATGAACTGGCTCCAGTGCAGCACTGAGTGGTAACCACACATGCTTTCTCTTTTGATGACCCTGCACTAGACAGAAGTGCAGTTCTTCTAGAGATAGATGAGGGTTAGCAACACAGGAAGTCAATCTGTGGTGATCAATCAAGAATCTAAAGTAGACCCTGGCCAAGAACTTGGACTCAGGAGTCAAATTGACCTGGACTTAATAGAACAGGTTTGCATTTTTGCTTTGCTGCTTACAAACTGCATGATCTTGGGCAAGTCATTTAAACTCTGATCCTCAACTTTACCTGTGAATTGGAGAAAATACTTCCTATTTCATAGGATTGTTGTGATAATTAAATGAGATCATGCATGTAATGCATTAACACAGTTCTCGGGTCATGCTAGGCTCCCAGGAAGAGCTAAAAAAAAAAATAGCAATTGTCAGAAGAAGGCAAATAAATTCTCAGATCCTTACTTGAATAGGATTAATGGATGCAATGAGGCAACACAATATTTTATTTCAGAAAAACTTTACTCGAAATGTATAGGAAAGTCATTAGGACATTTTTAATATAGAATATAAAACTAGGCAACTAAAGATCATACTTGGTAAACATTCTGAACAAAAATGCTTAATGTGAGAATCAGGAATGAAAAATAGCAGTGGTTATACATCTACAAATACTTTATAATGATAATAGTAGCTGACATAAAAATATCAGGAATACTGGTAGAAACTAGATAGCAAAGAGAAAAATTTTGGTTTTTTTGAGGTTAACTAAAGGGCATCAGTTCACTAAGGGTGACATAACTTTGTTTCTGTAACGTGTAATTTCTGTAGCTCTGGGAGCTAGAAAATGAATATGGTAACATTTGGTTATTTTAGGAAGATAAAAAATAAAGATGAACAAGATTAAGAAAAGTATCACTTACCATAAACATAAAAACTATTTATAGTTAGTGAATATATTTCCAGATTATTGTATGTGTTTGTGTGTGTGTGTAGAGGAGAAAGAAAGAGGGGGTGAGAGAGAGAGAAAGGGGGTGTGTTTGGGGGGTGTTTACCTAAATTCAGCACACGTCACCTCAGGCTGCTGTGGTCCAGAACTCCCTTCCTGGTGTGACTCAGCGTATGTGTGGAGTCACAGTGTATGTGTGGAGATGGTTTCCTCAGCCCTTGGGGAGTGACTGGGGAGGGTCTGGGATGGCTGGTTACCCCAGTGTTCTTTTCAGGTATCATTCAGTATGTGTGCTATGCGTGGAAAAACATTAGAAAGCGTGTCTTAGTCTTTCTGTGGAATTAGCCACCTTCAGCACACTAGAAAGATGGAAAACAGTTTTAAAAGCTCCTTTAGCCGAAAGAGCCCCTCATTCCTCCAAGTCCTAACTTAAAACATTTCCCCTATTTGTGCTTCTGACACTCCCTGTTTAATGTCACTAAACATACCTCATCAGAAGGTAGCTCAGAATCCTCTTGTTATATATCCTCAGTAGTACTCAAAGACATAAACACTAAAAAGGGATATTTTTCTTCATAATACTGGTGGTGATTAATATTGGTGATTAAACATTTGATGACACTTAGTGTTGGCAACTTAGTGTTGGTGTGGGAAAATGGAACCTCATGTTCCACAGGTAGGGATATAAATGATCACCTTTCTGTAACACAATTTTATAATGTGAAAATATGCATTCTTTTTCACCCATTTATTACTTATAATAATTTAGCTTAAGGAAATAATCATGAATGTATAGAAAGATTTCTCCAAGAATGTTTCTTGCAATATTATTTAAAATAGAGAAAAACTTGAAATAACCAAAATGTCTAACAAGAAAGATTTGGTTAAAAAAAAAGTTGGTGCATCTATACAATAAATTACCAGGTATTAACAATGGTGTAATATTAGAATATTTAATTATATTGGAAGATATTAGCTAAATTGATCAATAAAAAAGCTCTAAAACATTATGTATATCCAGTCTTATAAACAAAAATGATATTTGCATAGAAAAAAGTTTATGAAGATATTCCAAATGTTAATAGGGGTTAACTTCGAATGTTGTGCTGTATTTTCTCATTTTCTTCAATGAACATACGTTATTTTAGAGAAAGAAAAAATTGGCTCAGACTGAGAAAGTAAAATCTGCCCAGCCATTTATCAGGCCAGTGTAACAAATATTAAAGGCAGCTACAAAGTTAACAGGAAACAATATTTCTCCCAAGTACAGGCTATGCACACTATGGCTTTAAAATGCCGTAATGATCCTTTCTTTGAGCTTTCTTAGTCACTGAGAAACTTCATTATCTACAGTCTAGACTGTCAAAAACTTTGCTGTTTGAAATTATATCAGTAAGAATGACACATCCTACTCTTGCCTGAAGGATCTAAGTCAGTTTGACACACAGAAGCAGCTTTCATTTACAACTCAGATGCAGAGCTGCACATAAGGGGTTTCTGGACTCAACATACCTATCTTAAGTTTATAGTTTTCAAGGAAATGGGACCTTGGATCCACCCAAAGTTGACCCCTTTACAAAATCCTGCTTTGAATCTATCAAAATGCTGCTTCCTTTAAATTTCATCTAAACTCTACTTTTCCCTGGAATCCCATAGTAACTTTATCTTTTCCTTTGTGGAGACACCCTCCAGTTCCTCTACTATGTAGTCTCTCACTGTGTGAATCAGCAAACCTGAATTTCTTGAGCTGCAGTGATCCTGTGGGCTTAGGTTGATTGGGCTAAAATAGTAAATATTTGTCTGGCCTTTGACTGTCCCAAGAAATTCCAGCATGTGCATGCCCAGAAAACTCTAATAGTTTCTTAAAAATCTGTGTAAGCTATGCCTAATGAAAATGAAAAGACTGATTTCTTTTTATTTTGCATGTAAATAACTTTGAAATCAATTCTGATTGAATTCCAAATCTGTTCTAAACAATAGAGTAGAAGGGCAATGAATCTATAGATTTCAAAGGTAATTATATACTTTGAAGTACTGTGTAGCATTTCAGGTGCGTTTCAGATTGGTGGGGAGTGTTCATAAACACAAACTCACTTTGTTTAGCCAATTGTGTAACACTAAAGAGAGGCGGGTGGCAATTCAGAGGAGCAGGTGGTGGCAGTTTTCTTAGTGTGGCTTTTTCCTAGTCCCTGGGACAAAGGATATTGTAGGTAGGATCTTGCCACATTTGGAAAATAGGTAAATTCTTGGGTTTTTTTGTTTGTTTTTGTTTTTTTGAGACAGGGTTTCACTCTGTGGCCCTGGCTAAAGTGCAGTGGTAACACCATAGTTCACTGCAACCTCAAACTCCTGGGCTCAAGCCATCCGCCTGCCTCAGCCTCCCTAGTAGCTGAGACTACAGGCATGCACCACCAGGCCCGGTTAATTTTTCTATTTTTCGTAGAGACGGGATCTTACTCTTGCTCAGGCTGGTCTCTTAACTTCTGGCTCAAGCAGTCCTCCCGCCTTAGCCTCCCAAAGTGCTAGGATTACAAGTGTGAACCACCGTGCCCAGCTTGAATTCATGTTATACCACTTCTCCTTAATACTTGAGTTTACTTTATCATTTTGGAAAAACATATACCAACAATCTGTGCACCCAAATATCAATCTTCCTGATTCTTGAACCAAACTCAGCACCTGGAAGGCCATATCCTCCTCTGGAGAAAGAAAGCTGAGTGAGTGCTCAGTATCTCTGAATTGCTTCCCAGAGTTCAGAGAGGTCTGTGCCCTCAAGAACAGCCATCATTTAGATGTACTTCGATGTGTATATATTGTATGGTTTTTGTAGAGAAAAATGAGAATGAGAAAAGTCAATCATCTCCTCTTGGTATCAAGTGAAAGTAAGTTAAACAAGTTCAATAATCATCTTCAAATGCCTGCTACGTGCAAAGCACTGTGTGAGAGGTCTAGTGTATATGAAGATGAACTGGCTGTGGATCCTTAGATTCTGCCCCCTGTCATCAAAGTGTTTGCAGTCCAGCATAAGAGTTAATAGAATTTTGTCAGATAAGGAGGAGTGATTGTGTGTAAGAGGGAGAAGAAACGGGAAGTATTGAGGAGAAGGGAGTCAGGAAAGAACTGGAGTGTGTTCGGGGTATTGCATGTGGTCTGATTTGGCAGAAGCAGTATCCAAGAGGGATATAGGAGGCAGTAAGGCTGGAAAGACTGGATTATCTGGCATTGACCATGCTTATGTATTTTGAAAAGCCTTGGGCAAGATAAGTATTATTAACCTATATTGAATTTTAGAGTAACAGGAGAATGGTTAAGAGCATGAGTTTTAAAGTCAGGCAACCCTAGATGGTAATTCTGGCCTTAATGCTTAAGAAGCAATGGGACCTTGTATCGATTTCTTAATCCACCTGAACTCCAATTTCCTCCTCTGTAATGTGGAGATAGTTATAGCACTTTTTATGAGGATTAAGTGAGATAATGTAAATTAAAATAGCTAAATAGGTACCTGTTACCTAATGAAAGCAATCTAAAATTGTTAGCTGGTATTATAATTTTAATGTTTTATTTAAAAATTTTAACTCTTTACTCAGATGGTGTGTATTTTCTTTAGTACCACTGATGATTCATTTGTTCCAAAGCATGAATCATTACAAATATCAAAAGAACAAATTGTTCAGAATATTATTCATACCTGCTAAGTGTTTGAGATGTTAACTCTTGTTAATTTAGCTTGTTAATATTTGTTGAGTGCCTACCTTATGTTTAGTGCCAAGCTAGGTACTATAGGAAAATATAAGACACAATTCCTATTATAAGAGGCTCATGATCTAGTTGGGGAGAAAAAAGTAGCACATCTTTATTATAGACAAAGCCACAATTTTGTGTTAGGCTCAAAAATATGTTACCATTTTTTAAAGGAGAATTAGGCCCTGAAATGACTGGACACACCATTTTCTTTGTTCACAGCATTCTTTGTGGAAGTGTGACTCTTTAAAACAACAACGTAAAATAGTAAATAAAAAGGCACTATTAAAGAACAGAAGTAATTTAAGATTTCAGCGAAGGCAGATATGAAGGTGCTTAACGGGGATTGGGGAAGACCTGAGGGAAGAAGTGATATATATATAAGGTCTAATTAGGTGGATAAGTGGGAAGATTGCCTTCAAGAAGCAAACAAAGCATGAGCAAGAGCCTAGAGAGACCATAGAAAGGGCAATATAGACACTGGCCCGACTTATGTGCACATGTCTGTGGAGGAGAAAAAGAAGCTGGGTTGGAGAAGAGAGCCAGCGCCAAGCTGTGGAAGGAACGGCAGGCTAGAGGTGTTGAGCAAGGGAGAGGTGAGATGAAAGTGGTCTTGTGGGAAGGTGATTTGATGGGGTGCTCAAGATGGTTTGGAGAGGGAAGGATTAAGATCATGGAGACAATTAGACTGTTTAGCCATTGCAGTGCCCCACGTGTCAAAGGAGGAGGCCTGAAACAGGGTGGTGGCAGAAAGAAAGGAGCTTATTTAAATCTCAAAGCCAATCAGTATATTGGCTTTGAGACTGATGATTGCTGGTGGGGTAAAAATATCTAAGATGGTAACACCTTGAGAAAGATGATGGTAATAGTGCAGAGATGGGGAGGTAAAGAAAACTTACTCTGCAGGAGAGAAAGTAAAGTTAGTTTGAATAGACATAGATAGGTAGGTAAACAGTCCGGAAAGTCTTAAAAAGACTCATAATTCTACCACGTTAACACAACTGCCCTTTCTTTCATCTGTATTTTGCCTTGTAGCCCTGGTTCATGTACCCGCATGGTTACATGTCTGCAATCATAAATGTACCTGCCATTTTGCATTTTTAAAATTAGTTCATCATAAACTCTATTTTCATGTAATCTTTATGATCATAAATATTATTGACTGAGTGTTTGCCCTTTAATCTGATATATTCTCAGAGCTTCCCAAAAGCAGGGACCATATTGGTATTCATTCCTGTGAACAAGAAAAGGTTAACAAATGTTTATTTAATGAAAGAATTATTGACCACATAGATTATTTTCATGCTTTGTAGAAGTTGGTACAACAAATATGTATATGATAGTTTTGGTTTTGTGTTTTCTTTTTTTTTGCCTCTCTTGTTTCCTTACATTGATGATAAATTCTCAAGATTGGAATTGCTATGTGGAAGAAGTCTATTTGCAGGACATCTAATCTAGATGGCAATGTACAAAGGGATGTTTGGAAACATATACTGGAGTTGTGTGAAAAGTCCATACTGTTCACTAGTAGAACCTAAGTCCCAAGGTTAAATTAAGGACTTGGGCTTTGATGGTTCCAGGTTTTTGTATGCTGCTTATAAGCTGTTTCCTCATCCATTTACTAACAGAATTACTCATGTAATGAGCTACTTTTGTGGTTTGCCGTTATTTGGCAGAATGAAAGCAGTTCCAGCAAACACTTTATTGATCATTAATGCCCTAGCAAGACTTTAGTTTGGCAAACATTGCTGAGTGTATATTCAGCCTAGAGTTGATCTTCTGTGTGTATGGAGTCCTTAAAGAGCTCTCTGTCAGTTGGAGCAGCATTTGGCCATGAGACAGCTTGACATACAGTGAATTAAATAAGTTATGAGTTTATTTTTCTCCAGCAACAACATGTCCTGAGATAGGCAAATGGGGGCTGTTATGATGGTTCATGAAGCCACTGGAGCCCTAAACAATTCCTGTCTTCTTACTGTGTCTTTATTAGCCTGTGGCTTTTATCTCCTGATTGCAAGGTGGCTGCTGTACCTTCATCCAGTTGCGTCCTTGTTTTATGTAGAAAAATGAGGGATGGGCAAGGACAAAAGGTTGAAAGGGTTTGCTGTGGAGTTTACTTTTAGAAAGCTTTCCTGGAATCCCCACCCAGCCATTTCTACCTATGTCTCCCAGGCTAGAACAATGTCCCGTGACCAACCCTAACTGCTGGGGGAAAGGTTAGCCTTTTTAGCTGAGTGTGTCGCTTTCCCTGATAAAACTGTGGGTCAGTAAGGAAGGAAAGGAGACTGGACATTGGATGTGCAACCAACAGCATCTGCCACCATCTTTGGGTGACACACCGACACTACTCCTGATGACATACTCATTGAGATGGTGAGTCAGACATTGATACTTACATTGCACAAGTGAAGACATAAAAAGGATGCGAATTAGTGAGGAATCCATGAAATAGCTATGGCTGTGATGAATTTGTGTCTCCTGGATTTTAATTGAAAAGCAAAAGAACGTATGTTATTTTGTGCTCTAAAAGCCAGCCAAATTAAATCTTAGAATGCCGCAAAGTTTGTGTTCAAAGTTAAGAATTAATGTTAAATAGCTTTATTACTGGCAGATGCAATTAAGTAGGTTTAATTAAGGGCTAAGAAACACTCAGGGTGCATCAGTTTGGTTAGGGTAATACTTAGTAACTGTTGAATAACCCTTAAGAAAATTTGGATTTATAAAACCCAACTGAATATGCTCAAAATCGCCACAACTCTAGGGTTATACTCAGCACTTAAAATGTAAAATTTTGTTTCTTTTTTCTGACTCAGAGGTCTTCCCTGTCACACATTCATTTACCTGGTGCTCTAATCTAATGGTTCTCAATTCTCACCATGCACTGGAATTACTGGGGAGCTTTAAAGAAATTGATGCCAGAGTCCCACTGCAGATAGATTCTGATTCTGGTCTAGAGCGACATATAAGTGAGAAGTAATGAGGGACTGCACTCAGGCAGGGGCCGTGGAGCTACAGGGGAGAGGACAGCTTTGAGATCTATTTACGACAGCACCATCCAGTAGAACTTTCTGAAGTGATGAAATGTACTTTCTGTTTGCACTCTCCAATATGGTCCACGAGCCACATGTGATCGTTGAGCATGTGAAACGTAGCAAGTATGATTGAAAAGTAACTAAACTTTTAATTTAATAACTTTAAATGGCTACAAAGCACTCATGGCCATCTTATTGGACAGCGCAGATTTAGGTGGCAGAGTCAATAGACTCTGCTTGCCTAGGAGTATGGAGGGGAGGGAGGAGTTAAGCAGAACCTCAGAGTTTCTACCCTTGGTGAGGGGTAGGTAGTAATACTTCCATTATGGGGAGTAGAGTGGGGGCAAGTGGGTACGTGATTTTTACATTAGGGCCTCAGAAATGACTAGCACGTGGCGCGATGCCCAGCCTGTTATAGGTGCTCAATCCATGTTGGATTGTTTCAGTGAGACTTGTTAAGGATTCACAGCTCCTGTGTTACATTTATTTAGTACAAATACAATCTAAAGCTGCAGTCCTAACCCCCTGGGCCATGGACCAGTACTGGTCCTTGTCCTGTTAGGAACTGGGCCTCACAGCAGGAGGTGAGCGGTGGGCGAGTGAGCCAAGCTTCATCTGTATTTACAGCAGCTCCCCATCACTCACATCACTGCATAAGCTCCGCCTCCTGTCAGATCAGTGGTGGCATTAGATTCGACATTATGGTGAGTGGTATTCATTATATATTACAATGTAATAATAATAGAAATAAAGTGCACAAGAAATGCAATGTACTTGAATCATCCCAAAACCATTCTCTCCCTCCTGTCCATAGAAAAATTATCTTCCTTGAAACCAGTCCCTGGTGCCAAAAAGGCTGGGGACCACTGGCCTTAAGTCCAGGAGTTCAAGGATGCAGTGAGCTATGCCGTGCCACCACACTCCAGCCTGGGCAACAGAGCGAGACCCTGTCTCTAAGAAAATAAATAAATAAAATAAAGGTGTCTCTGCGAATAGTTTTTCTTCTATTAAATCTTTTCTCTTTTTCTCTTTTTAAATATCAGGTATCAAATTGTAGTGGAAATAATCCAAGCGACTACAATTAGCAGCTTTCCCCAACTGAAGAGGCACAAGGGTAAGAACCAGTTTGTTTTCCTCAGTGACACATGTTACTGGCCCTAGGTCTATCCACCACCCCTCCTTTCTCTCCTGTCTGGTTTTTGGCAATATGATCATTCTTTTGGCTTACATTTAAATATTTCAAGTTTATTAAAATATTAAATTATTAAAATAGTATAATAGCATTAGAGAGAGTAAATATAATTTCATCCTAACAAAAACCTTTGTATTTCTGTATTCCCTTATAAACTGTATTCATCTGTAGTCATAATTTTTAGAAGGTTAAAATCATTGGATATATAGTGTTTCTGTTCTATTTTTAAATTAAACATGATTACACGATTTTTTCATATATTGAAATTTAATTTTAATATTCATTAATATTTCTCTCTTGAAAAATGATAATCATTTAAATGACTCCAGTGTTTCATAATTTACTTAATCTTTTCCTTTACTTAAGCATTTGAATCGTTAGTAGTTTTTTTTTCCGCTTTCCACTCTTGTGTTGTAGATTAGAAAAAAAAGTCTATTTTTTTTTTTTTTCCTGTTTGTTTCTCTTCAAATGAAGTAAGATTTTTACCCAGGCTTGACACTAAGAAATAATTATGGTATGAGGATGGCTCTCAACTCCCTGTAGTTTGCCTGATAGTAAAACATTCTCCCTCACATAAATGTGGTTAGAGAACATGTTAAAATCTAGATTGCAGAGCAGGTCTTGATTCGCAGATGACAGGCAACAAACACTACTTTCACCTTGTAGAGTAAGTAGACTTCCCACAAGACTCTCTAGACCTGCCCAAGTCCCTGTCAGGGGGTAGAGTGCTAAAAGAAGAGGAAACAGTTGGGACATGACAGACTTCCAGGTTTCTCATTAGCATAGAGCAGCAAAAGGAAGCTCAGGCTGGAGACTTGGCTCTCTGAGTCACTGACAGAAGGTAGACACGTGTATAAAGCAAGTGAAGATAGACCATGAAGACACACTAATTCTTAATCTCAGCCCAGTAAGGAAGACTGTACAAATACGTTCATTCAGCAGTGTTTACTGAGTTTATTATTTACTCAGTGTTTACTGAGTTTATTATCACCTAGTGGGCTAGTTGATAATCGTACAGTAGTAAAGAAAACAAAATCTCTGCATTCTGTGTCCCTAAAGGAGGCTGGGAGGCAACCAGACAATAAACAAATAAAATACACAGTATTTCAGATGATGTGTGCTTGGAGTAAAACAGAGTGGGTAGGGGAAGGGGAGAGGTGGTGGGGTTCTGCTGGAAGGGAGGCTAATTTTGCATTCACGTAATGAGCTGGGGAAGATCTCCCCTAAATGGAGACCTCCGAGCAGTGATCTGGGAGTCTGAGGGTATCTGGGGAAGGGGAGGTGCAAAACACTAAGGCAAAAGCTTGCACTGTTTGAGGAAACCGATGTGGCTGAAGAAAGGGCTCAGTCGGTGGAGCGAAGCCACACATGAACCCAGAGGTGGCCAGGAGCCCAACCACAAGGGGCCTTACTGGTGCTGTTGGGGCTTTGGTTTCATTGTCAATGAGGAAGGACGTCTTTATAGGCTTTTGAGCTTAGGAGACTTGATCTGATGAATTCCTACAAGAGTGTGGGCTCTGTTCCTCTCCTTTTGCTCACTGTTCTTACAGAGAAGATGCTTCACTTTCAGACCGTTTGGCAGATACTTCAAAGAGACTACTAGAGAGCGATGTCTTCTTGCCACCATTATCTTTTTTTAGTGCTCCTCCTTCTTGTTGTGAGTTTAATCATAAAAATACCTTTCATATGTTGTTACTCTATTAGTTTGCTTGGGCTACCATTCTGTAGTACCACAGACCGGGTGGCTAGACCAACACAAATTTACTTTCTCGTAGTCCTGGAGGCTGGAAGCCCACAATCAGGGTGTTAGCAGAGGTGGTTCCTTCTGAGGGCTGTGAGGGAAGGGTCTGCTTCTGGCCTCTCCTTGTCTTACAGATGGCTGCCTTCTCCCTGTGTCTTTACATCTTCTTTCCTTTGTACCTGTCTTTCCTTTGTGTCTACATTTCCTATTCTTACAAGGACACCAGTCCTGTTGGATTAGGGCCCATGCTAATGACCTCATTTTAACTTGATAACTAACTTCTGCTGAGACGTTATCTCCAAGTGAGGTCACATTCTGAGGTACTATTGGTTAGGACTTCAACATATGAATTTATTTTGGAGGTGTGGAGAAGGACACAGTTCAGCCCATAGCAGTATGTTACTTAGACATTCTCTGTGATACTTGTTTCTCTCCTGTCTCTGTTTTCCATCTAAGCCGTCCTCACAACTATCTTGGGGATCGTGGCTTCCTTCTATTCAAGCATTGAGGAAAAGACCAACAAACTAAGCACATTTGGGGCCTTGGAGCTATTTTGCCTTGGGACAGCAACCATCGGAGACTGGTTTCATTACTTCTCTGAGGTTACTGTTAGCAGTGATTATCATCACCACCCTCTGTGTCTGCATAGTATGGTGCTCCAGAGGACTTCAGTCTTCCTGCTTTCTGCAATGTTAAACTGCCGAGATTAGCTCTTTTTTTTTTTTTTTTTTGAGACAGAGTCTCACTCTCTTGCCTGGGGCGAGTGCCCTGGCGTCAGCCTAGCTCACAGCAACCTCAAACTCCTGGGCTCAAGCAATCCTACTGTCTCAGCCTCCCGAGTAGCTGGGACCACAGGCACGCGCTGCCATGCCCGGCTAATTTTTTCTACCTATATTTTTAGCTGTCCAATTAATTTCTTTCCATTTTTTGGTAGAGACGGGGTCTCGCTCTTGCTCAGGCTGGTCTCGAACTCCTGAGCTCAGAACAATCCGCCCGCCTCGGCCTCCCAGAGTGCTAGGATTACAGGCGTGAGCCACCGCGCCCGACCACATGTTAAGTATTTAACATGAAATTTTAACGTGAGATGTGTGCTCATTTTATATATATAAGGACAAATTAAGTGGCAAGAAGTTACTCTTAATGTGGAGTATTCTGGTTGAATTTTAATTATAACTGAAGTATTTGATTTATTCTAAGTACTAGTTTCTGTCTACCTAAAATAATCAAAAAGGTCAGAATTTGTGCTTGAATAAACTCTCTTTAAAGTTCGAGGACTGCAACGGGGACACAAGTTCAAGTTGCCTTGGGGAGTGCTCTGCAGAGTAAAAGAGAGGCTCAAGGTTTTAAAGAGAAAAAGGATGAATCATGAGAGCGGGCAGTTACGAAAGTTGTTCATTGGGAATTCTTACTGATTTACAGAAATCACACTGGTTAGTTTTTGGCTGTACGTTGTTGAACTATAGGGTGTATGGCATTTTGTGGCTGCCTGGCATTGGTTTGTCTAGAGTCCAAATTGTAGGCAGATACTAAAAACTCAAAAATAATGGTCAGGGCTAAAAATCTAATGACAGATATGCTATAGTTTTACTCTGAAACATAATTTTTCTCTCTCCATTTCCCCATTTCTACTAAAGATAGTAGGACCAATTTACTTGTTAAAAAAAAAAAAAAGTTTTAGTATTATATTTGACCTGATTGTTTGCATAAAGTGCAACAAGAATATTGATTAGCTATATAGGCTCCTTTTAAAGTTGGCTTTGCTGGAACTTTTTCATGATGAATTTCAGATTAGACTTTTAAAAGCCTCTCAAGGGTAGGAAGTCATGCCAGGGATTCAACATCAGACTGTGCCTGTAATACCTGCACGAATTGGGTGAATTCCTCTCTTCTCCAGGTCCCAAAATATCCTGCGGTTCCGGGGCCTGTCAAAAAGTGACATTCTTTACTTACTTTACAGCTGGAGGAAAGTGCATCTAAATTTTTAAAAAAATCAAGGATCCCACTTTTACACTGAATCTCAGTCTCTGCAGAGAAGGAAACACCATGAGACTGGGCTACACAGGCTTCCCCAGTGCACCTCGCTACAAAGACATTTCCCTGGGGCTGGTGACTCTGCAATCAGCCCATCCCCCATGGGAGTTCTATCCCTTGGTGGTGAGTACTCTCATAGCCTCCAAGTGTTCAAACCTGCCTTTTTATCTGTAAACACTTGAAGAAACCAGTAGCTCCTTGTAACAACTATTTATTGCAACCACTATCAGCCGCCTCCAAAACTGCAGCCCTTGCCAGTGATCCGCCAGTCATTGCATAGCCAAAGGTTGTGTTCTCTCACAGTGCAAAGTAATCTGTGGCACCCAAAATCCGAAGAGATCAGGTAATGTAATGCAAAAGAGAGAAGAGCTTTACACATGTCAAGAAGCCGTCCACAACTTGTCAGGCTACACAGGAAGACATAAAATCCCCCCAAAAGGGGTGAGTGACACCTTTTTCTGTGTTCCTTAAGGGGTCTAAGTCATTAGAAGTCTCCTAGATTTCTTCATGTGGTACAGAAGACAGCAAGAGGAAGGAGGAGCTTAAATATCAGCTTTTAATTAAGCTGACCTTTGACCATAGAGCTCTTTTTTAAAAAATCCTTTTAAATCTCTTACTATCAGATTTTGGCTAGGACAACAGCTGATATTCCTGGCTTTTGAACTTTTTTAAACTAAAGGGGAAGGTGGTGTGGAGCTCAGGAGGTGATACATGGCCCATTTCCTAACAGGTTGCAGCCTGGGGGTTGGGGACCACAGCTTTGGAGGATACCTTATTCACTAGAAATGTGTCTGCAGTTACTCAACATTTTTTCAATGCCATTGTATATTAGGTACAGCAGGGCAATAAATGAAAACTGTCCTTCACCTTAAGGAGATCATAGTCTAATTTGTAGACACACATACAAAATGACAGTGCAATTTGATAAGTGCAGTGAGAGTTGCATGTTCAGGATTTGGTAGTGGCACAGATGTGTAAAGTGGTCAGCTCTACCTGGAACAGAGGTCAAGAAAGGCTTTCTTTTAAGAATAATGCTGAGTTGAGTCATAAAGGTTGAGTGGCTCTCATTTGCTTCTGGGCTTGTCAGGGGGATGTGGCTAAATGGTGCCACATGTGCATATACAAAGAATAACGTTGTGTTATAGCTTCGTGTGTATAGTTTATGTCATGTGAGACACTGTGCTGGTGCTTGGCATGCAGTGGACAGATGAGGCTTGATAGGTAGACAAGGGCCTGTCCTGAAGGGCCTTGAAGTCATCCTAAGAAGTCTGGACTTAATCCTGTAGAGCACTGGCTCTCAAACTATAGTATGCATCCATCTCACTTGCTTGTTAAAAGGCATATTGCTTGGCCTCACCTGAAAATTTCTGATTCTGTAGACCTAGAGCAAGTCCCATGAGTTTGCATTACCCACAGATTCCGTGGAGATGCTTGTGCTGCTTATCCAGGAACACATTTCGAGAATCACTGCTATAGATGATACAGAGCCATTGATGTATTTGCGTTTTAGTACCCAACTTCTAGTTTTTTATTTACGACTAGACTAGAGAGAACAGCTGGAGTAGTTGAGAAATGGTCTGTTGAAATAAGCTGGCTAAGTATAAGAACTCTATCTAGTAGTGATGGGCTCGTGCTAAATTTCCCCTGCAGTTTGATGTGAGTGAGCCCAGAATATCAGCTCCCTTTAATGCTTTCTTCCCTGCTGTTCTGAATCCTGAAATGTTATCAAGAACAGTTACGGTGATTCAAGAGTAATGTTCATTCAGCTGACTACAACAAAGGACATGAAGTTGATTTGAGTGGGTTGGAAAGTGCTATATATAAATAGTACACACTTGGGAGTGATAGATGGGGAGGCTCTGCCTTTTTATTCATTTTGTAAAATTGTGAATCTTGCCCAAGTGTAACTAAACAGTTTTTTTAGGGTATAGCTAAACAGTTTTGGAATTTAATATATCAAGTAGGACTGTAGAATATATCAATATGTATAAATACATACACAAACAGAGTGCTACTTGCTGATAAGCGAAATGATTTCCATTAGGAATTTTTTTTTTTTGAGATAAGATCTCTCTCGTCACCCTGGCTAGAGTGCCGTGGCGTCAGCCTAGCTCACAGCAACCTCAAACTCCTGGGCTCAGGTGATCCTCCTGCCTCAGCCTCCCAAGTAGCTGGGACTATAGGAGCTTACCACCATGCTTGGCCAATTTTTCTATTTTTAGTAGAGACAGGGTCTTGCTCTTGCTCATGCAGGTCCTGAACTCAAGGGATCTTCCTGCCTCGGCCTCCCTGAGTGCTAGGATTACAGGTGTGAGCCACTGTGCCTGGCCAGGAATTATTTTTAATGATATTATGTAGCTGCTTTGTCCAATCTAGGATTTAAAGGTGTCCCTGCCTGAAGGAAGTGAGCTAGCTAATCTGTGGACTCTAGTGGATCTCTTGGGATCTTTTCTAATGCTTCGATGTGATATTATTTTATACCGTAGCAGTCAAGTGATACAAACAGTTCCTAACTGATTTGAATGACCTAAACTTACAAAAGACCTGCTGTGATTCGAGTATGGATGCCTCCCCAAATTCACATGTAGAAACCTAATCACCAAGGTGATAGTATTAGAAGATGGAGCCTTTGGGAGGTGATTAGGTAATGAGGGTTCCACTCTCATGAATGAGATAAGTGACTATGATATTATGAGATATATATTTAT
>NW_012145301.1:1228794-1233889 GCF_000956105.1 Propithecus coquereli
CCCTAATGCACAGGACAGCTGTTAAATATTGTGCCTCCACTTTACTAACCAACTTCATACTTTTGGAGAATGTTTGTAAATATGTATTCACATTTACATTTATATTTATATTTACATTGGTCTCTGTTCCTACTTCCTGGCTTATAACTCCCATAACCCTTGTTACAGTCTTGTTATGATGTTGGGGCATTTTAGGCCTCAGAAGCAGGCCTCAGGAAGTAGAATTTCTCTTTCTCAACTTCTCCTGTCCTCTTTTCACCTGCCCAAGGCAGAACTCTAATCTGATTATGGGCCGTAAGACCCTCATTCCAGAGGGCCCTGCCCCAAACCCTGGAGGAAGGAATGTGCAGGGAGGCCCTTTTTGTCCAGTGACATTTGACGTGGTTGTCTTCAATGGTGCCTATCCAATGAAGTCTCCATAAAAGGCCCACGAGGACAGGGTTCGGGGAGCTTCCAGATAGCTGAACACGTGGAGGTTCCTGGGGGGCAGCGCACCCAGGGAGGGCCTTAGAAGCTCTGCACCCCTTTCCCCACACCTCACCCTGCGCATCTCTTCATCTGTATCCTTTGTCATATCTTTTATAATAAACCAGCCACTCTAGCAAATTAATCAAACCCAAAGAGGGGGTCTGGGAACCTCACCTTGAAGCTGGTTGGTCAGAAGTTCCCGAGGCCTGGACTTGCAACTAGTGTCTAAAAGGGGGGCAGTCTTGTGAGACTGAGCATCCCCCTGTGGGATTGAGGTTATCTCCAGATAGATAGCATCAGAACTGAATTAGGGGGCACTTAGCTGGTGTCTGCTGCTTGATGTAAAGGGGGAAAAAGCTCCCACACACTGGGTCACAGCAGTCTTCTGTGTTGATTGTTGTGCTGTGAGAACAGAGGAAAAACACAGTTTAAGTTGGTTTTTCCTAATAGTGCCCTTATAAAAGAGGCATCAGAGAGCTGCCTTGCCCCTTCTGTCATGTGAGGACACAGCAAGAAGACACCAAATCTGCCAGTGCTTTGTTCTTAGACTTCCCATCCTCCAGAACTGTGAGAAATAAATTTCTGTTGTTTATGAGCCACCTAGTATATGGTATTTTGTTAGAGCAGCCCAAATGGACTAAAACCAGACCTCAGGCTCCCTCCCTGCCCAGCCCTCTTACTGTGAGTACTTCCTCCCCAGTGTTACCACCCAGCCCCCGTCTGTCCTCTGCGTTGGAAAACTAAGGGCTCAGGCACTTCCATTACACTCTTTATAGTATCATGATTTTATAGCCAACTCCACTCCCACTCTCTTCCCCAAGAAAACCTTAGTCATTGCATATTCTAACACCTGCCTTTTATACAAACGAAGTTCATGTCCAGAGATGTTAAACAACTTACTTGGTTTGAATAGAACTAGTTAGTTATACACAGATCCAGAGCTTGAACCCAGGTCTTGTGATTTTAGTCCCGGACTCTTTCTGCTGTGCTGCTGATTCACACAGGTAGATGCTATGAGAGTCATGCTCAAAACCCAAACATCGTATGGGCTAGACCTGTGCTCTAAGTGTATGTCTCAAGTCTGTTCAACTCACAGTGCTAATTTGGGAACAGGGTTCTGCTTATAATTTTAATACGTGGATTCGATTGACAGGATATTATTCCTTTAAATCTGTATTGTAAGCCTGTTGGAGGGCCTTAAACCAAAGGAAGTGCTAGAAGTTCTAGCACTTGAGACCTTGAAGGAAAGAAAGAAAAGGCATGCAGTAGTCATGACCTGACTAGGCTGCACAAGGTCTCTGAGGTGTCTACTCTTCTCCATTATAAAGTGAGTGGTTCCGCCATCAACTCTTGCTATGATTTCTGCTTATTCCTCAAATATACTTTGTACTGAAGTGGAGTGACACTTTAAACTATGGAATTTCAGGTGTTTGATGTGATAAGAAAATCTCATTTGTTCTTTTAAAAAAAAGAACATACCGGCCTTAAGTTGAAAAGTAAGGTAAATATGTCTTGAGTTCCTGGGCAGCTTTTGAGGTAATTTCCAGGTAATTTTGAAGCCCTTTGTGATGATTGGTCATGACTGAGAATTGTTGCCAGCTTCATGTTAAGAAGTCAAGTACCATTTTCTCATTTTGAATCTTAACTAGTCCCTAAGTAAATATGTACTTGTTTCTTGAACTCTTCTATCAGAAGGATTTAGTAAAACTTGTAGGTAAATGTACAGAAAAGATTCAGAGGCTGGCCAGTTTGGTAGTGTGCGTACAGGTTGAGGAATGCAGGCCTAGCATTTTCTAGTGAGGAAGTCCCTATTCCCTACATTGGTGGGCCTGAGTCTTGCGAGAAGACCTGTGCATCCCTGGGAGAGAGTGAAGAGAACACATGTTGAGGAGTTGAGGAAAGGGGGGAGTATGTGGCCATGTCCTCTTCATAGTCACAGAGGCTGTACCTCTGTATCAGTACTTCACGATGGGGCTGAGTGGAAGTGGGAGTGGGGGGAATTTGCTTCCCAGGGGACATTTGACAACATTCTGGAGACATTTTTGGTTGTCATCTCTGGGGGAAGGGATGCTGCTGGCATCTAGTGGTAGAGGCCAGGGATGCTGCTAAACAGCCTACAATACACAGGACAGCCCCCACCACACAGAATTATCCTGCCCACAATGTCAGCAGTGCCAAGGGTGAGAAACCCTACTCTGTGTTACCCATTAAATTCCTCAGTCATTCTGCTGAGGATGCTGCTGTTAGGATACGTATGGAATGTAATAGCATGCTATGAGAGAAGAAAAGTATCTACTCTTGGCATTTTTTAATACTAGAAAACACAGTGGTACTATTTTAATCCAGCTATACTTGTACTATTTCTGGAGTCAACATGCACTATAAATTACTTCATTCTTTGTTGCTTCTTCAGAAATAGCACCTAACAGTTGTCCCCTGGTATTTTTGTTTTACTGCAAGCCACTTCACTTGCTTAAGGAAGAACTATATCATGGACAGAAGATTTATAGCAAAAAGCATTTCAATGATGTTGTTCATAAGTCCATTGTAATGTGTTATAGCCAAAAGGGTTCACCTAATGTCTAATCTAAATGTCTTTTTCAGCAAATCAACCCATTTCCTTTTGCTCTAATCTCAGTGGAATCTAGACTATCTAGAAGGAAAAAAACAGTAAATATTTATAATTCATTGCTTTGGAATATTATATCACTTGTGTGTTCATCTAGGCACCAGTTTAAAGAGCCACTGCTGTCCAGTGTCTCACTGGCCACTTCTTTTTTAACTAGATTAAATGTTGTGTGATTAACCCAGTTTCTAACGATGCATATTGTTGCTACGTAAGACTCTACAGAGAAACAGTCAGGTGACTAGTTTGAGCTGGGTCTCAGTGTGTTGTCGCATACCCACTTGCCTATACTTTTCTTGCTGTGAATATTCTTGGGTGAATGGGTTTTAAGGCCACAAAGAAACGTATTCATCTGCATCGCTGGATTTACAAGGATTTTCGCATGCCAGAAACATGTGCTGCATGAGCTTCGTGTTAGTCATTTAACTCTGAACGTGGTATTAGTTTTCTGAGGCAAAAAATAAACAGAACTGTCTAAGCAACAAGCTGCTGTTGCATTTGTTAGCAACAAGCTTTGTGATGAGACAATGGCACTGTATTGCCCATTAACAAACAGAATGCATTCGTGTGAGCAGGCGGCATTCAAGGGGAACTCCAGAATATTCTTCTGAGCCTTGCAGCTGGGTTTTAGGGAAAGGTTTATTCTCTTTCTTTCTTCCTTCTCTTTGGAATTTGCTTCTAGTTTTTGTCCTCTTAGAAAGGCCTTTAAGTTTTCTTGGTGAAAAAAGAATATGGTTGTTGATAAATGGGTGTAAGTTTTCTCCTGTGTCTCTCTCTTCATTAGCATGTTTTAACACAAAATTAGAATTGAAGTCTAGATCTGTTTTATTAATATAAAAGACAACTTTTGTCTCTGAATTTTAGGGTAATTTAAAATGTTATGTACAGAATTTAGAGTTTAAGGATTATATTTAAAAAGTGAAAATTTCCCTTAAAAATTAGCTCTTCCAAGTATGCATTTCTTTAGGTACATCCACAAAGCATTTTAGTTTGCAGTAGATTAATTCATATTAATCCCCCCTTTTTGGTGCTCTGAGATTCTGTTTTTTCCTGTTGAGATAAATGCCAAGTTAGTGAGCGCTTTGGTCAGGGTCTCTCCATTAGCCAGGCATAGCACAGAAACCATTACTGAAGTCAAATGAAAATGTCTCCTCAGCACACATATGTGCAGAAACATCCTGTAACATCTGACAGATCATCTCCAACAAGGTCATCTATTAACCTGAAGTCTGCCTGTGACCCTTTGTGATAAGTACTGGAAAAGCTGCTTCTGACAGAAAAAATTGTTTTATGGTACTATGTCTAAGTTTTTTCAGTAAATTTGTTCAGCTTGCCTAGGTACTGTTTTATGCATTTGTGCATTCGACTGCGTGGATGTGAGAGGTAGTGATCGTGCTAGGGAATTGGAGGTCTGCTGACGTGCAGAACATTACTGAGATTGCACTGCTAGGGAGCTGGGAAACAAAACACAGACCCTCTTCTTTATTACTGGTAGTTCCAGATCTAATCCAAGTATATTATGACTCATCTCCAGAGACTGTGATCTGACCTGCCAAATATGTAGTCATCTTATTTAAATAAGAATATTTATATTTCTCTAGCAGTCACCTGGGCCCTGGACATGCCTAATGATCCTACTGAGTTTCCGAAGTGAGCTTTCTCTTCTGCTCTCCACAGTGGATCCTACACTTCCCTTTCCTCAGCCTCTGATCACTCACTCACCCTTCACCCCCTCGCTCCACGCAGGCAGCCTCACCACTGGGAGAAAACTGAATCCATGTGAGGAGAACTGCCCCAGCTTTTGGCCCCCAGTCTGCAAACTTCCCCGCATCTGTGTGCACCTATTCTGCCTTCTGTGTCACCCCTATGGAGAAGTTGGCTTTTTTCCAAAGCTGACCTCATCACCTGTCTTCTGGATTCCATTCCCTATCACCTTTCTTTACTTTTAACTGGTTTGTTAAAACCAGCTCAATTCTCTCTCATTTAAAAAAAAAAAAAAAA
>NW_012145301.1:1234465-1235114 GCF_000956105.1 Propithecus coquereli
AGGAAACAAACCATTGTAATTGTTTTTAAATTAAATTTTAAAAACGTTTTGCTCAACACCACACATTTTGCACATAAAAGAGCCAGGATTCTAATCTAACTGTAAAGGCAGACTCTCCTGAAAGCTCTCTGCTGGTTTTGACACGGAGGTCACTAGTGATCTTGTCAACAGCAGTGTTCCCTGGTTTGGTAATCGGCCTCACCATCCCCATGGCTGCTCATGTTGGGAACCTAGGAACCACATTTAACGCCTTTTTTTTTTTCGTTTAATTCTGTAGCAACCTGCCCTGCAACCTACCTAGCCAGTCACTGGGTCTGCCGTTGTCAAATCTCCAGTCTTCTCTGCTGCCCTTCCAGAACCCTAGTTCAGGCCATCACTACCTCCCTCCCTCCTCCGTGTCACTGCGCTGGTCTTCCAGCTAGTCCTCCACAAGCAGTCTATCACCTTCCAATCTATTTTTTTAATCCTGCTTCCTATGTAATCTTTTAAAATACAAACCCGTTCATGGCATACTCCTGCCTAAAACCCATTAAAAGTTTCTCAGGGTCGGGCGTGGTGGCTCACGCCTGTAATCCTAGCTCTCTGGGAGGCCGAGGCGGGCAGATTATTTGAGCTCAGGAGTTCGAAACCAGCCTGAGCAAGAGCGAGA
>NW_012145301.1:1236649-1240243 GCF_000956105.1 Propithecus coquereli
CTCTTGCTCAGGCTGGTCTCGAACTCCTGAGCTCAAACAATCCTCCCGCCTCGGCCTCCCAGAGTGCTAGGATTACAGGCATGAGCCACTGCGCCCGGCCCCAGAGGTTTTTTTTAAAAAGTGTTTCATGCTTGAGTAACATTTGTCAGTTGTATATTTAGAAATTATGGCTATTTGTGTTTGGGAGTGTATATACGTGTATTTATCATGAATTCTATGCTATGATTCTGTTTAGTATCCACTGTTGTTCAAAATGTACCACATCAGACACTGATCTGGTTCAGAGTTGTTGTGTTCCCTCTTCTATGTCTTGTCCTCTGACCGGGGACTGTTCATCACTCCTATTCAAGGTAAAGAAACTGCTGCAATGAAAGCTGATCTCCTGAGGGCCAGGAATATGAAAAGGTACATTAACCAACTGACTGTGGCAAAGAAGCAGTGTGAGAAGAGAATCAGGACCCTGGGAGGCCCTGCCTATGACCAGCAAGAGGAGGGGACCTTGGATGAGGGGGAAGGGCCTCAAAGCCAGAAGGTAGAAGTTTGTAGTTTCTTGTTTTGACCATCTCAAGTTTATTGTAAACACCAATATAACCACATATACAGTCTTTTAACTTTTAGTATTTAACTTAAGACACCCATTCCATAACTACAGACTTACATATTTGGTTTTGAGTCAAAGAGCTGCACCACTTGGTGTCCTTGACTTCTTTGAACGGTAGGTAATAGGTGTGGTAGGTAGGCGTGGGGTGTGTGTGCATGCGTATATGTGTATGTGTATTTTTCTGTTTCCACTTTGTCCTCCCCCAATCCCAGAAGAGCATATTTATATTTACAGGAATCCAATCAATTACTCATTATCAATTGGATAAAAATAACCACCTATGAAGTAGTGAGCATCTTAGAAGTTATTTTACTTGACTCTTGCCACAATGCTATGAAACATACTTGGCTTTTTCCTATCTATGTGGCCTTAGGCAAGTTACTTAAATGTACTGTTTCATTACCTGAAAAATGAGGCAGAACTAGATAAAAAAAAAAAAGCAGATATGGTTTTTTTCACAAATCTGACTGCTTTCTCACTAAACCATGATATTTCAATGACTGTTTTTGTACAACAAAACTTTGGATTGTCTGTTGATACCAAGTCCTTAAATCATGGAGCTGAGGAAAGTGTTCTAGCCCTACTTTAGGCCCTGTCCTAACTCTAAATGGCCAAGCTTGTCTTCCAAGACCTTGAGCATACTAGGATGGAAGGAAACAGCCACAGCATCCCATGAGGAGCTTAGCTGTACCCTGGGAACAGGACCTCAAGGCGAATGCCAGACTTCTCTTTTCATAATGTGTCATTTAGTCACAGAGAAGCCACCATCAGTATATTAGTAATTTAACCCTGGCTACAGCCTCTAACCTCACCCATTCTGATTTTTAGTGTCCTGATCTTCTCCTGTTCTACCCTCAGTTTGAGTTCGGCTGCTTCTCCGTGACTTTCCCCTGCCTTCCTGTTCCAGTGATGAGCCTTTGCCTTCTTACTTGTTTCTCCCTTAGTCTTCATCAGAGCTTCTTCAGGAAGGTCTTTGCCCCATCTTTGGACCAACCCCAGCACAGGCCAGAGTTCTGCAACATCTTACACAGTGGTGCAAATGCAGCTCCAAGGAACTCTTGCCTTATGGAAGGGTCCCCTAACCACTGGAGGTCTGTTTATTTTTCTGTCAGTAAATACACCTTTCTGAGAGTTTGGCTTTGTGGTCCAAAGTAGAAACTTCACATTTTGGTGAACTTTAGAGAGAGAGAGTAGATTTGCCGGGTTGAATCCTGCCTCTCTTTCCTCTCCTCCTCAGCTTTTGGCTTCTTAAGTAAATTTCTAGCCACATTTCTCATAGATGAGGTCTTTGTCTTATGTCCTGTTCATTCATTCATTTGTTCATTCATCATTCAGCAGACATTTGTTGAGGGCCCACAATCCCTTACTTATGGTGCTAGGTACTAAGATATAAAATGAATAATCCCTGTTCTTGAAGATTCCCATATAATTATAAAAAGGTAAGTGATCCAGTAGAGATATGAGATAAATACCTAGCAGAGCTACCTAGTCAAAAGATGATATACTTTTAGATGTTATGGTATAGGAAAACCTCGAGAAAGATAAAGGAGGCTCATTTTAGAAGAATAGAATGTGATTTCAAAAGAGGTTATCTGGCAGTGTCTACTAGAAGTGGACTTAATCCAGGGCCAGCTCCATTTCTGATTTGTACTTCTCAGATATTCAGGAAAGGAAACTCATTTCTTTTGAGCAGTTTACCCTCAGAATAAAACCATTTCCTCTAGTCTTCAGACTGGAAGGCTCAGATAATGTTGCAGAATTCCGATATTTATGGTGGTTTGCTATTCTAAAGGTAAGACTCATTAGTTTGGGGCCATTCTGATATCTTCGTAAGTGGGAGGAACATTTTTGCTATGACCTAGTCATATCACATCCAGAGGAATTACCACTAACTTTATTTCAGAACCTTGATTTCCAAATTAGATGAGTCCTCCAATTAAAAGAGATTGTCAGAGTGAATTTGTTTAAAAAAGGCAAGACTGACTTACATGTTGCTTATAAGAAACTAAACATAAAGACACACGTAGGTTGAAAGTAAGAGGGAAAAAGACATGCCATGCAAATACTAGGCATAAGAAATCTAAAGTAGCTAATATTAATGCCAGACAAAGTAGGCTTTAGAACAGGGAATATAACCAGAAGTGAAGACATTTCATTATGATAAAGGAGTCAATTCATCAAGAAGACATGATAATCCTAAATATGTTTGCCATCAGTAAGAGACTTTTAATATACATGACACAAAACCTGACAGAAGTGAAAGGAGAAAAAG
This sequence comes from Propithecus coquereli, assembly GCF_000956105.1. Lineage (NCBI taxonomy): Eukaryota > Metazoa > Chordata > Mammalia > Primates > Indriidae > Propithecus > Propithecus coquereli. The sequence goes on from NW_012145301.1 coordinate 1,239,523, forward strand.
GTTTTCCTGTACCACAATTATAGTTGGAGATAATAACACCCCTCTCTCGGTAATTGATAGAACAGATAATCACAAAATCAGTAAGAATGTAGAAGATTTGAACAACACTAACAACCAACTGGAACATATGGACATTTATAGAACACTTGACCTAACAATAGCAGAATGTACATTTTTCTCAACTGTACATTGAACGTTGACCAAGAAAAACTGTATTACTGGGTGATAAAACAAGGTCTAACAAATTTAGAAGGATTAAAACTGTACAAGTGTCTTTTTGATACCTGTATCTAAATTTTTGTCACGGTACAATTCACAATCACAAAGATGTGGAATCAACCTAAGTGCCCATCAATTCATGAGTGGGTAAAGAAAATGTGGTGTATATATACCAAGGAGTACTACTCAGCTGTAAAAAGGAACAAAATAATGTCATTTGCAGCAACTTGGATGGAACTGGAGAACATTATCCTAAGTGAAGTATCTCAGGAATGGAAAAACAAACACCACATGTTCCCACTAATAAATGGGAGCTAAACAGTGGTACACATGGTCACACAAGGGTGTAAAGGACATTGGAAACTAAGAAGGGGAGAGGGTGGAAGGAGGGTGATGGATAAAAACTTACCTGTTGGGGCCAGGCACGGTGGCTCACACCTGTAATCCTAGCACTCTGGGAGGCCGAGGTGGGAGGATCGCTCGAGGTCAGGAGCTCGAGACC
>NW_012145301.1:1240487-1243932 GCF_000956105.1 Propithecus coquereli
TGACAGGCACACTGAAAGTTCTGACTTCAGCATTATACAATTCACCCATATAACAAGAACATTTTTACCACCTAATATTTTGAAATAAAAATTATAAAAAACAAAAAAGAAATGCAAGGGAAAATAAAGAAAAGAGAAAACGTAAGTGGTCATTAAGCAAAATATATAAAAAATAAAACATGAATGCAAAAAAAAACAAGGATTTAAACTATACAGAGTTTGTTGTCTGACCACAATAAAATTTAATTGGAAATCAATAATAGAGGTTTGGAAAATTCCCAAGTATTTGGAAATATAAACAACATATCTAAATAAGGCTTTGGTCAAAGAAGAAATCACAAGAAATTAGCAACTATTTTGAATGGAATGAAATGAAAATACAGTATGTCGTTATTTGTGGGATGTAGTTAAAGCAGCATTTAAAGGGAACTATATAGTTGACCCTTGAACAATGTGGGGATTAGGGGCACCAAAACTCCCACAGTCTAAAATTTGCATATAATTTTTAACTCCTCCAAAACTTAACTAATAGCCTACTGTTGACCAGAAAAGTCTTACCCATAACATAAAGTCGATAACACATATTTTTTGTATGTTATATGTATTACATACTATATTCTTAAAATACAATAAGCTAGAGAAAAGAAAATGTTAAGAAAATCATAAGGAAGAGAAAATAGATTTACTGTTCATTAAGTGGAAATGGATTCATCACAGAGGTCTTCATTCTTGTCTTCATGTTGAGCAGACTGAGGAAAAGGAGGGGTTGGTCTTGTCTGAGGGTTGGCAGAGGCAGAAGAAAATCTGTGTATAAGTGGACCTACGCATTTCAAACCCATGCTGTTCAGGGGTCAGCTGTACTTTTTTAATACTTATATTAGAGGAAAGTTCTGAAATTGGTGATCTAAACTTTCACCTTAAGAAGCTACAAATTAAAAAACTGGAAGAAAAGAGAGAAGATACAAATTACCAAGATTAGGAATGATCTACCAGGACATCACTATAGATGCTGTACACATTAAAAGGATAACAAGAGAATATGATGAACAACTTTAAACCAGTAAATTTGGTGTTTTTAATGAAATAGACAAATTCTTTGAAAGACACAAATTACTGAAACTGATTCAAAAAGACATAGAAAATCTAAATAACCCAAGATGTATTAAAGAAAATTAATTGATAATTAAAAACCTTCCCAAAAAGAAAATTCCAGGCTTGGATCATTTCACTGGTGAATTCTATTAAACATTTAAGGAAGAAATAATACCAATTTTAACCAAACTCTTTCAAAAAATGGAAAAGAAGGGAACTCTTCAACTCATCATAGGAGATGAGCATAATTTTGATACTAAACCAGAGAAAAAGATTATAAGGAAAGAAAACTATAGACCGATGTCCCACATGACCCTAGACAGAAAAGTCTTTAATAAATTATTAGTATTAATAAATCAAGCAGTATATAAATAGAAAAATAATTTCAAGATAAATTCTCTTGACAGTGGATCCTTAGTGTAAACATTGCATACTTCATTTATTTGCAATGATATTATCAGGCCTTGATGGAATATTTATTTTTTAAACAGCTTTATTAAGATATAATGACATGCAGTGCACTGCACGTTTAAAGTGTTCAATCTGATAAATCTTGACATATGTATGCACTCATGGAACCATCACCACAATCAATATAGTATCCATCACCCACAAATATTTTTTTGCACCCCTTGTAATCTCTTTTGACCCCAGTTGAAATCCACTGCTAATCCTTTCATCCATATTTACTCAACTAGAAAGTGACCTCTTAACTGTTCTGATTTTTTGGCATCTGCCAGTGCCTTCTCTCTCTTGGCCAAAATCCTGATTCAGACTCTTCTTGATTAGTTTTTGTTGTTGTCTGCTGTGATTCACAACAGCTATTATATATCTCACAGAGGTGGTATTATCTCCATTTCACTGATAAAGAAACTGGAGCTCAGAGTGATAGAGTGATATATAGAGCTCCTGGGAGTGGAAAGTAGCAGAATTAGGATTCAAACCTAGGGATATCTAGTGCCACAGCCTGAGCAATTTTACCAGTACAGTGTTGCCATCCTATATTCCTTTGTTTTCATCCCAACATGAAAACCAAAAATCTCTATTGCCTTATTTTTTTAATAAGTTAGCACCTCCCAAATGGCCCCAAAATGGAAAGATGGAAGAGTTTAAGGAAAAATAAAGTGAGTAGAGGAAATGAAAATATATGGAGGTTGGAAATCAGTGGCAGTAAATGTCTGACCTTTCTTTAAGGCCAATTTGCGTATCAGTTTATTTAGTTGATCCATAGCTTATCTGAAATAAACACTATTGAATGTAGCCCAGGACTCTAAACTTGAGTGTGAAAAATTTCCTGACTCTCTTTGTTGATGCTGGAGTTGTTGGCCCTTCTTTCCTAGCCAGCGTTGATACGGGTTTCTTTAAACCTCTTTGGAGGACATACAGTTAGGATTTGTACTTTAAAATGCTTCACTGGTAGGGTTTACACAAAGTAAAGACAGATGTTATGATGTCCCAAAGTTAGTAAACTAACTGAATACCAGTGGTCTGAAATACTTATGGAAACTAATTATTAACAGTCTGTAGGAAGGGATGTCCATCTCCTTTAATTAGTTACCAGAAGTTGTTAGAAAGTACCTTCTCTATTCTGCCCACAAAACAGATTAAACGAGGGCTTATTGTTGGAGATGGAAGAGTTGAGTGTAATACATTGATTATATGCTCTTGATTTTGTAAATAGCTTACAGTAACATTTCTGGAAATTTACCAACTGCCATAATATTAATTTAAAAAATTTCAAAATACAAGTTTTTTATTTAATTGCATTTGAGCTCCACTTATTAGATGTAATTTTTTTATTACTAATTCATAACTAAGGATATGGGCCTTAAATTCCCTGTAAATTAATTTGAGGCATTTCTCTTAATTAATTGAGTCATGAGGTATTATGAAGGTCATCTGCTTTCTCTTACTACAGCAGTCCATACTCAAGATTGTTCCTTCAATGTCTTTAGAGAGGTTGCTTTTTCTTTTTCTCTGAGTATGCAAAATAGTAAACAAAGGAGTGAGTGAGTTGATTTTGGTACCCATATAGTGGAATATTATGGACCAATTAAAATGATGCTTACAAGAGATTTTTTTTAATGAATGTGATATTGTAAACAGAAAGGCAACATATAAAATCATTTTTAGATTCCTCAATTATGTAAAAATAATTTGGAAAGCAAAAATACCAAGCAGATTATAGTTTCCTGGTCTTTTATACATTTCTCTTCAATTTTCCTGTTATTGGCACTTACTGCTTTTAGAGTAGAATGTACATCCCATAGGGCAGGAATTTTTTTCTGTTTCATTTCCTAGAACTGTACCTGCTACCAAGTAGATACCAAATGAATCACTGTTCAATGAGTGA
>NW_012145301.1:1246467-1288994 GCF_000956105.1 Propithecus coquereli
TATGAGAAATTAATGATGAAAGAGGAAGAAAAACATGCCTCACGGCTGACTCCCAATAAGGATGAAACGGTGAGTCACATTTAACTTTCTGTTCCCTTTTCAGTGGATAAGCTGGTGATGAGATGTGCTCATATTGTATGAGCCAAATTTGATGTACACCTTCATCTTTTAATATACAGGACTTTAAATCAAGTAAGAAGTAAACTTGAATTACTTTGCTGCTTCTTACGTACTTCTTTCTTCCCTTTTTTGTCCTTCTGACCTACTTGCTACCGCCTGCCAGCATTGAGTCAGAGACCTCCCGCCCTCTGTCTGTTTTAGACACACTCCTACTTTGACTCTCAAAAAGTGAGGTGGAAAGTCTGTGGGGTGGGATATTTGTGGCTTAGATCAGCTAAGAGAACCTGTAGGACAGTAATCCAGCCCCAGAATAGAGAAGGGGTGGAGGAAAAACGAGGCAAAAAAGGGAATGTGGGTGGAGTTATAAGAAATATTTTGAAGTTTAAAAAAATCAGACGCAATTAAAATGCTCTGAAAGAAACCTTGCTCAACCATACTTTAGTTTTCCTGTAGTATACTTGATCATTTTGGATAGCTCTAGTCGCCATCTGTCATTTACTATGAGTGGCTTATAAGAGCTTGTAAGATTTATGTGAAGAAAAACAAAGGTTTTTTAATCATCTTACATAGAAATGTTATAATTATCTTGGGTTTTTTCTTTCTGCCCAGTTCACTGTATCTCTAATCCTAAGGAATCAAGTACTTGCTCTTTTCATGGTATTAGAAGTCAGCTTGCAATCTCTGAACTATTGATTGTGTGATTTTCATTTAGACTTTTTAAAAAAAGTTTTGTGACTTGGTTTTTTACATGTAAAATCATTGAACTGTGATTGGTCCAAAAATCCCTACTTCTTGCATTGTATTTTTGATAGGTCACAGTTTGTTTTAACTGTGTTATCTCTCTACTTCAGAACTTAAAATGGTTAACAGTACAGCAAATGCTGTAAACGAGATTATTCAAATTAATAAAAACACCTATACCCAACAGATAAACTGAATAAGGACTTGAACTAACCATTGACTTGAGAGGTAACAGTAAGCAAACATGAAAAAATGTCTACCTTCCCCCAGGGTTCAAAGAAGGCTAATATATATTACTGAACTTTTGAGAACTCCTAACTCTTTGTTCAAATAATCTCTAGATATGGGAACTTCTGGAAACTTAGCCTAAGCAAATAATTATGGAAAAAAGGTTTACACATGATGGAGTTTGTTTTAGTACATCTGGGATAACAAAAAAACAGAATCAACCCCATAGCAAGAGCATCAATAGGAATATGCCTCAGTATATTATCAGTGCAGCAGAACACAATGCGGCCATAAAAACTATAATTTTTAAGACTATAATACCCTCAATACCCAGCAATATATATGAAAATGAATGCAAGGTATAGAATTATGTCCTTATGTATATACTTACAGACAAGTAGAAAGAACATACAAAAATGAAAACAGCTTGTTTTTTGTGACTATCAATACTTTATTTTTCTTTGAAAAAAAATCTAATGTTTGTTGCAATTGATAAAAATTAGAAGAAAAAATTCTGGAAGAAAGATTATATAAGGAGTAGACAAACCAGGAAATGTTTCTCAGCAGTTCTTTTCAGTGCCTTGCATACTGCTGCTGTTCTTGAATTTAATGAATATGCTGTTTGATAATCCAGATTTTTCCAAGTTCTTTGCAAATCTTAAGTCACTTTCAAATGCTAGCTATTTTACTTATAAAATAATCTACCTATTGATTTGTAAAATACATCTTCAAGAGAAGGACTGAAGAAAGTATATACTGAAAATACTCTTACTGGTGGGAATTTGGAAAGTTTTTTTTTAAAGGGACTTACATGAGTTTTATATTCTTAGGAGACTGGAAAGAAGCCAAATCTCGGTGTCTTTGTCAAAGATTAGGTATAGAATATTCAGGTGGAGTTGAGAAGATAACTCAGTTGCCTTCCCATGTTCCATGTAGATTTCCATGGATATACCAGTTGGGTAATTAATAATGGCATGGGATTTCCCCCCCCTTTCTTTAGGCTATTAAATATTTCCTTTTTTAGTGTAATTCTGGTTACCAGTTTTTTTGGTTCCAAATACTTTGATTTTTCTCTTTGCTGAGAAAAAGCTGTCTGCCTCTAAGCTTCCTATTTCGGTATTCTTTTCTTACTTTGGAACAGTGTATTGTAATGATACAGAATCTATACAGTAGGTAATGCTAAATTTTCTATCATTATAGGATAATGGTGATATGTGACTTTTTCCCCACAGGGTTCAGGATGTGAGGCTGGTGAGGAAACTGTAGATGAAGGTACCAGTCGGATTAATGAACAAGCCAGTTTTGCTGTAAACAAGCTACGAGAACTAAATGAGAAACTTGAATATAAAAGGCAAGCTCTAAATTCTATTCAAAATGCACCAAAACCTGACAAGAAGGTAACTTTTGCTTTCAAGGTTGTCTTTGAAAGTTTCCATTTGTCTAATTTTGTAGAAAAGTTTTCAGTTTCTGTTGAGAAGTGTCAGTTTCTTTAAAAATAATTTAACTGTGAGCAAGTTCCATTGTTTTTTTTTTTTTTTTTTGCTTCTAGAATGGAATTAGAAAGCATTTGTTTTTAATCTTTTATGATTTGGAGTTCTTTGTCAGTCATCCACTGGAACTCTGTGTTCCTTGCGTTAGGCTTGCCTGCAGCGCCTTTGGGGAATGGGGTTAAGCTTTCTCTTATGCTAAAGTCATTTCTGGAAGTGAGTTAAATTCTCAAGGACAATCTTTCGAAAAAAAATTTTTCTCTCAATTTCTACAAGTACAATTTAGAGAACCTCACAGAATTATGCAAGAAAGAAATTGTTTTTCTAAAAGCTAGCAGGATTTGAAAGTTTAAAAATGTAAAGATCATCTCACTAATTGGCATTTCTAAAACCCAAGCTGTGGTGTGGCTTTTTGCTTTGTGTTTATGCGTCCTTAGAGTTCAACGAAGAGGTGTCTCTAATAGAGATGTGGATGATGCTCTTGATCTGCCAAATTGGTCTCTTCTGGCACTTTCTGAATGTGTATTTGAGGGTTTCAAGCAGTCCAACAGGAAAGCAACTTTGAATAAAACAATTTCAGTGAGTCACAATTGGGTTTCCTGTGAACATGTCCCCAATCCTTTTAAACCATCTTTAGTACTTCTTTCATGGACATTCAGATGCTTATGTAGTAAGAGAATATTCCTGAAGCAAGATGTAAGGAAAATGATGTACTATGAGCCTATCAACAATTTATAGTTAAAATACCTATTCATTTGTAATCCAGTTATTGTCTAGTTAAACAAGTACGTTTTCTTTAAAAAAGAAAAAACAAAGAAAAAAGTTCTACAAAGGCATATGGTCTTTGTTAGTAGCAATCTTTTTACAGAATTGTGAAGGAAATGGAAGTTTAATGTTAAAGTCACTTTAATAATTGTTAGTCATACTCTGAAAACAAATAGCCAGGTTTCCTGGGTTGTCATAAGAAATAGGTTCACTCTCTCCATTATGTGGAGTCATTCCCGGTTAGTACACATAGAACTTGGGAGACCCACGGTCTCCGTAGGGACAAGAACAAGCATCTTTGAGATGATGAACAGAATTAGCTGGCATGGTAGATAATCAGTATCTGCAATATGGCATGTTCTTTAAGAACAGTTGTCTTGTTTATTCTGGATTCATCTTATAAACTAAAATGTTTTTATGGGTAACAGTATGAAAGACGAGCTACAGGATGTTCATTGAATTATTTTCTGTTTGGTTGAAAGACATCAGCCTCTCTTAAAAGAACTTATGATAATCATGGAATAAACATTTTGAGGTATAACTATGTGAAAGAATTCTCATTTAGAGAGATTCAGTGATACTGTGGCTTAATTTGACCACTAATCTCTGATCCACCTTTCCCATTAAATCAGATTGTTCACAGGCTGCTCAAGGGAGCACTCTGCTTCTGGCAGTTATATACAGAGCTCAGAGGACCCTAAGGCTATAAGGGAACTGATACTTCTCTCCAGAAGGAGACATCATCCTCCTTTTATGCCTTTTATTCATGTTGGTAAAAAGTTAATAATTAGTTAATTTTTTTAAAAACTTAAGATTGGTCATGAAAAGGTTTTGGTAATCTAGCAATGAAGACATACCCCCCCCCCCAATTTTGTAGTAGAAGGACTTTTCTGGATTAAATATCTAATTATTAATGAAATCATCTTCCCATGTATATATAGTGGTACAGACTTCTTCCCCTAAAAAAGGAAAGCCAGGGGCTTGATTGACCATCCTTCTTCTCTCACAAATCCTGCACCAGCAGCGAAATTAGCTACCAAATGTCAAGTTAGCCTTTTAGTTTGATTTCTTGAAATCTACTGCCCAGGTTTTATTTTTTTCTCTACAGAGATTTTTGTGAGTCTGGAGCAAATGGTCCAATTCTAGGTTAATGTTGGGAGTAAACCAATAACCATGAAGAATCTCAGTAACAGACATGTTGAGTAAATGTGCAATGCTGTGCTAGTCACTGTGAAAAATCAACGAAACAGAGTCTGATACCTGCCCTCAAGGAGCAGACATGTTGGTTGTGGAATTGAAACATACTCATATGAAAATAAAATATAATCACAGTCCTTATTGGTGATAAAACACAGGATGATGGCACAGATAAGGAGTGGTTCCTGTTAGGCTTTCTGGGGAAGGAAAAAGATGTTGTAGACTCCACGTTCAGAGACTTTTGGAGCAAAGCTGTTGTCCTCCTCAAACTACAAAGTTATATAACCCTATAGCTTTTCTCACAAAAAGAAATCCAAGGAGATGGTGAGCGTAGCATTTTAAAAAAATTATTTCTTTTTAAAAATTGTGATAAATATACATAACAAAATTTACCATTTAGCTATTTTTAAGTGTACAGTTCAGTGGCATTAAGTACATTCACATTCTTTTGCAACCATAAGCACCATCCATCACCAGAACTTTCATCATCATGAAAAACTGAAACTCTGTACCCATTAAGCAGTAGTTCCCTATTGCCCCCTCCCCAGCCCCTGGCAGCCACCATTCTGCTTTCTGTCTCTATGACTTTAACTATTCCAAGTACCTCATATGAGTGGAACCATGCAGTATTTGTTCTTTTGTGACTGGCTTATTTCATTTGATGTCTTCAAGGTTCATCCCTATTGTAGCATGTGTTGGAATTTCATTCCTTTTTAAGGCTAATATTTCGTTCCATGTGCATACCACATTTTGTTTTGTTTACCGTTCATCCATCAATAGACACTTGATTTGCTTCCACCTTTTGGCTGTTGTGAATAATGCTGCATGAATGTGGATGTACAGATATCTCTTAGAGATCCTGCTTCCAATTCTTTTAGGTATATACCCAGAAGTAGATTGCTGGGTCACATGGTAATTTTTTTTTTTTAATTTTCTGAGGAACCATCATACTGTTTACCACAATGTCTGCACCATTTTACATTCCCACTAACAGTGCGCAAGTGTTCCAGTATCTTCATATCCTCACCAAAACTCACTTTCTTTTTTTTCAAATAGCAGTCATCCTAATGGGTGTGTTCTGATATTCATTTCTCTAATGATTATTGATGTTGAGCATCTTTTCATGTGCTTATTAGCTAGTCATGTATCCTCTTTGGAGAAATGTCTATTCAAGTTCTTGGCCCAGTTTTTAATTGGGTCTTTTGTTGTTGAATTTTAGGAGTTCTCTTTGTACTGTGGCTATTAAACCTCTATCAGATGTGTGATTTGCAAATATTAATATTTTCTTCTATTTTGTGGTTTTGCCTTTTTACTGTGTTGATAGTGTTCTTTGGTGCATAAAGTTTTAAATTTTGGTGAAGACCCGTTTGTCTATTTCTTCTTTTGTTGCTTAGAAATCCAATAGCCAAATCCAAAGTCATGAAGCCTTCTCCCATGTTTTCTTCCAAGAGTTTTATAGTTTTTAGCTCTTATGTTTAGATCTTTAATTCATTTTTAACTCATTGTTGTGTATGGTGTTAGGTAAGGGTCCAACTTCATTCTCTTGCATGTGGATATCCAGTTTTCCCAGCACCATTTGTTGAGAAGACTGTCCTTTCCCCATTGAATGGTCTTGGCACCCTTGTTGAAAAATCTTTTGACCATATATATGAGATTTTATTTCTGGGCTATATTCCATTGATCTATGTCTTTCTGTATGCTGGTACCACACTGTTTTGATTACTATACCTTTGTGGTAGTTTTTGAAATCAGGAAATGTGAGCCCTCCAATTTTGTTCTTTTTCAAAACTATTTTGGCTATTTGGGATCCCTTGGGACTCTGTATGAATTTTAGGATAGATTTTTCTATCTCTGCAAAAAATGCCACTGAAATTCTGATAAGGATTTCGTTGAACCTGTAGATTGCTTTGGGTACTATTGACATCTTAACAATAGTAAGTCTTCTAATCTATGAACTTGGTTGTCCTTACAAATATTTGTCATCTTTAATTTCTTTCATCAATGTTTTATAGTTTTTATTATAGAAATATTTTATTATAGAAATCCCTAAGTATTTTATTCTTTTTGATGCTATCGTAAATAGAATTGCTTTCTTAATTTCCTTTTTGGATTGTTCATTGTTAGTGTATAGAAACACAACTGATTTTCGTGTGTTGATTTTGTATCCTGCTACTTTGCTGAATTGCATAGCATTGTAAGTGTTTTCATAATTCCCAGGATGTTTTTCCTGTGGCAGATTGTTTCCAAGTTGAAGGATGAAATAATTCTAATAGAGAAAGAACGCACAGACCTTCAGCTGCACATGGCAAGAACAGATTGGTGGTGCGAAAACCTAGGCATGTGGAAAGCGTCCATCACCAGTGGAGAGGTAGGTTTGACTGCTTTTCCTCCCAATTTATTTTAAAAGTTTGAGTTTGTAAGATAAAATTTTATCCTGGAGAATTAAGATTGAGTATAGAAATTTAAACTCATTCTTTTAGACCACACTTGTCCTATCGGCCATCCCCCATGTTTTCACTCCAGTTCGCCCATGACTGGGAGCTATACTAGGCTGCTTGGTAGATCTGATCTCACTCCACTTCAGACAGGTAGTTATCCTTCTTCACCAGAATTGTAAACAACTTTTGTATAGGAACATTTAATATTCTTGAATTACCAATATATTTTTCCATTGAGAGCTGGAATAAAATGAAAAGTGCTTTTTGAAACTTGGAGATGAAAGATTGAAAATTTAAGTGCATGTGATTGTTCCATCCTGCTGACTTCAATTGCTTAAATCTCAGTAGCTCTAAAAGCTTTAATAACAAATATTTTTCCTTTGAATTATTTTGCTATTCTTTGAGGGATGTGGGATAAGTTTGCAGAATATACTGTATCCCTTTTCATTTGTCTATAAAAATGATTTCATTTAGGAGGGAAGGTGGGGAGGGGGGGAATACATACCCTCATGAGGCACTTTGCCCTGGAAGTCACTTGTTATTCATGAGCTTGCTGTGGTATCTTGGTCACTGAAAAGATAACGGAAATGTAAACAGAGGTGTCACATGCCTGCCAGAGCTCACAGAGCAATACCACAGAGGATTGTGTGGAAGATGCGTTTTCATCGAGCCAGACTCCTGAATTGTGGCCCTGGCTGACTCTCTGGAAGTGAGGTCCTAGGAAAGTTACCCTGTCTCTGCCTCTCCTTCCCATTGTTATAGTGGAATAATATTCCTGCCTCACAGGGCTTGTCAGGGGCTCAGTAAATCTTGCATCTTTTCTTTGCTTTTTGTATTGAATTTTTCTCTGTAGTTGATTTATGATACTAATTCAAGCTCAAATTCAATGTATTTTCTGTTTGTTTTTTCACTTATCTATTTATGTTAATGGTGGCCTATTCTGAATTGTGTGTGTGTGTACACGTGTATGTGTGTATGTGAATTGTCTAAGTTGGGAGGTAAAGAAAATTGTGTCTCTCAATGTAAAATTTCATGAGAATAGAAATCATGGTTTGATGAATCCTGAAATTAAACTGAGGAAGCTCTCACAGGTGCATCTGATACCTGTTTGCTTGCTGCTAATTTGTTTTTTCAGGGAAACACAGGATGTAAAGTCTGTGATATCAGTTTTTGCTGTTTAACAAATTTCATGGCTTAAAACAACACCCCTTTATTAGTTCACACCTCTGTAGGTCAGAAGTCCAGTACAGGATGGCTGGGTTCTCTGCTTATTGTATCTCAAGGCTGACATCAGTATGTTGGCCAGGCTGAGTTCTTGTCTGGAGACTTTGAGGAAAATCCACTTCCAAGCTTATTCAGGTTATTGACAGAATTTAGTTCCTTGTGGTTGTAGAACCGAATTCTCTATATTCTTTCTGGCCTCCTTCTTGGGCTTTGAATCTTTCTGACTTCCTTTTCTAATACTAAACAACAGAAACTCTCTGCTTTTAGGTTAGGCTCACCTGGATAATCCCCTTATTTTAAGGTCTGCTGTGCTGTATAACATAACCGAATTGTGAGAGTAAAAGTCATCATAGTCACATTTCCAAGGATTATACAGGGCACCAGACAGGGTGCACCAGGGGGAGGGAAATCTCATCAGGGGACTGTTAAAAACCTTCCTGGCGCATCCATACTTTTTGTCATTGTTGATTTTCATCTTTTGTTTTTCAAGATTACAGAAGAGAGTGGTGAGCAAATGCCATGTTACTTTGTCATGGTAAGCCTACAAGAAGTTGGAGGAGTTGAAACTAAGAATTGGACAGTCCCAAGAAGACTCAGTGAGTTTCAGAATTTACACCGGAAACTTAGTGAGGTATGAATACTCATGAGGTAGAATCTTTGTGACAGGATTCTAGAATTACTGAGCAAGAAGAGATTCAAGAGCTCATTTCAATTTTTACATGTGAGGAAACTGATTAATTTTTCTCCTTTCCTGTTGATACTAGCAAAGTGGCATTTTCAGCCTGACATTTGGAAATTTATTCATAGATCGGACCATCTAGTCTAGTCTGTGTCTGTCAGAACATGTAATTGTATGATTTTCATTGTAAATTACCATAGAACCGCAGAGCTGGAAGAGACCTAGGTATCATCTGGGCCAGTGGTTTTGAAGCTGCCAGCTGTGACTCATAAAGGGGTAGTGAAATCAATCATGAGTTACAACAATAGAAAGAGAACAGAATATATTAGATTTCATCACATATACTAAGGGAGGCAGCAAAGTCTGGTGGTTGAAAGCACAATCTCTAAAGCCAGACTGCTCGGCTTTGAATCTTACCTCTACCATTTATAACTGTATGACCTGGGAGGTGACACTCAGTCTCTTTGTGCCTCTTCATCAGTGAAGTACAAATATTAATAGCACCTACCTCACGGAGTTGTTGTAAAGATTAAGGTCTAATATACAAAACATTTAGAATGTGTGGCACATAGTAACCATTGTGGTTTTTGTTAGTAGTAGCGGTAATGAGCATTGTTTCATAGAGTATTTTTTTGGTTTTGTATATTTATATGTATATATGTGTGTGCATTATGGGTTGCACACATGCATTTCCTACTGTGGGTTTTAGTTTAAAATGTTTGAAATCCACAGTGTAGGTCATTTATTTGATAGATGAAGGAAACTGATCCCAAAGCGTAACTGACTTATCACAGGATGTATACATAGGGGCCAAGTTAGGATTAGAATCTGACTTTTTATTATTCTTCCCACTTTTCCTCAGTAACTGCATCTTCTTTAATTCTCCTACTGGGGGTAACTGCCCTTTACCTCAGCAATGAAAAAGTCTTCAATCATTTCTACTTTAATTTAGGTCCATTTTTCTCTTTCTCAGAATGAACTGACACTGGTCTAACCCTATGATCACCTCTCAGACCCCTCTTTTGCAGATGAAATGTGTCTCCTTTAACCTTGTCTCCTAGGGTGATTTTTAATCACTAAGGGATGATGGCCAAAACCAAATGTCATGCACACTGTAGCATTTCTCAGATGGACTCTGGTCCACCCCAGCAGTGTGGAAAGCAAAATGTTTATCTCAATGTGACAATGCCTTTTTCCCAAAAGTTTTGAGTAAAATTGACACTACAGAAACCTGTGTTTGCCTTGTGATAAGCCATTGTGGAACCAAAGTTTAGTATTGGTCAAGTTGCAGATAAAAACAGAAGGAGGAAAAGGAATTTAGGGATGATTTTGAAATAAAACGTACTCGGAAAATAAGAGGTACTTAGAAAATCAAAACAATCACACTGACGCATTAGAAGAAACAAACACAAAAGCCCATGTGTATCCTCATTGTCATCTTTCCTCCTCCATGGATTGATGGCCAGACTCTTCTCTTACCGTTGCTATTAATATTTCCTACACTTTGAGTTTTCCTGTTGTGAGAACGCTTCCTGCTGATAACTGTGACAGGAAGCACCTTTTTGGGTCCCCAGTGATTGTAATCTTCCCTTCCAAATCTCACTGCCTGTTTCACTTCTCTAGAATTTTATAGAGCTGTTGTTAAGGATGAAATAACACATGCCCTGCTTCTAGCAGTGTCTGGCAGAATGTAGGATTTAACCCACAAAGGACAGTCTATTATTAATATATTTTATTATTATTAATATATTTACATTCTACAATTTGCTATTGAAAGGCAATAATAGAGCTACAACCCAAGGTTTCTTTCTTTCCATTGTTTTGTTTAACTTTTTACAGACATGTTGTAAACACAACACGTTCTAATAGAAATATTCTCTGTGAGTGGGTTTCTAGATCTAGCACACTGTGCTACTGTGCAGGTTGTACAAATCCGTCTCGTCAGCCCAGCTTCATTATTTCTCGGCTTCCGGGTATCTGCAGGTCTGGGAATGAGCTTTAACTTTCTCCACCAAAGATCCCATTCCCCCAGATTCTTTCAGCCTGATTAGAACAGGTCGCTTTTCAAGGTCCTAAATCTCAGGGGAACATGTACAGGAGGAAGATATTTGGTTTGTTCTAAATACAATTCTCAATCTTTAAGATTAAAATGTAATTTCAAAATACTAATGTTTAATTTTTTCCCCCACAGTGTGTCCCTTCTTTAAAAAAAGTCCAGTTGCCTTCTCTTAGCAAGCTGCCTTTCAAATCAATAGATCAAAAGTTTATGGAAAAGTCAAAGAATCAATTAAATAAGTTTTTACAGGTAAGCAAGTGAAAAGTTTTGGATGTGAGAGGGAAAATTGGTTATTTGGGGTTAAACTGTCATCAGTCTAAGAGTTTACTAGTTTGCTTTTTGCTCTCACAAGCCATGCCAGATCCTAAAACTATCTTTGGTCTTTTTTGTTAATTCAAGTATAATATACATTAAAAAAGTTACACATACGTGTACAACTGTCTTCGTTTTCACAAACTGACCAGCCCCATGTAACTAGCACCCAGTCCGAGGAAGTGACTGTCTCCAGCACCTCCGGCTCCTCCCCATCATTGCTGCCCCAAAGGCAGCTCCTGCCCCAACTCCCGAAAACATAGACTAGTGCCTGGTTTCGAACTTCCTGTGAATGGAACCATGCAGTGCGGATTCCTCTGTGTCTAACTTCTTTCACTCAACATTATGTCCGTGAGATTCATCCATGGTGTTGTCTTAGTTGTAGATCATTCATTTTCATTGCCGTATAAGTTTTTCATTGTGTGAATACGCTCTAGTCTATTCATTCTGTTGTTGATGGGCATTTGGCTAGTTTCCAGTTGGAGGCTCTTACAAAGAGTGCTTCTGTAGACTTCCAGTACTCGTTTTTTGGTGAATATATATGTTGGAAAATACCTAGGGAATCAGGATTTTTCAGTTTTTCAACATGATTTTAGCAATTTTTATGCTCTCACCAGCAGTGTGTAGGGGTTCTGATGGCTCCACATCCTCATTAACACTTTTTTTTTTGCCTTTTTCTTCTAGCCATCTGGTGGGTATGTAGTGGTATCTCATTGTGGTTTTAATTTGCATTTCCCTGATGACTGATGAAGTTGAGTACCATCACGTATGTTTATTGGCCATTTGGATAGTTTTTTCTTTTTGTGAATATCTGTTAAAATTGTGTGTACTATTAGCTTGCCTCTCTTTTCTATATTGCTTTGTAGAAGTTTTAGGTTTTGGACACAAGTTCCTTGTCAGACCACATGTGCCGTCAATATCTTCTCTTTTTTTGTGGATTGCATTTTCACTCTTTTCATGATTTCTTTTAATGAATAGAAGTTCCCAATTTTAATTTAGCACAATTTATCAATTTTTTCTTTTATTGTTAATGCCTTTTGTGCCTGTTAAGAAGTCTTTGCCTATTCCAAGGCCCTGAAGATAAATTTCATGTAAACACTTTGTTGTTTTCCATCAGTCTGTTTTTCAATAATAAGGCAAGATAACAGTATGTTCTCTCAACAGCAACCACTGTTTATTTTTTCCTTAGCTGCACCATCTGTGTCCAGAGTATATAGCTGTTACTTAAACTAAGGACCATAGAGCCCTAAAATTCTTAGAGGCATGGATCTGTGCTCCATAAAACATGTTTTTCCCTATGCATTAGTAGCTAGAAGTTGTAAGACTTTCTTTTATATGCTTTGCATATTTTTATCATTTTAATTTTTTTATTTTTTAGTTGGCACATTGTAATTGTACATATTTATGCAGTACAATTTCATGTTTTGATACATGTATGTTACATAACGATCAAGTCAGAGTAGTTAGCCTATCCATCATCACCTCATGCATATATCATTTCTTTGTGGTGAGAACATTCAAAAACCTCTCTTCTAGCAATTTTGTAATATGCCGTACCTTACTGTCAACCATAGTCACCCTACTGTGCAGCAGGACACCAGAACTTATTCCTGCTGTCTAACTGTAACTTTGTACCCATTGAACAGCTTTTCCCATTCTCCCCTCTGTAGTCTGTGGTAACCACTGTTCTACTTTCTGTTTCTATATCAACTTCTTTTTTTGGATTCCGCAGATAAGTGAGATCATGCTATATTTGTCTTTCTGTGTGTGGTTTATTTCACTTAATACAGTGTTCCCCAGGTTGATCCTGTTGTCACAAATGACAGGATTTTATTCTTTTTTATGGGTGAATAGTATTCCATTGTGTATATGTAACAGGTTTTCTTTATCCATTCATCCATTGTTGGACACTTAGGTTGATTCTGTAATATTAATGTATCTTGGCTATTGTATAAATAGTGCTGTAATAAGCATGGGAGTGCGGGTATTTCTTTGACATACTGATTTCATTTCCTTATATACCCAGTAGTGAAATTGTTGGATCATGTGGTAGTTATGTTTTTAATTTTTTTGAGGGACCTCCATATTATTTTCCATAATGGCTGTACTAATTTACAGTTCCATGAACAGTAAGTGTTGCCTTTTCTTCACATCCTTGCCAACACTTGGTTTTCTTTTGTCTTTTCTATATTATTCATTCTAACTGGATATATGCTCTTACTGGGTGGTTGGGGATGGAAATGGGTTAGTGAGTTCTGCTGTTGTGCCAAGAGAAGCATGCATGCTGGCATACTGCTGGTAGGTAGTGTGAGTATGGCTCAGGGCAAGAATAATCTGCAGCTAAACCAGATGACAGTGGTCTCAAGTGGTCATTTGCCTTCTAGTTAAAAGAAGTTTAAGTCAGGAAATAATATTTCAATTATTTTTCATTTCCTCAAAGACTTTATTTGAAAGTGCTAACTATTCAGTATATTTAGGTAAGGCCACACAGCAGACTGTATTGTCAAATATATCATCCCACAAACTGCAGACAGGAAAAGTAAAATGCAAAATCGTTAGTCTAAAAGGCAGATTTATTAGGTCCCCAGGATGTTCCAGAAAAAAACAATTCCATTGAGTGTATGTTTACTTGAATGCTTAAATATGAGCTATGGTGCCCTATCAAGGCATACTAATAAGACAGACATTAATCATCTAGCTGGTCATTGCTGTTCATGCTGTCATGTTCGTCTAGTTTCATGCCTACACACTATCTTCCCCATCCCTCCCACACACATCCACTTGTTCCAGCCATGCTGGGTTTCCTTCGACAGGCGCTCCACCCCACTTCTGGGCATGCGTATGCTGTTTATGCTTCTTGGAGTGCCACATTTTTCTCTGGCTCCACGGAGTAGCTGTCTTAGATCTTCACCAGACTAGCATAGCAAGCATGTTTGAGAGGTGAGGGAGTTCAGGATAGGGAGTGGGATTCTGTTCTCAGAAAGCTTGTAAGTGATAAAATCCAGATTTAATCACTACCTTGCCTGCAGACATAGTCTTTGATCACATTTCTAACATCATTTTCTACGTACTTAATTTTGCTTTCCTTCATAATTGTATGTAATTAAGCCCAAAGATTTATCACTCTTAGTGATTTCCTTATTTATATTGATTGTATTAAATTTGAGACTTACCATTAGTATCATATCCTACCATTTTATAAAATAATGTTGAGTGTAGATTAGCTAAAGGAAATCAAGACATGGGGGAGAATATCTCATTCCTCCCAATCTACCCTCACATATAAGTTGAACTGACCATTCAGTACTCTGAAAAAGGAATAAAGGCCTGTCTGCGGGGTGCAGGGAAGGGAAGGCAGTGGTGGCACTAACTGGCCATTCCTCTTAAGCTCCTTCCCTGTGTCCAAGCAGGACCTGTGCATTGTCAGGGGCCAGCCTTCTGCAGGGTGCACGAAGCTCGCAACTGCTGGGATGCTGGTGGTGCCCCTGGGACTCCTTGTCTCCAGTGTGGTACTGTTGGGCCCTTCCAAAGGTGCTTATTCTCAGGAAGGTCATAGGGTCTGTCAGGTCATTTGCTATCTGAACAAATAGGATGTGACCTTTGTGGACCAGCTGCTCTGGGACCAGACCTGAACCTCCACTTCTAGTCCAGCTTCTGTCATTAGAAGCATAGTTGGCTTCTAGTGTTCCACAGGGGTTACATCATAAACGGGCAGTAGTTCCCTTTGGTTTATTTATTCCTTTACCCTATATCTTATAATACTAGAGACTTAAATGTTCTGTGGTCACATTGTTAATTTTACTGTCTTATCATAGCACTTGCTTGTACATAAACTTGATTTATGTTCTGCTCTCCTCTCCCCTAAGGCCTGATAAGTACATATAGAACTTTAGGAAATTGCCAGCTTAAGGGCCAATAAAAACAGTTGTATAGTTACATAAACAAGCACTGCTTGGAAGGTGGCAGTGTAGTGTAATGAAACTGTTGCTTGGCAGGCAGTGCCACCATGTAATAAGTCAAAGTTCTTTTTTTTAGCCAATGTACAAAGTCTGATCATAGCCGTAAAATGGCAATTTAGTGGTATCCTTGTGTAATTTGCAAAAATTTAAATTGTTCAAACACAGATGGGTGAAAGTTGTCTTGCAAAGGTGGTAGCACCTGGAATCTGTGAGTTGTACGCAAAGTAAGACTGTTTTTTTGCACCAAGTGGTATAAAGTGGAGTGAGTTCTACCTGCACAGGGTCCCCCATGAGCAGAGTGATTAGGGCACTACCAGTTAACCTGGAGAGTACTATTTGCTGTTAAGATCGTTGAGAATTGATCCAGTACATTTCATTTCATGGGGAGAAGGAAGTGGTTTGGGGTTCAGAAATATGATGTAAATAAATTTGTGATACAATCAATTCTGCCTTGTTTGCCTTTACTCGTAGTAGCTCCCAGCAGCACAGAGCGTTTCCTGTATAGGAGCAATTCATCCTCTTTCTTCCACAGAATCTGCTTTCAGATGAAAGACTGTGTCAGAGCGAAGCACTTTATGCCTTTTTGAGCCCTTCTCCTGACTACCTCAAGGTTATTGACGTGCAGGGGAAAAAAACCACTTTTTCATTATCTTCATTTTTGGAAAGACTTCCTCGTGACTTCTTCTCCCACCAGGAGGTGAGCCGTCTAAAGGTTGTACCGTTTTCATAGCATATGTAAGCAGATATCTTTTTGAAGGCTGTTTGGAGTAACAGATGCTTGTTGGGCACATGCTGCTAATGGGGGGAAAGCAAATACATCCATTTTTAGTTACTGTCGCTGTCATATTTTGGGGCACCGACTTGTCCTCCCCTGCAAGAGGAGGAGTTAAGATACAGAAATGGAAAGACGAATAAGAAGGTGGGTGAGATGTGGATGGGAAGCCCTGTAGGAGCCACTCCACATGAGGTGGAGGCGCCAGGCCCGCCACGGGAGGGACAGGAGGGCCGTCGCGGTGGAGGAGCTGGACTGCCAGAAGGGTTCAGGAGAGGAGGGCGTAGGTCATTGGTCCAGAGTCGGGGGTTCTGCAGTGCTCTAGTGCAAGAGAAGGGAAAGGGCAGAAGGGAGGAGCAAGGTTCATGCCAGGCTGGGGAGTTTAGACTGTCTTCTCAGGAAATGGAGAACTGTGGACTATTTTGAAGGAAGACGAATAAGGCAGTGATATGTAGGAGTAAAGGAATGAATAGAGAGAGACTGTAGACATTTTGATCTCATGTTCTAGACCTCAGGCTTCCTCCAGAGTAGGCTCTCAACTCACATGTAGGCCACGGAGGCCCCTGTCTGGGTCTCTAGCCAATTGCACAAGACTGTCTCTGAAATGTGGCTTCTCCTTAGCCTATTGCCAGATGCCACTGCCTCTTCATCAGGACTGGCTCAGTGAGTGTGGGCAGAGGAACTGGTGATGAAAAGGAGTATGCTACTCTCCCACATTCTGAGCCAGGAGCAGTCGGTGCATACTGCAAGCCCACACCTCTGCTCAGGTCCACGTGCAAACCTGCTTCCCCCCAAGCTTCTCTCCCACCGCTGCCCTTCATGTTTGTCTACACTTGGCTGGCTTACCTCTGTCACCTCCCTTTTATTCTCGAACCCTGGAGAGTTTACATGTGGCTCGGTCACTCTGTGAAATGGCTCTCTGAAGTGGAGTGCCAGGGGTTTCCTCTTAGTCTTGACTTTTCTCAGCCTCTTTGGGCATTTGATGTTGCTGGACTTCTGTGAAGCTGTAGATTTTCAGGGAACTCCTCCTGTCTCTGTGACTTCTCAGTCGTTTCCCTGCTCACCTGATGCAGGTGTCTCCCAGAGTCCTGCCGTTAGCCCTCTGCTTGGGCCCACACTTCAGTTTTGCCTCTGTGCAGACGTTAGAATGCACTTCCTCGCTGGTCCTTCCACCACCTGAGGTTTGCACCTCTCTGACGGCATTTCGTCCTTCCTTGTGGAAACAGCGACTTGTGTGTGTACCTGTCAGTCCCTGAGAAGACTGTGGGCGCTGAACGTCTGGATCCATGTCACACTCATTAGCACCAGCCTGGTGCCCGGCACAGAAGGAGTTTTGAACTGAAACTTGCTGATATGCACATCAGGAAATGAGACTAGCTGAAGTACAGAATACAAGCTTGAATCAGAGCTTTAAAAATAACTAAATTACTTTAAAATGTGCATGTTTAAAAAACAACAGTGAATTTAAAATTATTTAAGTTAAAAGTCTTACTTTCAAAACTCAAAATGGTTAGAACACTATTAATACAGTGACAGAGGTTTTTTAAAATTAGCTTATGTTTTAAACCTGGAGTAAAGCTTTGGAGTCAAGCTTTTCCCTGAGGTTAGATTCATTCTGTCCTTCATATTGAAAATAGATAGATTTCTGTATGAAAGTTGAAGGATTATGTAAAGTTAAAATATGAGCAAATAGTTTGGAATTTACACTTGAAGAAGGAGAGTAGCTCTACCAGTTTTCTTGGATATGTAATCTGCTTCCTATGACTTTGCTGTATCCCCAGGAGGAGATAGAGGAGGACAGTGACCTGTCAGATTATGGTGATGATGTGGATGGGAAGAAAGACGCCTTGGCTGAACCATGTTTCATGTTGATTGGGGAGATTTTTGAGCTTCGAGGAAGTAAGCCTCTTTGCTATTACTTAGTGGTACTTGCTAGTTAAGTGGTACATACACCCGTGCGCACACACATTTAATGCCCCTTCCTGAAGTGCATCAGCCATGTATATATATTCATGCATTCATTCATTCAACAAATAGTTTGAAGAGCCAGGCACATAGTATGCTGGGCATACAACCTCAAGACAGATAACATCTCTGCACTCTTGGAACTTAGGGTCCCAGTTTACCCTGCACCATGTTCCTCTGAAATCAGAAAGATAGAGTGCTTTGAATTTCTTTTTGTGTTATTTGGCATAGCTTTGTTGCCTTATCACCAAGAGTTATACAAACAATTATTTTGCATAGCAGAGGAAAAAGTCTATTGTTAAAGGTGAGGTTGTGTTGCTAGGATAGTATTATGGCCAGGGATGCAGGAATGCCTCAACCCTATTTTTCAACTATCTTTCTTCCTCTAGAGCAGTGGTTCTCAGTGGAGGGACGGAGGGAGAGACATTTGGTAGTATCTGGAGACATTTTTGGTTGCCACAACTTGGGGTGAGGGTGGGCTGCTGGCATCTAGTGGGTACAGACTAGGGATGCTGCTAAACATTCTAAACACACAGGACAGCCCCCACCACAGAGTTATCCTGCCCAAAGGCAGTAACACTGAGTTGAGAAATCCTTCCCTCGTAATTCCTGAAGGAGATGTACTTAGAAGAAACAATTGCAAAATAGGGATCAAAAATACCATTTTATTAAGAGCTGTTCAAGTGCCCATCCCCCAGAGCAGTGCTTTGGCGAAAGGTAAACTGGACTACATAGCTTATGCTTTTTTTTTTTTTTCTTTTTCAAAGACTAGTCAAGTGTAGCCATGGGAGTAGAGAAGGAACAAAGAAATCTGTAACTGGTAGTGATCAATTAGTTGTAAACACCACTGCACTTGGACCAGCCAACGCAGATTGGTCTTGAGTCTTGCACAGGACTTACTACTCTCTGCCCACACCTTCACAACCCCCCGGCACTCTAAATCACGAGACCAGTTTATTTGGTCTGACCTAGAGCCTCGGTACTAGGTAGAGATATGGCAGGTGCCTACAGGCACACCTAACCACCTAAAAGAGGAAGCAAATGAGAAGAGCAAGAGTGTGTAGGGCACAGTAATGCCACCAGCCAGTGAAATGTTGCCCCATGAATGTCCTGGGCTTTATCCACTCAGATCAGCATCTTTTCCCTTGAGACAAAGGAGATAGGCTAAGAGTGGGTCTTACATAGGAAATGGGGCTGTACATCCTTCTCACTTATATCCCTGAACGTGTCACTTCAAGGATTATTAGAACTATTTAGATGAAAAAATTTCAAGTACTATTTTAAACTTGAACATGTCTTATGTATCTTTTAATCCTTAGTATCTACTGTAATGCCTGATCAATAAAATTCCTGGATGGATACACTGATGAGTGCGAATAGGCAAGAAAATTTTAAGTGACAGAATGAATTTTCTTAGGTTATTGAACTTTTTCTCCTCCTGAATCAAATCCAGGAGAGTATATAATGTCAATCAGTAAATACTTTCGGAGCCTTTGTTTTAGATGCACTTCTGTAAGGAAACAAAAATATATCAAGATATAGATTTTGCTTTTAGTGAATTTATAGTAAAAGGGGTCCAAAAATGTGCTTCACATTAAACAACAGACAAAATTAAATTCTGAACTGCAGGCAGAGATTTATATAAAAGGATGTTCATTTTTATCATAATTACAATAATGAAAAGTTAGAACTAAGATAAACTTTAGAAATAGGAGAGAGTTAGATTATTTAGGAAACAATCCATATGATGGAATATTATCCAGATACGAAAAGTCCTTTCAGATGAAAAAGCTGTAGTGTTTCAATATTTTGGAAACTTTGATATATACTGATGTTTACCTTGATTCAGTATAGGCAGAAAAAGCAGTACTCCACCAAAGTCTGACTCTTCCTTAGTGAAATCTGGGCTGTTAAATCATGAATCCTCCCAGTTTCCCACAGAGTTGAGGAAGAATGAGGAAGCGCTATCCCACCCTTTGTCATTTTGTTCCTTGTGATTGATGCAAGGAGCTAAAGAGACGTGGTAGACATATCAGAGCTAGTCACGGCTGGAGCGGGGCTCGTAACCCTGTCTTTGCAGTGTGCACTTCCTCCATCGGATGCCTGCTCAGAGCATATCTGGTTTTGCTAGTAACATTTCAGAGAGGAATAAATAGAGCATCATTTATAATGAGATGTGGTATATTTGCCATCAGCAGAATCCTAGTGCTGCTGCAGCTGCTTCTGTAGCTTTGAACAAATGAGCCTTCGGAAGGAGTAATGGGGCTGTTTTGGGGGGTTGGGGATGGGGAAAGGATAGGAAAAAGTAGTAGAGTAAGGGGCTGTCGTGATGGGAGAGGATATGGAGCAAAATCTATTTGGTTTCTGCTCTAGTTCGGTATACAAAAAAGGGACCAGTAATATAGCACCCCCCACCCCCGCTTTTTTTTTTTAATATGCACTTGGCTTATAGGCATTCTTCCTGGAGTTGCATTTGTCCTCAGATCCTTTGGGTATGAACTACCTCCCTCCTGCCCTAGAAAGGCAGAGTGACGTTATTATCACTGACAGACATGCTCATCCCAGCCTAAATATCAGCCTAAAATGAACAAGTCTGCATGCTTGGCAGCATTCCAGCAAATTCCATCAAAAAGTTTAAGGCATTTTTGAAGTATGGTTCTGACTCCAAAACTTTACTTTACCTGAGGGATTAATGCTACTTTAACTTGATATTTTGACCTATTTAAAAAGTTAGAAATGACTTTAGAATGTTTTAAAGTCTAGTAGTACCAAGTGTGTGTTGATAGTTGATTTTTATTTGTGTGGCTGCCCTTGTACAGAGACGTTTGTGAATTTGCTCCTTCAGATTTTCTTACTGGGTGCAGGAGCCTTGAACTCTAGGCTCCATTATAGCCGAGTCTGAATTTCTCATTTCTTCTTGTGTCAGTAACCAAACATTTCAATGGATGGAGGTGGATATATAAATGAAAAAATTGGTTTAGATTCCAATTTCCAGACCTAAAATATCATCACAGCATTTCTTTGCCTTCTTTTAGCTTATTTGTGTTCATATTCTATAACAATGGCTCTATGTTAACAATAAAAGTTTATATCTGTAGAACCCTTCACGATGATTTTCACACACAAAAGGACCCAGAGAGCAAAGAAAAGCATATGTTAATACTGTCCTTTTCCAGGTGAGGAAACTGAGGTTCAGAGAAAGCGATCTGTGCCCAGCAGCTCTAGGAGGTGACACAGGAGATTGCTCAAGTCATATCTCATTCAGGTTCCTGGCTCTTTGCAGTTCATCTTTCCTCCCCCAAACACATTACATATATACAAATACAGGATGATCTACAAACTACCATTCAAATGGGGGCAGTTAGACTCGTGAATTCATTTATATTTCAAAATATTTTTCAACATTTGACTACAGATGTTTCTCATTCAGAGTAGTATGTTCGAAAATTGGGTTCAGCAAGCCAGACAGAAATCTAAAATAGGAATTATGCTGTCTGCTAGTGGAAAACAGACATGTTGTCAGTAGCCCAGGGACATACGAAATGAGGTATCATTTGCACTTGCCAGCTCAGCTGTTGTTTAGGCATTGAAAAGCTGTACAAACTCTTTGGTTTCATATCATCAGTTGCTTAGCTGAAAATAAGAGTTTTCCGGAGAGGACGTTTGCTAACCTGGATGTGAATTCTGCAGATACCACAGCCTTGACTCGATGTCAGGACTCAGATTGCGTTAAGTGGTGGGATTTAAGCTTTGTACCGCTATGAAAATGTCATAATTATGAAATCTTTGATAAAAAGTTTTCCTCTGATTTATATTTTAGTGTTTAAATGGGTGAGAAGAACATTAATTGCCCTCGTTCAGGTCACTTTTGGAAGAACCATCAACAAGTGAGTTGTCCAAAATTAATATTTGGATCAATGCCCTG
Source organism: Propithecus coquereli (assembly GCF_000956105.1). NCBI lineage: Eukaryota > Metazoa > Chordata > Mammalia > Primates > Indriidae > Propithecus > Propithecus coquereli. Next base: position 1,268,336 of record NW_012145301.1, read on the forward strand.
CTCTCTACCTTAATAGTCAAATTACTTTATGGTAAAATAGCCAGTGGTTTTACTGACAGCATTTTATTTCCTCTTACTTTTTGCTTCTCATGTGAGTCTAAGATTGGATAGGGAAGCAGATTTCTGAAAGACCCTCTCCCACAGAATAGACGGTGAATTAGATGAAAGCATCAGCTAGCCCCAGCATTCTGGCCGATGAGGGCCAGAAGGTTGTGTCCTGTAAAGTTCCCTTTTGATCATGATGACTGGTTGGAGTATCTTGGGTATAGTGTTTTTATGTCACATGAAAATCAGTTTAGGGATTACACTGGAAGCCACAATGGAAGTAGGATGAGTGGCACATGGCAAGTATTTGCTTGGAGGGAAGTACAAACCATACATTAACTTTTTAAGAGTTAGGATAGCATTAAAAGGTTAGTTCTTCTTGTTAGTTAATATCTGAGTATCCATCGGGGTGTGTCTGTGTTTCTATCATAATAGCACTGTTATAAGCAATATGTATAGTATTAACCATGTTACATTATCCATATACATAAAAGCATTATACATGTAAATAGATCTTTCACAGAGTGTTCTGGTGTTCATAAAAAGTAATAATCCACATTTTGATCATTCATTTATGAAAGCCTTGGGTCTGTTATTGAGAACTCAACCGTCAATTAATATTAGTTCCTAAGAAATTATTGGAATTTTTCTTAACTGCAAAATCATGTAGTCAGTAGAAGTCAAATAGAATTATTTAGATAGGTTCAGGCCTGAAAGGAGTCTTCGAGATAAGTCAAACTGCTCATTTTGTTGGTGTGGAAACGTGACCTAAGAGGCGAAGTAACTTGTCTTGAGGTCACCAGACTGGTCAGCAGACCCAACCTGGCCTCCTGGCCTGTGCCTAGAATTTGGAACTGCTACTATTAAGGTCTTTTACATAGTAACACTATACCCAAAATTCTTCAAGAGGTAAACATCATGATTTCCTGCAGAATAGAAATAATTGTCAGTCAACTTCTAAAAATAAGAAAAAAAATCATTTTTTTGCATAACAAAATAAGTTTTAAGGTAAAGTTATCAGATTTTCCGAAGTGAAAGATTAATTTGGTTGTCAAACATTTGTACAAGGTTAATATGATAGTTTTAGCATAAAGCTTATACATTTTAATGTGAAACATAGTAAAAAATTTGTTTTTTTAATTACTTTACAGATATATTTTCCTTTTGCTCACAAACAAAAGTTTACTTCTATTTTATTTGTAATATTTAAAAAGAATAGTTTTAGTTGGCTTAGTATCATAGGCTTTTGTTTTAATCAGAAAAAATGGCCTATTTAACTGACCGTTTTAGTCTAAGGCAAACCTCTTAACTTTAGTATTGATAGGCCTTAGATAAAGACATTTCAAAAACGGCCGTATTTTTCTCGGTACTTGAGACTTGCAAATTTATTTTCCTTTTCAGTTTGAGCAAATCATGCATACTTTCCTTGTTCCTATTTATGATATTGGCTCTTAATTATAAAATGAGCAGCTGTGGTTTGTGAGTGGTGAATGCATTTGGCAGTTATTTTCATGGGGATGGAGGAGAGGCATCATGTAGAGAATTTTCAGGCTGTTCATTTCAATGGGCTTTTATCAGGTACAGAATTCTGGAGCACCTGGTCCTCTGCTATTTTTGCCTTTAGCACATGATGACACATCATAAAATTAAGCAGCAGTACAGTGTGTGCCTCTTGCCTTGTAGCGACTACAATTTCACATTCTAGAATTGCTTCAAAAGCTTCCTACAGGTTTTGGCTAATAGGAAAGTCAGACCTAGATTGGTAGAAAATACTTAGGTGATGGCCTTTGGTAAAAAAGCCACTTAGCAAATCTTAAATCGTAAACTGAAATTGTAGGAAGGTGGGCAGGCAGGTCTCTCTTAAAGCAGAAGTCCCATTAAATTAATAAATTTATTTCATACTCTAGATTTCGATTGCAAAGTTCAAAGCACTGTAGGGAAGGATCTTAGGAAATGTGCAGTCACAAACAGAATTCACATTATAATTTGAATCATAGTGGAGCTTAGACATTCATTCAATAGTGACTGATTACTATGTGCATAGTACTAGACTTAAAACATCTATTTCAGATACCATTTCTGAAAACCTTATATTGTCCCTTTAAAAATCTGGTTGGATGTTGAATTCTTAAAGGGCTTTTTGATTTATTATTATTCACGAATTGAGTTTGAATTTCAGGTCTTTGTAGCATTAATAGTCTAAGATAATTCTTTCCCCCCTTTTCAACAGACAGACTTTCTCCTCCCAACCTCATACCTATTCTTGGGCTCTTTGAACTGTGTTTGCTTTTTTCTTGACAGCAGAAAACCAGAAGTTTGACTAATGACTTGTGTGGAAGACCTGGGTAACCAGATAAAAGCCATTTTGTGCATAACTGTGCAAGTCAAATGTCTGCCCAATTTTTCATTCCCGTGGAAATTTGACATTGGCCATAGAGCAGTGTATCTTTGAAAGGGAGTATCTTTTTCCTTGACTCGTGAGCTGTGAGGTGCATCTTCTGGGTCAGAGTATTCTGCCTAGCATTATCCACCCTGGGGACACTAAGAGACAGCTAGTGAAAAAGCCTGGTTCTCCTCCAGGACTTTAGGAGCTCAGGGAGGTTTTCCAGACCACTTTTAGCAGTCTTTAAATGGATTTATGTTTTCAATTTATAACACTTCATGGAGAAATAAATTGCGGTCTTCAAATAAATCGGTCAGTCTCTCGGTTCTTGTCTTTATAGATTGAAAGGTACTGCATGGCAAACATTTTTTTTTTTTTTTTGAGACAGAGTCTCACTTTGTTGTCCTGGCTAGAGTGAGTGCCGTGGCGTCAGCCTAGCTCACAGCAACCTCAGACTCCTGGGCTCAAGCAATCCTACTGCCTCAGCCTCCCAAGTAGCTGGGACTACAGGCATGCGCCACCATGCCCGGCTGATTTTTTCTGTATATTTTTAGCTATCCAATTAATTTCTTGCTATTTTTGGTAGAGACAGGGTCTCGCTCTTGCTCAGGCTGGTCTCGAACTCCTGAGCTCAAACAATCTGCCCGCCTCGGCCTCCCAGAGTGCTAGGATTACAGGCATGAGCCACCGCGCCCGGCCATGGCAAACATTTGGAGAAGTTAGTGCCAATGAAAATAGCTCCTGAAATAAATGGTCATCCAGTTTACCAAAATAAAAAATCATGGTCAGAGCCAGAGGTTAAAAATCCAATTCCTAGTTTATTCATCAAACATTTAGATTGGGTTGTATCTTAACCTACCCATTGACAAATGCCTTTTGAGAATAGAGTACATTTTTAAAAAACCTCATCCAAGAAATATTTTTCTTTTAAAAGACAAATCCGGGACACAGTGAACTGGATTTTCAGTGAGCAAATGTTGGTTTACTACATCAATATTTTCCGGGATGCTTTTTGGCCAAATGGGAAATTGGCACCACCAACCAAGATCAGAAGCAAAGAGCAATGTCAGGAAACAAAACAGAGAGCACAGCAAAAGCTACTCGAAAACATTCCAGGTGAGGCCTGCGTTGTCCTGAAAAGCATAGAGAGAAAGAGGGAACATTAACCGTATTATGGCATTTTTCATTTATATCTTTCAGGAAACATTATTTACAATGGAAAACAAGATCACATTCTTTTCTTTCGAGCCATTTTTGTCACTTGCTGAGAAGTTGTACTGAGAATCTTAATAAGAACTTTTTTAACTAGAAAAATGTTTTAGGATAGATATTAACAATAGATTTTGTGCTTTAGAGATCCTACTAAAGTATATTGTTTTGAGAGCATCATTTTTAGTAATACGTTAAGATTTTAATTATTAAAATTGGTAGCAGCAATATATAAAATTGTAATTTGTGTAAGTGACTTACGTTGAAAAATTCTAAATAAACTTATTTTCTCTTTTAAGTGTTTGAGGGAACTGACCATTCATGTTTCTCATGCCTCAGTGCCTTTATTTATTGTGTATGTATCATGTAATATCTCTTTCACCAAATATCTATGCATTGTCACTTTTTCAATAGCAGCATAGAATATAAACTTTAATTTTTCAGATATGCTTCAGAGCCTCGTTGGACAGCAAAATGCCCGCCATGGTATAATAAAAATATTCAATGCACTGCAAGAAACAAGAGCCAATAAGCATCTGTTATATGTGAGTAAATTAAACCTCAGGGAGGTTTTCCAGACCACTGTTTTATATTTCTGTTCACATATTAGTGTAGATTTTAATTCTTCACATTTTTAATCACTCTTATTACTTTTAACTCTGAACCCATTTTCTCTGCTTCATTTTGTCCATTCATTTAGTTAAAAAAATAAATTACCCCCAGTGGATTCAGCATTCTCATTCTTAAACACTATTAAATAGTTGTCTCTCTTGACTTTATTTATTTTTTTGCAGAGACAGTGTCTTACTCTGTTGCCTAGGCTGGAGTGCAGTGGCATAATCACAACTCACTGTGGCCTCAAACTCCTGGGCTCAAGTGATCCTCCTGCCTCAGCCTCCCAAGTAGCTGGGACTGCTACCGATACTGCTGATTGTTTGATAATGGTTAACTGGAGTTTATGTGATATTAATTTCTTTTGCTTGAGAATCACTTGTGTACTGAGAATAATTTCAGACCTAAAATTAGACTTTCCTCCTAGATGCAAATATTTATTTTGAGTAAACCCTTGGAGACAAAACACATTTTTCCACTTTATTTTCAGGTGCTGATGGAACTACTGCTAATTGAACTGTGTCCTGAGCTGAGGGCTCATTTAGATCAACTTAAAGCTGGTCAAGTTTGAAACTGCACAAATAAACCACCATAGAAATGTCTGTGTATATAGACATGAAACATTTTCCTCTTTTCCACAGAGGGCTTGACTGAGAACCATATTGATTTTTATTTTAGTTACCTCCCTCTAGTTTTATGCGAAATAAGCATAATTGGAGAGGAGGGGGACTTGATGCTGTAGTAGACAACAGGAAAAAAAAAAAAACTATTGATTTTTATTTATATAATATCAATACTTTAAAGCTCTACATATTGATTGAAATACAAATGTTAATATGTGATAAGAACCTAGGAAATATTTTAAATATTTATGAAAACAGTTTTGTTTTAAAATGAAGAACTATGAATATTGTACAGTTAATTTCCTCACTGAGGATTCTGAACATTCCTATACTATTTCATGTGTACTGAAGAACATTGTTGTGCAATGCTTTTGTGTAAAGTTACTGTGAAAATTTTATTGTCTTTATTTTTACCAAAGATTTCCCATAGTTTGAGCATTCGAAGCAATAAAATATAAAAATGAATCGCTGGGCTCTATGATATTTAAGATACTTGTATCTCAAAAAAAAGATTGAAACAATTCGGGCAGTTCAGGTATTGATTGACTGCCTTTTTTGTAGAAAACGCTGGGCACTTCAGTACTTCTGTAAGGAAGTATAAAGTTTGCTGCCTTTCTCCAGACATAAAATAAATATGTGAAATACATGATTTTTAGTGAGCAAAAAGAGCCAAATTAGTAATTAGAGAGGTGAGGTGTGAGCTGAACCTTGAAGTACGGGCAGGACTGAGACAGGGAAACAGAGGTAAGTCACTCCAGGGAGTTTAGGGACTTGATTGTGTCACCTGGTCTTGTAGACTACCAGGGGCACTGAGTGAGATCCAGAGTACAGATTTTGTTTTGTTATTGATAGTGGGGACACAGACAAGTCACTTTATCAGTTTTTCTGGGTTTCACCATCTATTATTCAGTGATAATAAAATCCCTTCCCCTCTCTAATCCCCAGGAATATTGAAAACAAAACAATTAAAAGGTAAAAATTCAGTTTGAATCTGTGAAAGAAAAAGACTATATGTAAAAAGTATTATAGTAGGTATAATACAACCTATACCACTATATATATATATATATAGTGCTATAGGTTATATTATTGATAGATCATACCTGCCATGCTCTTGATAATAAACAAGTTCTGAAAGATAAATGATTAACAAATAGTAAACCCAATTTTATCTGTGAGATTCTTCTAGTTGCAGCTTTTTGGTTCTTTTTTCAAACCAGAATGATATTTGACACTTCAGAAAAATTCAAAGTTGACTGTTTATATGCATAAGAATTCTCCTTCAAAAGGGTATAGAAAAGACCATATAAAATACATTCAGGAAAGAGAAAAAAATGAAGTTGCCAAGCCCAAAACACTCATCATTACACAATTACTGGAAATGTCCATCTTATACATAATTCTATGCTATCATTTAAACTGTAGCTGTTAAATTTATACTGTAAATGAGAAAAATAACTTTTGACTCAATATTTCTTTATGATAAATTCTCATTTTTTCCTGAGATGCCAGCTATAAGGAATCTTATATAAGTTTTGTTTTGTTTTTAAAGAGTAATGCTCTGGAAGTCTCAACTCACTTAAGTTAAAGACTAACTCCACTCAAAGATCAACCTGTGTGCCACTGTGTGGGCAGTGGTAGTTTGCAGGGGCTCGCCTGTGCCAGAGCATCAGCTTTCCGGTAACTACAGGAAACCGAAATTTTAAATTTTGCATTATTGAAGACATTTAGGTGTAGCATGTTACCACACATGGCACATTGTCAAATTTTTAAGTTCATGATTTCTGAGACTGTTTTAATGGCAGTTTAAAAAGTGGTGTTTACTTTGGGTCACTCCTTTATTACATTCCTATTTTAAGATTTTTTTTTTTTTTTTTTTTTTTTTGAGACAGAGTCTCACTGTGTTGCCCAGGCTGGAGTGCCGTGGCGTCATCTTAGCTCACAGCAACCTCAAACTCCTGGGCTCAAGAGATCCTCCTGCCTCAGCCTCCCGAGTAGCTGGGACTACAGGCATGCGCCACCATGCCTGGCTAATTTTTTCTATATATATTTTTAGTTGTCCAATTAATTTCTTTCTAATTTTAGTAAAGACTGGGTCTCGCTCTTGCTCAGGCCGGTTTCGAACTCCTGAGCTCAAACAATCCGCCCGCCTCGGCCTCCCAGAGAGCTAGGATTATAGGCGTGAGCCACCGCGCCCAGCCTCTATTTTAGGATTCTTAGGATTCTTAAAGAAAGGCTTTAGGAACTGGATTAAGTGTGGAGAAGAGAATATTGGTTGGGAATTTGGATCTTCAGATGGTTCAAGGAATGTTATATGGATGCTATTAAGAGAACTAGAGCAAAGCAAGTGGGCTTATATTGTACAAAAATTTAAATTAGATATTGTGAAATCTTGTAATGAGCTTGAGACACTGAACAGTGTTACTAGGGGAGAATATAGAGTCTTCAGTATCAATTTGAGAAGAAAAGGATTGGTTTTCAGGGATGGTTTAAACATTTTTAAGAGAGTTAAGACAGAAGCACATGACTATTTGAGGATATCTCAAACCTGAGTATGTTGAAATGTTTTCCCCTTACATAAAGAGAAAATGAAGTTCAAGTAATATAGACAAGCCAGAACATAAACAACAACAAATAATTTTCTTCCATATAACAATTGTTTGGTGACTGTCACCTACATGTTAATTGCATTTTCCCAGTACTAAGAAGAGATCTTGTTTAAATCCATTGTTAGAAAGGATGGTTGTAATTTATAAAATAAAGCCCCATCAGTTTAGTATGCTTACAAAAAAGGATAGTTAAGGTATCTTTAAAACATATCTTCAATATGAGTATCTGTTTCACAAATGTATATCCTTGTACAATCTTATGCATATGGATCTTACTATTTTTACTGTCACCTTCGCCCTTCATAGATATAATTGATAAAAGGAAAGCCTTTTGCTAATTTAATTTTTAAACAATATTTAGTTATATTAATAGTTCTTGTTGGATGATTTCAGTGAGGTTTTTTCACAATTTGTCTTCCATTGAAATATATCTAAGGTTTTAAAAACGTAGAAAATGAAGCACAAAGAATATCTTGCTTTAATTGGTTATCTTATCAATATTCATCAGGAATATAGCAGTTGTTTTACTCATTAAGATCTTGAGGGAAGATTTGGAGGGCTAAGATTCTAAAGCAATGTCTTATACCCACTTTTTTTTGAAGTTTATATGTAATAAATTAACCAACTATTTATAGGAATCTTTTTTAAGAATATAGGATACCCCAAAAGACATAGTGCAGTTTTAGCTTTAATAACTTCAGATGTAGAAATGTTACACACAATAATCACTTGAAGTTTAATTCTTTAACTTTCTTTGGCCCTTACTTATTAATAGTTTTGTGAATTTTTCGAATGTAAAATTTTGTTACTGAAAATTCATAAAACTAATAAGGGCCAAAGAAAGTTAAAGAATTAAACTTTCAAATGATGGTTTTAAAGAAGTTTGTTCTATTTCTACTTCTGAACTTTTTAAACTAAAACTACACTAAGTCTTTTCAGACACTCAGTATTTGAGAAAGGAAAAAAATACTTGGCTTTATGGAATGGTTTCAATATTTCATGTGGTCTTGGCCAGTCTGTAGGCTAAGAGGTAGACCTTTGAGGACTCTTCCTATGTCTAGGCTTCAAGTTGCATGAATTACAGCATACAAATTCAAGAACAAAAGTAACGGACACGTCACCTGTAAAATACCCAGGATAATGTGACTTGGGATGCAGAAAATAACCAAACATTGCTGCTGTAACAATACACACGTTGTATGGTATTAGGATTGATGACCTTTGTTGAAATGCACTGTGGTCTAAATTCTTTGACGAATAAGTAAGGAGTGAAGTTCATCTGCCACTGCAGGGTTCAGACGACAAGCCTTAAAATCAAAGAAAGTCAATTATTTAGATATATTCTAATTGTTTGGGTCTCTCTTCCCCTTTTTTTTAAAATTTGTTTTTAAGAATAGTAAAGTACAATGAATTTCCAGGGAATTTGTTGATTAAGATACTTCCTATTCTGATTTCCTAATAGAATAAGGGAGTTTCAAATTTAACCTATGCAACATAGATCATACTCAAAATAGCCACGTTATTGTCATTTGAAAGATATAAAATTTTATTTGTGTCAAAAATGGAGTTTAAGCACTGATGATAGCATTGTATGTTATGAATTGTTAAAATAGTAAAATGGAAAGCATTAGCATTTGGCCTCAAACTTGTTCTGATCTCATTATATGAAGAACAGCATCTATAATAATCTTATTTTAAAATAAATAGCTTTATTATGGCTAAAGTAAACAGTGATAAGGTGCATAATTTCTAGAATGTCAAGAATTTGGGAGAGAGATCAGGTTATCTCTTCCAAACCCCACTCTATGCAGAAATTGTCCCTTCAGTACCCATGACAATTGGTCACCAGATATTTGCTGGTTGCTTCTAGTGGCAGGAAGTCACCACCTTACAGAGAAAACTTTTGTTTTTGTTTCCTGAACAGTTGTATTAGAAGACTCTTCCTTACATTAAGCTCAAATTTCCATCTCTGTACTTTAGAATCATTGAGGGACCCCGGGAGAACATATAATGCTGGTTTCATAGAAACCCTAAGAGGCAAAATAGTTGGCAAAGTCACCAAGCCTGACGATGGTAGAACAGAGGCCATTCCTGGGTCCCCCTCCTTTAAGGTACCACCTTGCTGCCTCACCTCATTCTGTCACACACTGTCATTGACCCTGATTCTGCTCCCTCCCCCACGGTTCCTTTCCTGTGGGACACTCTATCAGTCCAGGGAAGACCACTGTCAGGATCCCCTCAGGTCCTTTTGCTCCGAGTGAGACATTCTTTCTCTTACCGTGCCTCAAAGGATGTGGCTCCAGACCCTTCACAGGTTTACAGCCTCTAAGTTTTCTCTGTTTTATCAGCATCTTCCATAATATACAGTGGCCAAAACTGAGTGTGTATTCTAGATGTGGTCTTACTAGTGCAGAGTAATGGGGCTATTATCTCCCCTCAGATGGAAGACAGTTTCTTAGATCGCAATGTTTGTTTTGCTGTTTTATTCAGGATGAATATGTACCGTATTTGCGAATAGGTTTGACCCAGAGTTTTCTAAGGATACTAAGGATAGCACAGAACCTGAAATCGACTTGCTTTGGAAATTGGTATAATACAGAGAGCATTTAGATTTTTTTTTAAAAAGTTAACAAAGACAAGTATTATTCATACTAATAGAATGGTATAGTGGTAAATACCTCAAAGGTCAGTTGTATTTGGTTGTGTACTGTGTTCATATATTTATGTGTTAATATAGGTTTGATGCTCTGGAAATTGAAATTTCAAGCAAAATAAAGTTCCAAACTTACCTGACATTAGAATCTCGTGGGGAACGTCAACAAATATGCTTGTGTCCCACTCCTGGACCTCATGATTTAATTGTTCCTAAATAAGGCTTGAGCTTTGGAATTTTTAAAAGATCCCTTGGTGATTTTAATATGCAGACAAGTTTGGGAACCACTGCTGTGATATCAGATGCACCAAGGGACTCAGAAAATTCTTCCTTGCCTTGTTCCCTGGCTCAATCTGAACAATTTTTTTGCATCAAAATAGGGCTTATTTATCATCTGAGTTTCATTATACTAATTATCTGACAGAATCATCTGTAAACAATCTGCATGACTGACAACCTTTCTGCAGACAGAGGTTATCTGCACAGTCACTGTGTAGTAAAAAACATGTATCCATGAAATTGTTCAAGTCTCAACTAAAAGCCCAGCAGTTTGTTTTGGGTCAGTTTGTATTTTGTTCTAAAGCTTACTTTAGAATAATACTGTTTAGCTGTTGCTTCATCCTTTGTGATGCCCAAGCCAAGCTGAAGACATCTTGCATGGTAGAAAGATGCCATGGCCATGCCTCTGTTGATGAACTCCGGCAGACAGTCCGTGGCTTGGGCTATCATGGGGATGTCGTGAACCTCATCATAATCGGCAATCCTGATAGGATATTAAATTGCAAAATTAAAAAGGTCATCAGTTGTGGTTTACATGTTTACAAAATGATGTGTCTAGAAATTGTCCTATGCCCAAAGTGAAAAGTCTGTCTTCTTCTGAGAACTAAGTTGTTTGCTATGCAGTGAAGCATTAATATAACAGTCAGCTAATACCAGGGACAGAGGAACTAACTCGAGTGGTTACTTCATAGCTTCCCTATGGCTACACCCAGCAAGCTCACTAGAAAACAAAGGTATGTTTCTTTTTTCTTATAATACTCATATTGTAAGCTTAAGTATCACTTTGTGGATTTAAACTGAATGGGGAAAAAAACATTTTCTATTTCTCTGGATCATGTGTTGAAACACCAACCTTAAATTTGGACGTTAGTCACATAGGACCAGAAAACACTTTAAGAGACCAGCACATCTATACTCTTTAACACATTAACTGCCATGTGAGTTGTATTTAATTCACGCTAGTTTTGAGCCCGGGGCCTCATGAAACATATGAAAACTCAGTTCTCTGAAACAAATGCAGTAAGTATGAGTCACATACAACTCAAGTGGCATGCAGTGTAAAAATAGATTCTAGTACTGTGTGAATTGCATGTAACTCATGCACAGAAAACAAAAATAACAATTTTTTTTATTAAATTAGGATCATTTTGTTTTCAAGGTTTTTATTCTATTTTCATAATAAAACACTGTGGCCCCAGGGGAAAAAATTTTTTTTCTAGTGTGGCAGTGTGTTAAAAGTGGGCAGTGAAAAGAAGTAATCCTTTATAAAGCAGACACAAATATGGAGTGCAAATGACATCTAGTTAATCCCATGTTAACCACAATGTTTTAGGGAATAGGAATGTGGAAAGTTCCAAAGATTTTAAAGAACTATTTAAAGCCTTATTTTGATCAGGATGGGCACTTGCTTTGGGACATTGGCAGTCGCTCCTGTATGTGGCCTGCTACCTGGAAGCCAGGATGTTGAGGAGGAATAGGTAGAAGCAGCTCCCCTCCCCTTCATCCTCTCTTGTGGATTGCTGCCCCCCACCAGGGATTGGGGACAGGGAGACCTTCCAGGCTCTGTCAGGGGCGTGACTGGGAAACACATCAGCACATACATAGTCTGATAGCCACTCAGCGGACATCCAGGCCTGCTTTTCCTGTATATTGCTTTTGTACACTACGGCTAAATAAATGTAGGCAAGTACATGGAGCCTTATGGACTCAGGGAAAAGAAGTTTTTATATATATTTTATTAGATATTAGTGTCAGTCTTTTAACCATTATTCTCATTTTAAAGTCCTTACAAGCCATTGTTTCAGCTGTGCAGTTACAGAAGTGCATGACTGAGGAGTGTAGGAAGAAATTAAAATATAACAGTCATTTCTGATGTGCCAAGCTATGTCATTATATATGCCATTTTTATAATCCTCTGTAAAAGTATTTTCTTCTTACAAATAAAGCAATTGATGCTTTAAAAAGTTAAACTTGCTTAAGCTAATAGCACTGAAATCCTAAAGACTGATGGAATAGAATTGTGCTATACAATCTGGTAACCACTAGCCATGGGGCTATTTAAATTGATTAAAATTAAATAAGATTTAAAAATTTAGTCCTAAGTTGTACTAGATGCATCTCAAGTGCTCAGTAGCCATCATTTCCAACATTGCAGAAAGGTCTGTTTACAGAACTGGCATAGAACATCCAATAGTTCTTGTAAATACTTTTATCCAGCTTACTTATTCAAACCTTACTGCTATGATTGGACAATGTGTCTGCTCCAAAATTCATATGTAGCCAGTGTGATAGCATCAAGTGGTGGGACTTTTAAGAAGTGATGAGGTCATGAGGGCTTCTCCGTTGTGAATGGGATTGAGGCCCTTATAAAAGAGGCAGCTTTGTGCAGCTTTCAGCTAACTTGCCCTCTGCCTTCCACTGCCAAGTGAGGACACAGTGTTCCTCCCGTCCAGAGGATGCAGCCCTCCAGAGACAACCAAACCTGCCACCACCTTGATCTTGGACTTCCCAGCCCCCGGAGCTATAAGAAATAAATTTCTGTTCATTATAAAGTACCCACTCTGCAGTAATCTGTTACAGTAGCACAAAGCAGACTAAGACATTCACCTTTTGGAAAACGCAACACACTTTGTAAAAAATTTCATCTTATAATAATACTGCACGAGATTCCCTTGAGCATAGACATTTCCACGTTCCGCTGCTTCTCTTAAGCAATGCAGGGCAGCTTCAGTATCCTGGCGGATGCCTTGTCCATAAAAGTACATGAGACCAAGTGCACCCTGGGACTCCAGATTGCCATTGCCACATGCTTCTGAATGCCAATAAAATGCCTAAGGAAAAGCACGATTTCATCATTCTGTTTAGTACTCATGAGGTGAAATTATAAGGGAAGACTAGAAAGAAAAAAAAAGTCTTTTAATGATAAGGTAGTTGATCTCTAAGTGACAGTTGCTAGCCTCTTGAATGTCTTTCACACTAGCACCAAACTCACATGCTTACTAAAGAGTGTGAAGGTGAGTTCCACTGCTGTCTACCCACAGTGCAGGTGAGGTCATGGCAGAGGAGGATCAGCTGTCCCAGGTTGCAGGATTCTTGATATACCAGAGTAAGGATCAACAAGGTGCAAAATAGGAACTAAGTGTGTGAAAGGCTTTGAGGCACAGCAGGGTCCCTGAGGCTAAGGGACAGTTACAGTTGCAGGTGCATCTCAGAGGTGGCAGAGATCAAAGACAACCAAGGATAAAAGCTTTATGTAGTCTCAAGCACATTTGCTTAATTCACAGTCACAGTGAATTTGTATTAGTTGAAAAAATTCTTTCCAAGTGGCTGTTTCATTATCTGAGAATGGTCTTAGCTGTGCTCCTCTTACAAGTTTGCTATTAACTCCTCTCTGACAAGTAGGACTCAGCTCTACATTTCTTTCTCCCTATAGGATTTTTGGAAAATGTTTCAGTCACTGATGATGAAAGGGATTATATTTCTGTGAAAATCTTTAATGGATTTAATTTCTAATTCTTAGTATATTTTACTTATTAGTATCATATATTCTTCAAATCCAAGGTAATATTAATTTATTCATACTTAAAAGGATTTAGGCCTAGGCTGTCCGTCTTTTAGCTTTCATAGTGTAATACTTTGTATATGTAGCTTTTCATAGTATACAAAATACCCTTCACATTTATGGTCTCCTTTGGTAGAGGTAGGGTAGTTAGCATTTATAGATGAGCTTTGAGGATCCTAAAATGTAAACTTTCTTTGCATTTTAAGGAAGTATAGGAGATACTCAAATCTATACACTTATTCCTCACCATCCTCTCAAAAAAGAAATAGTGAAACAGATATTAATCTAAAAATAATGCTAGCATTGAAAAAGAAGAAAGAAATGAATGCAATGGTGCACGTGCCTATAGCCCCAGCTGCTTGAGAGGCTGAGGCAGGAGGATCATTTGAGCCCAGAAGTTGAAGTCCTGTCTGGGCAACACCCCTATCTCTAAAAAAGAGAAGAAAGAGAAATGTTACCTTTTCTAGCTCTTTAGGCTCTTTTGTTGAATAATACAATCCTAGGATACCTTGAGCCTTCACACTGGCTTTTGGATTTCCATTGTCTGCAGCAAAAAGCCACAGTCTAAAAGAGAAAGCAAGGCAAGTTATTCTTTGTTTCAGCATTTCATTCAAACAAAATCTTGCTCTCAGGTAGTATTACCTTTCAGCTTCCTCATCTGATCGCTTAACACCTTTTCCTTCATAATAAGCTCTTCCAAGGTTGTAAGCAGCTGCAAATTGTAAGTGTCTTGCTTTGGGACATGGAGAATCAAGAATTTTCTTCATATAGTTCACTCCTTTTTCCTTCCACAAAGGAAAAAAACAAACAAAAAACCCTGGTTTTTAGTTTTACCCAAACTAAATTTCTTTCTTCCAATAATATTGGAAAGTGTTTACCCTCTGACATGATGGGTCTGGATCTACATCATGTCAGATGTAGAATATCATGAATCTATGCTTAAGGGGTATGACTGTCCTGGATTCTGCAGGGTTAGAGGTAAGAAAGGAAAGAATTTGTAAAAGTACATCGAATTAGGCATTCCCAGGAGCTGTGGGATATAAGGAATTTCCTTCATTTGATAGCCTCAATACGGGTTTCCTTTTTCCTCTCCTCCCAACCCCCCACCACCTTATAACCCTTATCCTGAATCAGCACGGTTCTTAGAACTTATCAAAGTGCAAGAATTCTCCTGTAATCCTAGCACTCTGGGAGGCTGAGGCAGGAGGATCACTCGAGATCAGGAGTTCGAGACCAGCCTGAGCAGGAGTGAGACCCTGTCTTTACTAAAAATAGAAAGAAATTAGCTGGACAACTAAAAATATATAGAAAAAATTAGCCGGGCATGGTGGCGCATGCCTGTAGTCCCAGCTACTCGGGAGGCTGAGGCAGAAAGATTGCTTAAGCCCAGGAGTTTGAGGTTGCTGTGAGCTAGGCTGACACCACGGCACTCTAGCCTGGGCAACACAGCGAGACTCTGTCTCCAAAAAAAATAAAAATAAATTAAAAAGTACAAGAATAACCTGTAACTTCTTTCACACTTATAATTCTTATAGTACACTTGTGAGCGCCTAACAAATACTGTCTTCTCTTCAAGCTTATTTTTACTAAGTGTGCTCAGTGACAGTTTGCATCTAATACACTAATCTTCATATGACATCTGCTACATAGTCACAAAGAAAGCATAGAAGACATTCTAACTACTAGCAACAGAAGAACTGCCTTCTCCCAACAAAATTCCATCAGACACAAATCTTCAAACATCACTCAAAAGAAGAAAATAATACTGGATAGTCAAATAACATTTTTATACACTTCATTCTAGTTTTCCCTCCCTGCTCTCTCAAAGTGCTATTATGGAGTCAACATATGAGAAGACAGATGACCAGAGAGGCATACAGCCTGTGTGGCAGCCGGAGATGATCCAGCTGCGAGGCTTGGTGGGACCAACTGAACTCGAGGTTCCAATTGGAATTCTGATGCCAAGTTCAAACATAGTCATGGCATGCTTGGCCTCAAGAGGTCCGGTGAGGCCCCTGATGGCAGCAGTCAGGCAGAGACAGAAAACTTGGGGCTTGGGTGAGGGTATGGAATGGCAGCTACTGGTTTGGAAACTGAGAAAGAATGCTATTTTGATAATATTGATCATAGAAAACCTCTGAGGGGAGTAACACTTGAGCAGAGACCTAGATGATGGGAAAGCCATAGCAGAGATGATTAAAGTGCATTGTATGAGAAGATGAGATGAATTTGGTATTGCTTTTGGAGACTCAGAGCTGCTTAATCAGGAAGTAAGCTACCAGAATCCAGGAATTAAACAACTTGATTTAGCTAACATCACTCAGACTTCCAAAGACTGATCAGCCTGAAGAATGGACAAGATTAAGTTTCTGGACGTGCAAGGCTAAAAGCCAGATTCTGAGCCAAGGGGAATTTATCAAGGAAATGTTACGTTATATGGCCTCTTAGCAGCCAACTAGCTGGCTTTCCATGGGAACATCCCAAATTACGCTCATCTATTTTGACCTTTTGACATGAAAGCTGTGGGAAATTTTTAAAGATGGATAAGACATGATCAGATTGTGTTTTGGAAAGATGACTCTGGTGGCAGTATGAATGATGATCTTGGGACATGGGCAGAAGTTGGGGACCTGCTTTTGTTATAATCCAGGTAAGCGTTACTGTGGGCCTGATCTGAAACAAAGGGAAGGGGGATA
The DNA here is from genome assembly GCF_000956105.1 of Propithecus coquereli. Classification (NCBI taxonomy): domain Eukaryota; kingdom Metazoa; phylum Chordata; class Mammalia; order Primates; family Indriidae; genus Propithecus; species Propithecus coquereli. The sequence goes on from NW_012145301.1 coordinate 1,285,007, forward strand.
AAGGGTGGGTTTGAAGATTTGAGGAGGCAGGATGAGCAGGACAGTGTGGGCAGTTTGGTTATGGAAAATATGAAATGACTTTGTCCCGTTTGGGCTCTTAACTTTAAATGGCCACACTTAAGTTTTAAGGAAACATACTTCCTAGGACTGTTTTTTAAAAAAGGTGTTTGTTATGAGTCAATATTGCAACTTACGAAACGCCTTTTCATACATACTGAAATCATCACAAGGTTTCTTTAAGGTATTAAAGTGGTATATTAAAGATTTCCTTATGCTGAATGATTACATTTCTGGGCTATAAAATACGTGGATATGAAATATTCTTTTAATATATTATTTTGTTTGTAACAAAGGCAAGTATTTTATTATCTTAAAAGCTGCCACCATAATTTTGTTAGAGAGAGATTGATCTTTCTCTAGGGAAGTTCTTTGTTGAAGGCTGTAAAGAAAATCAAGGGTGTTAGTGTGATAACATGGCCAAAGAGCACCTCCCAGGAGAAGTAACATTTGAGCAGTGACCTGAATGAATGGAAGGCAAATGAAGAGATAACTGGATTGCTTTGTTTAAGAAAATGCGATAAACTTATTTTTGCATCAGAGAAGGAAAGAACAGAGGGAACACACACTCAAAGACGTAAGGATGGAGTAGAAAGTGCACTCAGCAAGTTTATGAAGAATCATACGAGGTATTACAGCAAGTTAAGAAGTCCTCCATGGAAGGTAACAGGAATGACTGATAAGAAAATTAAAGTTGTTTACTTTGTGGGGCTTGATGTGGTCTTCTCTGAGATCCCTACATTATAGAAGAAGCAATGCTACAGGCAAAATCCTTGTTTTCTGAGATCATCAAGGAGAACAGGCTGTGACCTATGTAGGACAGAGAGAAGGCGATAGCCACATAGATAAAGAGGAGAGAACAGAATTTGATGGAAAGAAAAAAAGCAGAGGTGAGGGGACTTCTGAAGATGGCTGACCAGAGACATCAGCTGCCAGATTGTCTCAGAAAGAAGGGAAAGTTTTAGATAAAAAAAAAAAAAAAAAAAAAACATAGAACAAGTGTAATTCTGAGGGAAATGTGCCAGAACCTACCAGAGATTCCATGGGAAGAAGTTGCAGAGCAGAACAAGAAGGAGCAAGATATTGGCAAGATCAACTCCCCAGAGGCCTGGAGGCTGGTGGAAAGGGTAGGTGGAGGTTTTGTTTCTCCCTCCCTCACCTCCCTGGCAGTCAGCAGGCTCCTAAGCTGCTGGAGAGCCTTTCTACCCTCGTGAGCCCAAAAGTGGCTGCTGCCAGTGAACTGGGAGCTTCTTGAGGACAAAGCACCAGGCTTTTAGGCCCCTTGGGGCACTTCCCGTCACCGCAGACCTGAGCCAAGATGGTGGGTGCCAACTGCTTCTCACCCACTGTGTGCCTTTGTCCTCCTCAGGGAGGTTCAGCCCTTCAGTTCTCATGTCGCTCATTCCAACACAAACATTTCCCAACTCTGGCCCAGAGTGCAGGAGCCATAGGGGCCAGTGGGTCCCAGGAGATCTGTGGGATCCCAGATCTTGGACATTCCAGGTGGTTGCCTTCCAGGGAGAGAGGGACAGAGAAGACCAGAGTGCTAGCTTTCTTCCATCCAGACTCTTTCCCCCCTCACTCCTTCCCACCAATTGCTACCGAGAGGGATGACTGAGCTTAGACTCTCAGGAGCAGCTGCTTCCCCTCTGTTGGTGCATCCACTACACCAAGGCTCCCACAGAGTGGGGCTCACACTTTTCTTCTCAAAGACCAGCAGTGGACCAAGGGCTGCTTAGACTGTGAACTCCTTGCCCACCAGCCCTCCCCAGTGCTGCTGCCTGGCTGCTCCAGCAGAGCAGGACACACCCCGAAGCTGAGGGACATCAAACCTGGTTGAACACTCCACAGGCAACTCAGGATCAGCATGCTTCTCCCTGGCATGGTTAGGGATTGAACTTGGGGGACCCAGGGACAGGCCCACAGGCCAGATCCCATACTCCCAGCACTCGATCAGGCAGAACTGAAGAGAGAGCACAGTGTGGGTCCCAGCCACAGTACACTCATGGAGCACCCGTTGCCACAGAGGAAGGCCCTGCTCTCAGCCCAGGGTGGAATCCTGGACAGGGACACTCCCAGTTGCAGCCCCAGTGCAGTGGGGCTCAGCTAGTTTGAGCTCCTCCCTGTGGCCAGACACTTGAAGGAGACCTTGGGGCAGGAGATGGGGAAGAAGAGTGAAACCTACTCCTCACAGAGACTGAATCTCAGACAACCCCATCCCCATGAGCAGACTTTCTGGCTGGGTGCAGCCACATCAGCCCCACCCTGGTGGCTTTCCCCAGCAGCCTGTGACCCCTGGCTAGACAGCTCAATTGCCAGCCTTTGTGGAGCCTGAAGGCAGGCTCACTCCTGTGATGGAGAATAAGGACACACCTGAAAGTTCCAGGACCCCACCCACCATCTGGGGCAACTAGAGTGCTTCTCCTGAGAGGCTAGAGTTGGTCACAGGTCCCAGAAACAGCACTGCAGCTTGTTCCCTCAAGCAAGGGCCACCTACTGACAGGTCAGTTTGCATGCCCTTCACAGCATTTACTGACTCAATCTTACAGGGCATGGCTGATTCTTACCCACAAGCATCATCTACTGTCTCAGAGATTAAACTGGGTATGCCAACACAATTCACACTGTTATGAAGATTACACGGCTGGGGAAAGAAAGGATTTCAAAGACCTCCATACTCCCTTATCAAAGAGAGACAAGGAATCTGCTCATACTACTGCAGCCTACAAACAACTAGCAAATAAGAAAACCACCACACTAAGAATGCCTATAATCAAGGCATCCATCCAGAACCTAGATCACCATCAAAGCACCCAGAAGCAAAGCCAAAGGTTCTTACCCAACATATATATAGACACACCCTTACAAGTGTGGGGTAGGGAAAGTCCCGTCTAAACCAAAGAAAATACAGAAACAAGAAGTGACAGCCACTCCAGATGAGGAGGAATCAGCATAAGAACACTGTAAGTATGAAAAATCAGAGTGAAAGGACACCCCCAAAGGGGCACACCAGCAATGGATCCCAACCATAATGAAAATAAATGACAGATAAAGAATTCCAAATATGGATTGTAAGGAAGCTCAATGAAATTCAATAGAAAATGGAAAACCAAGTCAAAGAAACCAGAAAAACAACTCAGGAAATGAATGAAAAATTCACTAAAGAGAGACACATATTTAAAAAAATATAGGACTTCTGGAAATGAAAAATTCATTTAAGCAAATACAAAAACACAGTGGAAAGCTTTAAGAATAGACTAAGACCAGGCAGAAGAAAGAATTTCAAAGCTTGAAGACAAGTCTTTCAAAAGAACCCAGCCAGTCAAAAATAAAGAACAAAGAATCAAGAGGAACAAACAAAGCCTATGAGAAATAAGTGATTATGTAAAATGGCCAAAGATAAGAAACATAGGCATCCCTGAGGGTGAAGAAGAAAAAGCACAAGGTCTGGACAACCTACTTGAGGGAATAATTGAAGAAAACTTCCCTGGTCTTACTAGAGATCTAGATATCCAGATACAAGAAGCCCAAAGAACACCTGGGAGATTCATTGCAAGACACATAGTAATCAAACTGGACAAAGTCAACATGAAGGAGGAAATCCTGCAAGCCACGAAGGAAAAACATCAAGTAACTTACAAGGGAAAACCCATCAGGCTAACTGCAGACTTCTCAGCAGAGACCTCACAAGCCAGAAGCAATTGGAGCCCCACATTGAGTCTTTTTAACAGAACAATGGCCAGCCTAGAATTTTGCATTCTGCAAAACTAAGTTTCATATACGAATGAGGAATAAAGACCTTTCCAGACAAGCAAACACTGAGGGAATTTGTCATGACCAGATCTGCCCTGCAGGAAATAGAACTGCATTGTTCATGCATCAGCATAATACACACCCACCAGTGTAAAACCACCCAAAAACTAAAGCTCAC
>NW_012145301.1:1289679-1291684 GCF_000956105.1 Propithecus coquereli
ACAGTTGACTCTTGAACAATATGGGTCTGAACTGCATGTGTCCACTTATACACAGGTTTTCTTCTGCCTCTGCCTAACTCCTCCTCTTCCTCCACCTACTCAATGAGAAGATGATGAAGATGAAGACCCTTATAATGAACCACTTCCACTTAATGAAGAGTAAATATATTTTCTCTTCCTTATAATTCTCTTAACATTTTCTTTTCCCTTACTTTAATGTAAGAGTATGTATATAATACATGTAATATATAAAATGTGTTAACTGACTATTATTGGTAAGGCTTCTGGTCAACAGGAGGCTATTAGTAGTTAAGTTTTGGGAAGTCAAAAGTAATACATGTGTAAACTAAAAATAAAATCCTAAGCCTCCCAAACGAATGAATGGACCTACTCTTGGCCAAGGAGACCCCAGAGAAACCTAAAAACTGAATTCTTGGCCATGATGGGAAGGGAGGCTGGACATGCCTCATTATACTTCTTCTCTTTTGGAGTTTAGTCACAAAAACTGACCAGCATTAATGGTAAAATAAGATTGATAAAACACACTCTTTGTGGCAAAAAGATACTAAATTATAAGCAAGACCTAAGGCCATGCAAGGCAAGGGTTAAGTAATGCCTTACAATCCATAAAATTTAGTTCAATAGGTTGTTTTTGTTTGGTTGTTTTTTTGCTGGCATGGTATCATGTGACAGGTGAAAGACTCCCACATCTTAACTTAAGCATTCCTTTCTACTGACTCCAAGTTAAACATCTCTAAATCTACCTGTGAACTGAAAACCTCTGCTTCAAGATATCCATCCCACCTTTTCAGGCCAAACCAATGGATACCTTCCATGTACTGATCTATGTCTTTGCCTTTAATTCCTGCCTCCCTGAAATGTATAAACCCAAACTGTAATTTGACTGCCTCAGGACCATTTACTCAAGGTTTCTTGGATTTGTGTTTTCCCCAGGCTATGGTCATTCATATTTGGCTCAAAATAAACCTCTTTAAAATATTTTGCAGAGTTTGGTTTTTCCATTAACACATTGATTTTCAACTGCACAGGGTTGGCGCCTCTAACCCCCACATTGTTCAAGGATCAACCGTATATATAAATTTTTGTGCATGGGACAATACATGGAAGAATATATTTTAAAATAAGTATTCATATTTGACAGAATTTGGAAGAATTCTAGTTTTGCTTATTTTCTAATTTTTATCCATGTTCATGTAGCTTTGGAATAATTTAAAAATAAAGGAAAGCATTTTAAACAGAAATGTTATTGACAGCTAATGGTAGCAAGGAGCATTTTCTGTGGTAAATCAGAGAATTCAAAAATTCTAATTGACCCCTAGAGACTCGAATTGTGCAAATGAAAAAAATTCATGGCAAACTGACAATGTTATTTCTCGGTCAAGATTTCCTGAATTTCCCACAGTATCTATTTCTGACCTGGTATCTCAAAATTTAGAACTTAGATGTCTTTACTATTTATATAGTGCATAAAAAAATCCATTTTAATCTAAGGTCATTAGATTTGAAGAAAATTTCTATAATGTTTTTAGAAAACATTTTGACACATCAAAGATTCTATGGCTAATTATGAGAATCATGCTCAGAAAAAGGAATCTGAACCTGCCCCCCTTCCCTGCGCCTCAATAAAGTGAAGTCTCAATGGTAGAACTGCATGCACCAGAAGATACAAACTATGCCCCAGAAGGTATCCAATGAACAAGAAGTTGCTACTGATGTTTATTTCAACATATCTGCTCACCACTTGAACAAAAATGTAGTAATCAATTCAATATAGGAGCCATTCCAGTAGAATAACCCTAGTCCATATTAACATAAAAAAGGAAATTATTCAAAAGATTAAGTGTTTCTTTAGCATTTGTGGAGAGTCATTCTAAGTAAACTTATCAAAGACTCAAGTAAAAAAAGGCTCATTGTTTTTTATAGCTGAGCCCAGTTACATGAATCTGGAGGGCTTTGGAGAGAAGCTGCTAACCTGGGGTAGGAG
>NW_012145301.1:1292974-1295268 GCF_000956105.1 Propithecus coquereli
TATAGTGTGAAAATAGATTTTACACCAAAATGACTCCCATAAATGACAGTCGTTAGAATGACTTTTACGGAGAAAGGTCAGATATCTCCGTAAGCTGGTAGCAGTGTGTCACACAGCCACAACCAGAGTTTCCCTGGTATAACAAAGTAAGGAACTCTACGTGAAATTTTGATATGAGGATCTAACAACAGAATTATGGGAAATGAAAACAAATAAAAAATGATACCTCTTCAAAATATAGTTGACCTCGTAGGAAATATGCCAGAGTGTCCCCTCTTCTTATTCTTTCCTTCAAGAGCTGCAATGCCTTCTCCACCAAATTAGCATGGCTGTAGTGATCTGATTTTAAAAAGGTAAAGAATTCCATTAATATACGAGTTTTTACGCTTGAAGTAATGAATTATGTAAAATTCACCTAACATTATTCATGCTAGTTTCCTTCCTAATTTTCATTCCTGAAATCAGCCTCCTTAGCTCAAGGAAAAAGTATTGTCTGAGAAAAAGCATCATCACAGTACCTAACACTGTGCCCTGTATAATAAGGAAATGTTTGTTGACTGGCTCTCACACTAAGCCTGTTCACAGACAGGTGGGGCCCTAGCAATGCAGTCTATGTACATGCATTGGTTTGTCTTTGGGCAAAGCTGTCTTGTGGGCAAGTTAAATTCTTAATTTGAGACTTAATTAGTACTACTCTAACCAAATGAGCTAACCATCCCAAATATAATTTTTTAAAAATCTGTAGAAAAAAAAAGGTAACTTTAAATGACAATTTCAAGTAAAGCATGGCATTGCTCTCTTTAATAGAAGTGACATCTGGCTTCTCTTTTCTAGAAGCAAACCCTTAAGTCCTGAGAATAAAATCAAGATCAGGATGTCGCGCTTGCTTCGGCAGCACATATACTAAAATTGGAACGATACAGACAAGATTAGCATGGCCCCTGTGCAAGGATCTCTCTCTCTCTCTCACACACACACACACGCACACAAAGATCAGGATGTAATTGTAAGACTTCTCCACTGAGGATTTGCTATCAGATAAAGTAAGTGGCAATTTCACAGATTCTTGCAAGAAAGCTAGAAAGGACTGTAAAATTAACCACTTCCTTGAAATCAATAAGACAAACATTTTTTGTCTCATTTGCTCTAGCATACATAATGAATTTTAGTGAAAATATTTTCCAAGGGAAGATTAAATGTCAGAATTTGTACCAGTCTTTTCCTTTCTCCATTGGAGGAATTTTTGGCTCTTAGCAGCACACTGGGATATAGAGGCATAAAAGGGGTTCTTGGGCAACTTTTCACTGGTCAACTTCATCCTGTTTCCACAATGTGTATTCTGTAAGCAAGAATAAAAAATAAGGTGGTAGTAATTTCTTCCTCCAGTACAGTGCAAAAGGGACTTTATCCCCGCTTGGCACTCATTATGAAAAGCATCCTCCCCTCATTGCCTAGGGACAAGACACCAAACCACCAGCTCCAGGCTGTGAATATTCTTTCCTAGCAAACCAGGACCCTCCATAGCAACATTTCCTGTCTGTTCCCTCTGCACAGGATTAACCACGAGACCTCTTTGTATGTCCTGTCTGGCTACGAGTTCACACATTGCAATGGGTCATGTCACCACCACAACTGCTGCCATTTAGTGGGAACTGGTGACACTACTTGTAGATACAGTTCTTGTGCACTGGTGCCTTCTTGTGGTGTGTAAGAGAAGTTCATCAGACTCAAATGAAAGCATTTGTCTGTTTTACCTGGGAATACACTTTATTTTAGCTGTGGTGTTCAGTTTTATCTTCCCATCTGTATTGGACTGCCATGTTATAACATGGATCACAGCTGAATGGTAAATCAGAGACTTCATATAAAATGTAGAGGCCACCTCATTTGGGATGAAGGAGTCCAGGCTGGCCTAGGCCGAGGGTAGTGAGACTCAGTTGTTGCTATGCTTTTTTTGTTTACTCCTTGGCATTCTACAGCTATAGCTTCCTTTCACCAATCAGAAACAAGCTTGCAGTAAAGGTTCCAGATTGGTGGTCAAGAGAAGGACTAAAGAGACCCATAGTATGATTGGACAGCTGCATGTATATAATTACATGATACTATTTTAGACAATAGATTGCTTCATTAAATGAGAATGAAATGCAGAAAAGGGAGATAAATTCAGTATATTAGGGAAAAAAGATCACTGAACTATCTTTGTGATTTTGGAATAGTCATTTAATCTTTTTAAGAGTCAATTTCCTCATCTGTAGTTTGGACTACAAGTAGTTTGAACTAAAAAAATTTTTAGG
>NW_012145301.1:1295578-1305897 GCF_000956105.1 Propithecus coquereli
AAAAAAAAAAAAAAAAAAAAAAAAGAGGTAAAAAAAAAATTTTTTTTAAATGTCCCTTCTTAGATATATACAATTCTTTGATTATATGATTCCTAAAATCTATGGTTGCCTTAGTGAATATAAACATTTCCAGTGAGCTTTAGGGTGAAGGACTATTATGTAAGGTATAAAGAAGACAAATAATCCAAATAGATCATGCAGATAGCAGAGACGTTTCACTGTCACTGCAGACATTCACCCAGTGTGCTACTATATCCAAAAAGGCTAAGAAAAAACTTGGCATGTTCACAAAGGGCATCAGAAATGAAACAAATCAGAAAACAATACCTTACCTCACTGAAACTCACATTGCCCTTTGTGGTTATCACACTGCACATGGTTTTTGTTGCTGTAGCTTAAAAGAAGTGTTGAAGATAGTCTGTAAAATAAAAACAAAGGTTGATTGAGCTCTTACTAGATGCCAGGTATTGTTCTTTGTTTTAAGTGCCTTACAGGCATTACCCCCTACAAAACTTTATGAAATAAATTCTGTTATGAAGCCCACTTAACATACAAGGAAACTGAGGTGCGAGGAGGAAGCTCAATAACTTGCTTAAAGGTCACAGGGCAAGTGGGACAGCTGGTATGTCCCAATGCTTGTGCACTTCTTTATTAGTCTATTCTGTCTTTCCAAAGAGCAAAACTAATATGATGTTTTAACATGACTCCTGTAAGAGGACAACTCAAAATTTAGTACCTTTTTAATTTGGAAAAAAGAGAACTAAGAGAAGGTTGAAAAAAGCAACAGTATGTGTTCATTTCCACCAAATCTTGGAATTTGATATAAAATCATCATTTGAAACTTGACAACTGTTTGCATAATATGTGGTAAATTTATTAAATTCTATAATAGAAATTATAGACATTAATTGATAATATACAATCAGAAAGAAATCTGATTTTAAAGGGAAGGGCAGGTGCAGTGGATGCTAATGGTGCCCCATCCTCAGCTGCTGTGGATATTAATTGAAAACAAATTACAGCTGTTCTATCTCTGAAGCTTCGCTCCCAGCCAAACATGAAACCCCTCACTCCAGGACACTTTACTCCCTCTTTCTTGGAAACCACTCAGAAGACCATCCCCCTCTTAGGAGAGGCCATCTGCCATGTGTCTCAAGCATCCCTGCACATCCTTGTTGGGTGTGTCAGGGAGGCAAGGCCCTGAAAACTCTTTGCATGGGCCATTCCCACAGTTGTGTTTGCATCAAGCAACCTTGAAGGATAAGGTAATATCTCTCTACAGACAAACAGCAGGTTTGCTTCTCTAAAAAGCAGTGAATCCCCCCAGCTCATGCTCTTCTCTTACAATGCAGCCTCCCAAGTGTGCAGGAGGGCCCTTTGTTTCACCTCTGTGGGAATTAGGGGGTATGGGGAACTGGCTCAAACATCATGCTGACACTCTGGCTACTGCTTTTGCCATGAGTAATAAAGTCATTGGTCTCTGATCCAGGAGTCTCGTGTCCTCTGCCAGCATCCATGAAACAGGCTGGCTTGTTAGTTGTAAGGAGGGTAGAATCTCAGACCCTGCATGGTCCTTGATATCCCTTTGCCTCAAAGTGAGATCAACTCAGTTTTGTAATTTGTGCTCTGTGAGATCAGCATGAAGCTAGTTTTCACTTGAGCCCACATTTTTGCTCAGCATCCCCCCCACCGCCCCTGCTCTATTCTGCTTCTTTCACTGCCCTTCTCCTGAGACCACCCCCGACCATATCACTTGAACAAAAATCCCATCTGGGGCTCTGCTTCTAGGGAGCTTAACCTAATACGATATGGACATATGGAGGAAGAGATATTTATTCTTATCTTTCTAAAGCTGGCATAATAAAGGATAACTTTCCTTCCGATAAAATACTAGAGTATATGAGGGCTGTCTGGAAAGTATCCAGCCATGTAACCGTTCTTGTTATATTAACAATGGCTGAATACTTTCCAGACAGTACTCCTATTGTGAACAGTATATGTGGTATAGTATGTGAGTTTTTTGACAAATAATAGTTTATTGATAAGAGTACTAAAATTAGCCTAATGATGAATAACCTTATTTAAAATGCTAAATGACAGGAAAGGAAGAATGATTTGAGAGCAGAAGGATTCTATAGAGACTGGAGATAGAAGTTAGCTCTACTTCTCTAGCAATTAGCAGAGTCATGCCGAATACAACTGCGGACTAGAGCTGCCTCCTGAGGGCCAGATGAAAATGAGTCTTTCCTCAAAGATTCAGGTAAGTTATGAATCCTCTGTCCTTATGCCTTCACAGGGATTACAATCAGAATGGAAGTGAAAAAAAATTAGAGATTTTGTTATTTTTTGTTATTAATTATGTTTGTTGATGCTCCTAACTGGCACTTAATAGTTGGCCTAATCCAATAGTGAAATCATGTATAATTTTATTTATTTAAAGTTCTTTTAAAATTGAGGTTCAACACTGAAGTTGCTGTCATACTAAATAAACAATGTTACTAATGCCCATGAAAACAGATCAGGAAGAATCGTGAGCAAAACATCAAAGCCCTGTGTTTATTGTTACTGTTCCTTTCATTACTATTGCCTATTGGTAGTTTAAAAAGTAGCATTCATATATTAACGGGAAGCATAATCTATACATATATGATAGAAAATTAGAAAAGAATAATTATTACTGAGATCTCAAAAGACAGTATGGATGCAGGCACTGGCTTCTATTCTTTTTTTTCCCCTTCCACCTAGGCCTATTTGTTTATTTTAAAACAAAAGTGCTTTTTCCTATGCCCTTCCTTTTGGGTGTGGCAAATTTACAACATCAGCCCCTGAAGTGAGAGGAAAAAAGCAAGATGAAAGACAGGATGTCATTTATAACCGGATAAGCTGAGATGAGCACTGGATGAGACAGCCTAGTAGCTTTTTACTTCATTTTTCTCCAATTTACCATGTATTCTGTGAGCATAGAAAATAGGCTAACAAACACTGATATGTTCAAAATCTTAAGGGCATTTGTGTGAGCTTCTCTCCTGCTCCCAATGTGTGGAAACTTTTGTTGTCCTGTTATGGCTGCCATGTCCTTTCCTGCGGGGATTTCACTCAACAACCAAAAGTAAATGGTTGTGAATATTATTTACTGATTGTATCTCTATGTTCTGGATTTATAAAAGCTTATTTGCACAGAAGAGCTGATGCTAGTATGGTGTTAAATCCAGTCTGGCATGATTTACCTCCAGAGGTCAGCTAGGAAAATACATAAAGTAAAATTGTTCAATATGTACTAATTGCTCATCACCCTCAAGGTGTAGCAACAGTTGAGAAAAGAAAATAGAATCATAGGGAAGTGACAAAGATCTCTAACAACAGAAATTTAAATTGACCTGCTGTCCTAATGATTCAGAGAGGCACACCAAACAGCAAGACTGGATTAATCTTTTATAAAATAATCATGAGCAGACACCCAAGGTTGCTTATCATCACCCTGTGTCCTTAGATAACTTACAGGTAAAAGATAATGTTATTTCATACTGTCAAGCTTGAGTTGTCTTCAGTCTTATCTTCAGGGGAAGTTGTGTCTTCCTCAGAGAAGATACAGATTTCAATTTAATGCAAAGCAGAGAAAAGGTGTGTTCAGAGAGGAAAAAGTGGTATTCTAATTGAAATCAGGAACAAAACTAAGATTCCTGGTATCATCACCATTGTTATGCACTAATATTTTAGAAGTTCTTAGTGAAACACAAAACAAAAAGGATATAAATATTTTTAAAAAAGAAACAAAATTATCTTTCTTGTAGATGATGATTGTAACTTTGAGAATCCAAAGAGATCAGCTTAAGGACTGACTGAATTGATTAGTTCAGAAAAGTGACAAGATAAAAAATGAACAAAAATGAAAAGCATGTCTTTACTAGCCAGTGAGAAAATACATTGGACACAGAATGCTCATTTATAACGATAAAACAAAAACATAAAATATGTAGGCATAATTTCAGAGAACTATGACATATATGGAGAAAATTATTAACATTTAAAAAATTAATGAATATGTGATTCGGGCATCAGTCAGAGCCTCAGAAAATGGTGGGCTGAAAGGATAAGAGAATAGGCTGGGCCCCATCCTAACCCTGTGCTCTTGGGAGCAACCTGTCTAGGCTGGCAGCCACTGGGCAGTTGGATTCCAGCAATTTCTGTGCCTTAGAAAAGCAGCCAGATGGTGTTTTAGTCTTTGCATGAGCTGGAGTCCAGGACTCTTGTAAATGTAGGAGTCAGTAGAAACAGTTGCTTTGGACTTTCTGCAATGACTGGCTGGTGATGAAGAGCTCGGGGACCAGCACTATGAAGGATGCTGAGCTGAGGACAGATTCAAGTGGACACCCTAGAAACATGTATAGACATTATGTTTATTACTATATAAAAATAAAGAAGGGGAGAAAATACCATAGGTATAAATACATCAAAACAATTGTCTTGGGTTGTGGAATTATGTACAGGTATTCTGTACCTGTACAGAATTATGTACAGTATTATGTACTATTCTGGGGGACAGATGTGTTTTAGATTTCAGAAGTGTTTAGATTTTGGAAATGTCATTCTATATATATATTTATATATATATAAATATTACATATTTATACCATGTTGCAGAACATCCTTGGCATGGTATAGGATAGCACTCTTTCACCATAATTATTAATATCTCTGCAGTAAAGTGTAATATTGTTCACATAAAATGGGATAAACACTAAATATAGTCTCAGATAAGTGCAGGTCAGATGATCTTACTGCCTTAAGAATTACAAAAATACTTTTAGATTCAGATCTTCATCTATTTTAGAATTGCAAATAGTGATAGGACTTGCAAATTTCTCTATTTCTCAAATTTTCTGTAAAATAATGTGATGAGGTTACAGATTTACTCATCTTACCCACAGATGGATGGAGAAGAGGCAGTCTATCCTTGCCTACAACTGCGCTAGTCTTCCCCGTAACTTCCCCACCCAACTGGCTAATTGAAGCGACCTGGATTTGTTAATTAAGGATATTCCCTTTTTTCCCCATTAAAATAATTTTCAAAATCTCTTTCACATTTAGTCTTCGCTGGTGTAGAGGATGATGAGGAGAGCCTGCTGTCTCCTTCGGCCACAGGAGGCAATCCTCACGGACTTGGGTCCTTGCAGTATCTCTGCACTGCCATTCTTTATCATAAAAAGCTGTTGAAATAGTTTAAATATTAAAAATATAGAATATAAGCTCGATTCCATATACATGTTTAACACACATTTATGTTCCAATATCCATATGAACAAAAATGTTTAAAACTATCTCTTGGATCTCTCCCTAACAACATAAATTTATGATTGCACAATTATTTTATGGCTGTTACAAAACATAATATACTGTTAACTAAAATTAGAACTAAAAGGCTACTTATCTTTAGAAGATGGGCCTGTCTTCTGAAAGCATAATAATAAAATACTTATTTTTCTGTCCTCTTCTCAAAGATATCACTAGATAGAAAGGAATTAGTAAAGATTTTAGGGAAAATAAATATATGGCCGGAGCGTTAGTTTCGAGCTGGTTTAATCTGAAAACAGTGCTTAGGAAGACAGTCAAGGCACTAGATACGACGTCAGGGGCTACAATTTCAGTCACGTCATCTGTTCCCGCAGTTGTACAAAAAGGAATGACTCAAGCTGAGCCCTATGAGCAGCTCCAGGAGAGCCAACTCCCCAGCCCCGGTCGCCCTGCCTGGCGGGAAGAGCCCGGCGGTCCCCACGTGCAGGGCCGGTCCGCTCCAGGAAGTCTCCCGCGACAGGGTGAGGGCGCCCACGGGTTCCCTACTTCGGGCCCCAGCTCCTGCAGGATCCTTGCACTTATCAGCTGGGACGCACACGTTTGACCTCCCTGCACGCGGGCCCGGTCACGGTGCCGCGTCCCGCACAGGGACCCCAGATGGGCACCGCACCGTTACCCCCCGGGGGCCCTGGCCGGAGCGATGGTTTCGGGGGCGGGGCAGCTCCCGCGGTAAAACCCCTGCCCTCGGGCTCACACTCGCCGCACCCCCAGCGCCCCCATTTTCCTCCTCAATATGCTGCGGACCTCTGAGGCCGGCGAGGCGATTTTAAACGTGAGGCGGAGGGAAGCCTCGCTCCTGCGGAGGGGCGGCCGCACCACGCACGGCGGCGTGGGAGAGAGCACTGATAGCGGCCCCGTTTCCTGGTTACGTGCGTGCACGCAGAAGCCAAACCTTCGCCCGCCACTCCCGCTTTTCCAGAGGGATTAAAGGGCTGGCAGCACCAGTGCGAGACGTGTGAAACTGAGCGAGCCTCATGGCTGCCGCCGAACCCCAGCTACCCCACTCCCGCGCACTCCCCCCTCGACCTGCACGGCGCACGCGCGGCAGGGCTCCCCAGGCGGCCGAGGGCCCCGCCCCGAGATGGGCGTGCCTTGAGCGGCTGAGGCTGACCAATCGGCTGGCGGACCTGCGCGCCGACCTTTCCCTTCCCAGCCCCCGCCCGCGCGGCGGGTTCCCGGCAGCACGTGGCAGTGTTTGTGTACGTGCGGCGGCCGCAGGGCTGGGCAAAGTCCCACAGCAAAGGGTGAGGCTGCAGGGGCGCGGCCAGGGCTGGGGCGAGGAGCTGCCCCGCTACCCCGACAGTCTTTAAATTCTCCCGTACTGTGCACTCTTACCTGCCGGTCTGCAGCGAGTGTCCCACCACTCTGCACTTCCAGAGACGCTTGTCATCTGCTTTAGGCGGGAAATGCTGTTGCTTGATTGCAACCCGGAGGTGAGACTCGTGCCCTTTTGGTCCTTGGTTTCCAGAGGTCGCTTTTCGGGAGCTCTGGGTGATCGTGGACTGACCACTGGGCGCTGCCTTGTCAAGCCTTGTCAGAGTTGGTTTTGGAGTCGGGAAGGGGTTTCAACCCAGAGAGGGCGCAGGCTGGGCAAGGCGAGAGAGGTGCTGGATCTGTTCTCTTCCCCCAGGTGGACAGTCTGAAGCATTTGCTGGAGATGGGGACCTCGGTGAACGCACCCCCGGATTCCTGCGAGCAGTCGCCCGTCCACTTAGCGGCAGGTGGCGGCCTTGCGTACTTTCTTCTCTGGCAGCTGCAAACGGGCGCTGACCTCAACCAGCAGGTAACTAGGTAACGGATTGTTGCTGTGTACAACCCTCCCCTCCACCCCAAATCCACACAAAACATTTCTTACACGCCAAGAACGTTTAGTTGTTTGTTTTAAACATGTCTATGGCAGCGATGTCCAGTAGAAATAGAATGCTAGAGAAGTATGTAATTTTAAATTTTTTAGTAGCCACATCAATAAAGTAAAACAAAACATGAAATCTTAGTAATTTACCCTAATTTATCCAAAATATTATCTTTTCAATATGTAATCAACGTTAAGCAATTATTGATGAGGTATTTTATTTTTACTGTGACTTCACAGTCTGGTGTGGTGGCATATCCCAGTTCAGAGGAGCCACATTTCAAATGCACTTTAACTGGGCGTGGCTATTGGCTATCACACTGGACAGCATAGGTCTACAGCTTATTTCAAAAGAAATGATTGCTGCATTACCAAAAGTCTCAGTATAGCTACTGAAATAGCTTGTGAGGCGTGCCCACAGTCAGTTTCCTAAAGAACTTTCTTACGGTAGTTCACATCTTCCATTGAATATTAAAGTATGGTGAATTTTAAATTGTAAACCTTTAACTTCTGTAGAATTCTACTTTGCTTTTATTCACTTAAATTTTAATGTGGATGCGGCTGCATGTTTTTATTAATGAAAAATTTGTATTAAAAGTACATGAACTTATCAAATAGATTGAATTAAAAAATTAAGTCCAGAAGAATGCAGTTCTGACTATAAATAGCTCAAATAGCTATTCCCAGACTTTACCCACAAACTTCTACAGAAAGTATTTTGGGGAGAGACTCTAAAATGCACTATCTTATCCTTAAGGATGTTTTGGGAGAAGCTCCACTACACAAGGCAGCAAAAGTTGGAAGCCTGGAATGCCTTAGCCTGCTTGTAGCCAGTGATGCCCAAATTGAGTGAGTATAAAATCAGCACTTTCAAATTTTGTTTTCTTGGATTACTCAGACTCTTGAAGCTTAATTACATGTGCTTTAAAACATAATGCTTGCCTCATTGATAATTTAGTCCCTTCATTTAAATGTTAATGTAGGCTGTTAGTGACAATCTAATAATATTCAATTTGAGTAAGTGAAAAATGGATCGTGAGCAATCAGAGGTGCCATCCTGTTCATCATGGCAGTATTCTACTTCAGTTTTGGTTTAGGAAAACCCGTTCTATGGAAGTTCTCATTGACTACCTCTGGGTACTCATTCACTGTATTGAACAACAAATACTCTTACATTCATTTAAAAACAGAATGCCCACTTTGTGCTGGACTCTGCTACCACTGAGGGTATGACAGTGAGCAAAAGTGAATTTCCCTATGTGTCCTTTACCTCTTTTCTGCAACCAACATTTCTATGAGCCCCAGATTTCTTAGTTAAAAAGATATAACAAAGACTAAATTATCGATTTTTTAACTCAATTTTTGTCATAATTTCAGTTTATGTAATAAGGATGGGCAAACCGCTGAAGATCTTGCTTGGTCATGTGGATTTCCAGAATGTGCCAAATTTCTTACAACAATTAAATATATGCAGACAATAAAATCGAGTGAACAATCCGATAGAGATCATTGTGTTCCGGTGCTTAGACAGAAACGAAGTTTTGGAAGTGCAGAGAATACAAGTGGGAAAAGGAAGTGCTGGTGAGTAACATGTAGCTGCTGATTTCTACCTCCCTCAAGGACCTCCTGTTTAGCATAGAATTTATTGTTCCATTTAAATATGGACACTCTTATTTCTAGTATTAACACTTTAATACTGGTTATAGTTACTACTGCTAGATTCTAGGGACCAAAAATTGGCCTGCATGGTGGAAGTTTGGGGAGAAAACCTTTTCTTTTAAGTGTTTAATGTTAATATAATGTTTTTCAAAAACAGATACCACGTTGGTCATGAAGATGTTTGAAGAATCCCTTCATTTCCTGTAGATCTACAAGCTACTGCTTTTGACTTACCCTGTGTGTCTAAACTCCTAAGGAGGAAGAAAACTTTCTTCCAAGTGAAGATAACATTTAAGAATACATGTATTTACATGCCTATAATATTTTGGTTGTGCATGCTTTGTCTTCTAAGTTATTAAAGGAATGTCTAAAGAATAAATTCTCTGTGCAGTATTTATAACCTTTTAAAAACATCAGTTTAAACCATCCAACTATACCCAGAATTTAATCTGAAATTAAACTTATTTTTTATTAAATTTATAATACCACTTTACTGCAGTCTTTGACTCTAAGACACTTTAAATAATATTTGGTCGCTGAGGAAGGCATAAGTTATAGTAAGCATCCTTGTTCCAAAAGTCTGGACCCTTCCATCCACACCAGCCCTGGACATGAGAGAAGGGAAAGAAAAACCTTTTACAAAGTTACAAGACTACACAGTGGAAATTACAACATGAGGCTCTGTCAACAGGACCTGGGAATAAGACTCTAAATACCTATATAATTCAAGGATTGGAATTCCTACTAAGAATAGAAAAGTAATTTATTTGGGTCGATTTAAGGTAGATTTTAAAACTCTTAATTCTATAGAAATCATCAAAAAAGAAAAACTTCCTTACAGTAACTGTTACTCCAGGTATCATATTCTATTGATTCTCAGATATAGTTTTACAACTCTGGGAGTTGATGGCATGCCAGTGGCATGTGATAGTTTAATTGGCAGTCTGTTTTTCTTGGTAGTCCATAAAAGACCATTCGGTTGCGTCTTAGGTATGATGAAATATGGTGGTGAGAAATCTCAGCTTGCCCCATGAGTTGCATTCTATGTCCTTTCATTTTCCTCAGGCTATATTCAATTCCACTTTCCATTTTTCATGTCAGTATTAATCCTTTTCCCTAGCAGAGAAAATTACTTTCAAATAAAATCTCATTTAGAATATGAAAGTTTATCAGATTTCTTCTGGGACCACTGATTTATTTTCTTAAAGAAGAAAACTTGAAGAAAAAGCCGATGGCCAGTCTCTGTTTTATCATTCTCAAATGAAATGCTTTGAGAAATACCTGTAAGAAGGCTAGCTGAGGACTCTTAAAAATACACTGAGTGAGAGACAGACAGTGGTCTTACTCCTTGCTCTAACTAACTCTGAAGCTGCTGGGTATTATAGCAGGGACCTAGAGTCAAGAGTTCATAGTTTCTATAGAAGATGGTGTGTTAGCTCCCCACTGCCTTTTTTTG
>NW_012145301.1:1306325-1326499 GCF_000956105.1 Propithecus coquereli
CTCCTCCCTAGGTAACCACCGTTAAGTTTGGTTTATTGTTTTTTAGACCTGTTTCTATACATAAATAACATTCTATTTATCATCTCATTTTTTCAGCAAAAATTTCTCTAATAAATTTAATGCCCTAAAATCTGTTTTCTTAACAGATAGATATAAAGAAGCCTTTTGCTATCTCTGTTTTAACCTTTTTGTGATCCTTTCACACATGTAGGCCTTCTCCAGGTAACCAGATCCAATTTTTTAAAAACGAGAAGTGGGTACAAAAAGTACCAAAATGAGAGCATAATGCTGCTTTCTTTTGAGATGACCGGCCTGGGAACTTCAAACAAGTAAGTTCCACAAGGGGGTCCAGAGAGGTCAAGCAGAGGCAGAACTCTCCTCTCGTCTCCCAGATGCGTGCAGTCAGGTGAGCCAACAGTTCTACTGCTGGCTGGACCTTGGCTTCATAGTTTCTTCTATGTGCTAATAGAATAAGGAGGTTTCTGCTGTTGCAAAGTTCTACAGAAATATAACTAGCAAAGAAGGAGACTGCAATTCTCACAGAAAGTGATCAGGGACCATGCCTTACTCTGCTTCAGAAAACCCTATCTAGATAATCCCATCTAGGGCAAAGCCCCTTGAGCCAGCCAGAAAGTAGCAATTTATTATCTATATCACCCCCCTAATAAAAATTATTAAGGCTTTTCTCCTTGCCTTTAAGATAAAGTCTAAATGCCTGGCTCACAATGACACCCTGCTGGACTGAGCTCCTGCCTGTCCTTCCAGCCTCACCTCTTCACCGTGCTCTGGGCACCTAAACCTACCGATAGTTCTGGAACATGCTATGCTTTCCATTCACTGTGCCATGTGGTCCCACTGCAGCAGCAGCCTTGTAAACCCTTGTAAGAGATGGCTTTTTCTTTTTTTCTTCTCGAGAATACTTTTTGGATTCTCCTCCTCTACTTTCCTCCTCTGTCCTTCTACAGGAGACTCTGAGAGCTCCTTAAAGACCTTTTTCAATACCCCTAGTGCGTAGGATAGTGGCTGGCACATATTAGGTACTTAATACATGTTGAATGAATGAACACTTTGCTACAGAGAGTAAATATTGCTATTTTCAGTAAGATGTGTACCAGACAAAAATCTTTCATAGACTTTAAAATTCCAAATGCCTTGAAAGAGTAAAGAAAAGAAAAAGAAAATACTTAAAATTTTAAGAACACATTTCTATCCTGTTTTACCATTAACAAAAGACTTTAGTAAACTGAGGATACAAGAGTTCAGCTACACACACACTGAAAGCTCTTTAACATGTGTATTAAAACATTTTATCCTTAGGGCTTTAGCAAACTAATATGGTTATATTCTTTGCAGCTTCTGAAAACACCTCATCAATGAATTTCAATGTTAAACCATCCAGTTCCCCAGGAATTCTGCTTTTAAAAAAGTGACCTAATTAAACCACAACTTACTTCAAAGTTCAGAGAAAACTTTCTTTAGTACGAATGAAATTGACGTAAGTGACAACATGACAAAAATGAAGAGTAGTAGGTAATAGGATGTATTCATTAGTTTATGGTTTAAAAGGTACATATTCTCTGCAATTTCAATATATTTGGCAAAGAATATAGATGTTATCTAAAATTTAAGTTAATTATGTTTTATAATACTTTCTCCTAAAGATTTACCACTTGAGTTTTCATATGTGAGAATTAGTTGCCTATAAATTAATTTAAATTTATACCTCCTTTAGCTGATAATGTAAGAACAAACCCTTAAATACATCTTAACTTCAAGTCCTTTATAGAATGAGATCAGATTATATGTAAATTCAAATTGGTCAAGCCTCCATAATGTCTAGCACACAGCTTAGCTATTTGTTAATTCTAAAATTATAAAAGTTTATATATTCTACTCTTCTATTTTAAGACATTGATATACATCGATACATTTATTTATGCAAAGCTGTAAAATCTTCGAAGGATTATATATATGAACTTTGTGTTCTATTTTTAAGTTTAATAACTGAGTTTTAAAAACTCTAACCTAAATTTTGTCCTTTGCAATTTACTTTATTCCCTCTTGTCCTCCCATATAGAGAGATACTCGCTCACCATAGCCTTAGAATACCCCCTTACTGTAAGGATCACTGCCCTGCGCTTACGGTCCTTCTGTGAACAGCAGTTTGCTATCCTTCATTTCGGGGTGCTTTGCCTTGTGTCTAAATTTGTGTTAAATGGATACTTACCTTTTCCAAAATAACCTGTAGATCTTCAGCTCCTGTATAATGTGGATCTAGAATCAGAAATTTTATCTGCCCTGTTATCTCATTCCATGCAACTCCAAGTATTGTGTGTGCCAAAACTCCTCCCCCTATAGAAGAAATATGAAATACAAAAGAGGGCATAAACCATCTCAACTGCCTATTCAATTTAAATTTTAAAAGACTGATTACTTTGCCTATTAACTAATCTAAAACAGCATTAAATTGACTACCCTACACTGTAAAAGACCACAATGTCAAATATACTTTGAAAAGATAAAATTACATCTTTAAGACATAAATGATAAATCATATCTGTAATTATATAAAGTTTATATTCTACTGCCAAATCCATAAAATTACCTAAATTGGATTTAGAAAGGGCCATAGAGGGTCCAAACTCCTCCCAACAGAGTAGCAATCACTGCTGTGGTCCCTCTCTCAGCACATGGTCCAGCTAGCTGCCTCTGCTCTGAGTGATGCAGCCCATCCACTCATGAAGTTTTCTGATACCCTGCTGACATCAGCGTACCTCTATTTCTTACAGACTAGTCTTAGCTTGCCTTCTGTCATCACAGGACAAGTCTTGTTCTTCATAGAACTATGCATCTTTAGATCAGCTAATCTCATTTTACGAATAAAGTCCAGAGAGAATACGTAATTTGCACAATGTCACACAGCCAGCCAAGTTAGCGACAGAGCCATGTCTTATGATTCTCAGTTTAGTGACCATCTCCTTTTTTTAATGTTGGTCTTAGCTTTTTAAATGTTTGAACACAGTTATGATTTCTCTTCTTAGCCTTTACTTCTTCTGGTTACTAGAAACTTTTTTGTTCAAGCCACCTTGGAATTTTTTCCTTAAATATCCAGAGATTAATATGTGCAGTGTAAAAGTTAATTTAAAAATGTTTAAAATGACTGATTTTATGCAACATTAAATATTTATATTGGTGATAAGTTTTACATACTCTCCACCCTACCAAAAGTGCCCAAGATGTCCAAAACACCTTACCGATCATAATCGGTGTTCCTTCAGTCTGGAAATGATTAGCCAGTTCCCGTCCTTGAGAGGCCATTTCTGAACCCTGGCTAGAAAGAAACCATTTTCAATCAGATGAACTGCTTCCAACAAGGAGGTCAAATAACAGGCTCAAGAGCCAATGTGTTCTACCTTTTTCTTTCTTGGTTTGTTATTGAAAAAATAAATAAATGTAAGTAAATAAAATTAAGTGGTAGGGAACTGACTTAAAGAGCAATTTAAAGCAACATAAAATCTCTAAATAGTTAAGGCCACTAACTGTGCTAGGAAAGCAGCTAAAGGACCTTGATTTTCTGCTTCTGGAACCGCATAAAGAAGGTTCTAGATTTTTAACATGAGATTGAAACAAGTCACCTTGATGCCCAGGGGGCTCTTATGGGTGGACTTAATTACCAGAAGAATGAGTCCTGGGTTTAAGTTCTGGGTTCTTGTCTTCTTGCTCCTGGACTTCTGAGTCTGTGTTTCCTTACCTTTAAATTGGGACCAATTCCTGACCTGTCTACATGACAAGAGATTCTAGGACTAAAATACATGTCTGTGAAGCCAGTGTGAAAACTGCAAAATGTTTTCAAGTGCAGCATATTATTTTTTAAGGAATATTTGAATGTACTATGCAATTTCTACTTTCAAGAAGAGAAAGAAAGATGGACTGATAAGGGAGGTATTTTTGGGGAGGAGGTTCCAGGTGGTGCTAAACTTTAGCTCTTGCTTAATGAGGCATGTATAATAATGTTTGTTTTTTTTTTTTCTTTTTTTTGAGACAGAGTCTCACTGTGTTGCCCAGGCTAGAGTGCCATGGCGTTAGCCTAGCTCACAGCAACCTCAAACTCCTGGGCTCAAGCGATCCTCCTGCCTCAGCCTCCCGAGTAGCTGGGACTACAGGCATGCGCCACCATGCCCGGCTAATTTTTTCTATATATTTTTAGTTGTCCGATTAATTTCTTTCTATTTTTAGTAGAGACGGGGTCTCACTCTTGCTCAGGCTGGTTTCGAACTCCTGAGCTCAAACAATCCGCCCGCCTCGGCCTCCCAGAGAGCTAGGATTACAGGCGTGAGCCACCGCGCCAGGCCTATAATAATGTTTTAATGTGTCAAAACTTTCACTTTTTAAAAGTTCTTCACTCCTTAATCTGTCATTTGTTAGCACTGATTTCCACAGCCTTTCAGTACTTGGACAATAAGAATAATGTTACTACAGTTATCAATAGAAAAGCTATTTTAAAACATAAGCTCATATAATAAGGAGTAAACTAGTTATGGTCACAGAAAATGGTATTAGTTAATTTATATTTTCTCATATTTTAATATTAGGATTATGTTAAAATATATTGGAAAGATAAAATGAGTACATTATTAGGACATATTATTGAATCTATTAACATCTTAGAAAGAAAAAGAGCAGGAGGTAATCAAAAAAGTCAGTCATAGATCAACATTTGATTTTCTTCTTTGAAGACTTTTTAAAGACTTGAGTATTAAAAAACTAGACTTTCTATAACTTCACTTAAAGCTAACATATTTCTAAGTTTTCCTAGTCTAGCCTAAAATTAGGCTTAGACAATGCAAGTATGTATCACAGTCTATTCATAAACTCAAAAGTCTTCAAAAAAATAACCAAAAAAAATTTAGAGTTAAAAAAATGACATTTATAAAGCAATGAGGTAATAATGAGGAAGAAAAAGGAGTGAAAATAAGTGAGAAAAGCTACCATTTTTCTATTATTTTAATAAAAATGACAACTGTCACTTTGAAATGATTTATCTAATTTCTTAAAGTGGCCTTACCTGACAAACAGTATTTTTGAAGTTATACCAATCAATTGGTTTAGTACCAGCTGTACCTCAATAGATCCAATCCATTGCCGTGATCCGACAAATGTTGCTGGTTTGTCACCGGCATCGACTAGAGCCTTTATGTATTTAAAAATATGAAAAAAAAAAATCCATACACAAGACAGCTATTAAAAATTACATTTAGGGTATTTTCCCTGATTACCAATACAAGGATACTTTTTCTTTTCAAAACAGAAATAAGTCTGCACCATGAGGTAACAATAATTATTAATGGTATATTAAGAGCTAATGAAATGTAGTTGATTATAATTTAAAACAGCACGTTCTGTACCTGCTGAATTTCTCTGTGTGTCGGAATGGACCTCTCTGTGTATCCCTGGTGTTTGAACCAAGAGCAGATCGTCTGCAGAGATCGATAAGCACAGCCCCAGCCATTGTCATCTATCCGATCCTGCATGTAATGGTGGTAACCGTATGTGCCCTGCACCACATAAATCTATACAAAGAGAAGAAATACAGTAACATATTAACTTAAGATAGAAGTATATATTCTGTATATACAACTGAGTCAGGTTTACTGTTCTCAGAGCTAGACTGCTACTTTAGTTCCTTATAAAAATGCCTTAACGGAACTATAGTTTCATGTTATACCCTTGGGGCTTTTTATTCAGGGTCCAAAGTCCTTACTAAGGGGCTCAGCAAGACCTGCCTTCTGGCTTCCTCTCCAACTTCATTTCCTACACTTTTCCCTGTTGCTTACTCTGCTTTCAGTTCAAACATACCAGGGGCAATCTGACCTTAGAGCCTTATGGTTCTCTTGGCCTGGAACTCTCTTTTCCCAAGTAATTGTATAGCTTGCACCCTTACTTCACCCTGGTCTCTGTTCAGATGTCAGAGGCCTTCCCTGAGCATCCAACATACAAATGGCATGCCCACTCTTTCACCACCCACCCCCTCCTTGGCTATCACCTGTCCTTGCTTTATTTTATTTTTCAAAGCACTTATCTCTATTTGACATATTACTAATTATCATTTTTAAAATATCTGCCTGTCTATGCTAATTTGTGAGCTCAGTGAGGGCATTTCTGGGCTCAAGCGTCTTCAAGAGGCCTGGCACACAGATGATATAAATGTTGATGAATAAATAATGACTGAATGAAGGACTAAAGGAATGAACAAACAGGAATAAACAAACAGATTAAGGATCCATATAATGGAACACAGGAAGAATGTTTCTGCAATTTTGTACACCTGCCATTTATCACAGCCCAGGTATGTTACTTAATGACTCTAAAATAAAGGTCAACATCATATGAATTCTTACTTGTAGTATAATGCTAGGAACGCACATGTCTTTTTGTATAAACTGGTATTATTTTCTAAAAATTAGGTGAGATGAGTCATGGGCAAAGATAGAACCCTCAACCCCAATTATAGAATATATATTCTGGTTCTAGCACAGATAGAAAAGTTGTAACTCAACCATGTGGCAGGCTAAAAATGCCCCCCTAAAGGTATCTACATTCTAATCCTTGGAACTTGTGAACGCTGCCTTCTATGGCAAAACAAAACAAAAAGGTATTCATAGATGTGATTATAAATTAAGGATCTTAAGAAGATGAGGAGATTATCCTGGACCATCCAGGTGGGCCCTAAATGCAATTGCATGTCTTCTTTTTTTTTTTTTTTAAGTCACCATCTGCAAGTAATATGTATTCTTATAAGAGACAGGCAGAGGGAAATTTGACACAGGGGGAGAAGTAATGGGACTGAGGAGGCAGAGATTAGAGTGATGGGGCCACAAAGCAAAAAATGCTGGAAGCCACAGAGCTCCTGGACACTCAGAAGGTACTGAATAAATGCCATGAAAAGATAGCCAACACATTTTTTCTCTTTTGGGAATCTGAATTGAGAAGTGCAGAGTGAACCAGCGTTACTTCAAGGATACATGTAGGCCAGTAAGAAAGGATCTTATGGCATTCAAGAATAGGAATACCTAGTACAGCTGGGCCTCTTAGAAACTAAGCAGCCCTGCAACAGGCAGCTGTGTCAGTCTCTCTCAAGGCCCACATGGACTCTTTGAGGGCATTTCTGTTGTTTCTGTGTGTATGCTTTTGATCCTAACTGGCCTGATCCTTACCTTTACTCTATCTTTTCTCAGCCTCATACCTTCTGTATCCACATTGTTTCTGCTTGTGTATAACTTTTTCCTATTCTTTCACACAGCTGCTCTGTGTATGGATTCACTTCAATGCCATTCCCTGCTCCTTACTGCCTGGTTCACCCTACACTTCAATCTACTCTTATTTGAGCTGCAATTAGTAAGGATCTATCCCTTGCAACCAGGTATATGCTGCACAGAAAATAAGTCTAGTACCTTATAAGACTTATCTTATAGTATGGTTTGGGTAGACTATGCCCTTAATTAGCATGATTTTTCAGGTTCAGAATGAAAAAAAAATGGGACAAGCCTTTAAAGAAACCAGAGGATGGAATTTTAGTAACAGAAATGTGGTATATATTATCTATTCCTAACCTTTTTAGACCACTGTTAATTACTGCTATCTTAAGCATTGATTTTTAAAAGAGATTGGGTGATAAATTCTGATTTAAGGATGACATACATTATGAATCTATGCTTACAACTTCTATTGGGTACCAACAAAAAAACTAATGACATTAATGATTAACTGAGTCCCATAAATAATTAGTTAAACTCACCATACCAGTTTCTATGTTAGGTGGATTAAGATAAGTATGTGGATTTCTAATGTAACCATCTTTGTATGGTTCATCTGGAAAGTGATAAGCATTAGACCTTTTGAAATAAGGTCTGTCATGAGGCAGATTGAAGAGATCATGTAGCTCCTGAATGAAATCAGAATCAGTAGAAAAAGACAAAAAAGTTGATTTAGATTCCTAGTCAATAAATAGACTAAAGAAGTTATAAAACATAGAAAATAACCATATGTTGGTTATAAAAGTTTTCAAACACACTTATGATTTAATTCATTAAGGTCAAAGAGGGTGAAAGTTAAACTAAAACCAAGTAAGATTTATTTTTGTTTATGTGTATATGTGTATATTTGTATATGGGTAGAAACTGGAATGGAACAGAGAATGAAAATAATTTCTTAGAGTAAGAGAACTGGGCTAATTATAAATTAATTACTTTTTATAACATAGTCTATTAAAACATATACAGGCTAAAGACTGGTTTTGAAACAGTTTTGTAAATGAGTAAATTATAATTAACAATGATATATCAAAGTATTTTGAAAAATCACATTTAGAGTGCTTTACAAATACCTTATATTTTAAGCGACAACGATTAAATTATAGAGAAGTTGGTGGTATAAAACCAACCAATATAATATGAAAATAAAAATACACATACATATTTAAAATGTAATATTTTCCCAATTATATAAAAACATGTAATAGTTACTTTAAAAAGTTTGACATTTTGTTGTGTCTCCTACATATTCTAGTGGTTTGAACAAATCAGCTCCTGTAGCTGTTGCCTCTGCACATCAATTCAGTTTGTACTTACAGAGAGGTACAGAGAATTAGAGTCATTATATCTCTTCTTAGGAATAGAGATTAGGAAGATGCTCCTTGGTATAATTTGATGGGTGCCAAGAAAGGCTACATACCAAAAAGATGTACTCTAAAACCAGTCAGTTTGTCAATAAATCTCATTCTTTTGAATACTGGTCATGTTTTCTCCAAATTTCCTCAAATGAAACCCAAATAACCCTACTTATAGTAATTACCATAAATCCTAATCAGAATCAGTACACATTCTAATTCCTTCTTTAACTGTAATCTTGTCTCTTACAAATCTGGAAGTAACAGGAGGGAAAAGAAATTTGTTAACACTCATCAGCTATTCTAGGCATGCAAACACCTCTTCAATTCTATGTTTCATTATGGAAATATATAAAAATTTCATAGAATATATGAACCACATTGAGCATTTGAAATTAAACCACATATGGGTTTAACATAATGTTTTTTCATTACTATTATAATACTTAAAAAAAGAAGTTCCATGAGGACAGAAATTAAATAATATGTAAAACTAATAGTCTACTTCCACATTTTTAAATTAAATGACAAAATAATTTCCACTTATCAGAAATACATAATTAAATACAAAATGAATGACAGTCATCTTATTTTCTAAGAATAAAGGAACTGATTTTACCTTTCTATAGGCCTGAAGCTGACCATCTGGAATTCCTGACGGATATGAAATTGTTATAAGACTTTTTTGCCCTGGTAATAAAAAGTGCAGTGGTTCAGGGACCACAATAGATGTTCCTTTCATATATTTCAAAATGCATTTTTCCATATCGGTTAGTTGATTATGAATTGCATCAACTAGAAGTTTACGAACTCTGCGGGGGGAAATATATAACTGTATTAACAGCTATAGTGGCTATGATAAATATTACTAAAAGTGTAAAGCTAATATATCCCTACTATAGTAAAAAACTTGATTGGACTAGGTTTGTTAAAGGAAGTCAAAATTATACAATGTAAAATAAACTATGTATTTGTTCTGTGTTGATAAAGGGAAATCCTTAAGGTTCTAGCATGCTACCCTATTTCCCCAAATAACAATTTAATTACTAGATGACTCTTAACATTAGTAATAAACAAGGAGTAAGTCATAGTAAAAACCACCACCACCCTGGATATGCCTATATGATATTTTAAAATGGGTTCTGATAACTCTGGGGAAAGGTCCTCATTTCTAAATTTTTTATTTTTTATTTTTAGAGACAGGGTCTTGCTGTGCTGCCCAGGCTGGTCTTGAACTCCTGGGCTCAAGCAATCTCCCTGCCTCAGCCTCACGAGTAGTGGGGACTACAGATGTGCACGACACGCCACTGTGCCTGGCTTAAGGTCCTCATTTAAGTGTGGCAGTGGTACTACTCTAAAAATACTTACTTGCCCCATGTTTCTTCTGGAGCAACAGATATAACTGCATCAACTGGTAAAGTCATATTAACATAATGGTGTCCTCTGTTTTCCCTTTCGATGATGGGAGTCACAGCTGCCAGAGAGGTTGACGTTTCCAGCATAAGATCTATATTTACTATTTGATGCTATATGGATAAACAGTAAGAGTCAAATTGCAGTAAATTAAACACTAAATATAAAGGGTAACTAAAAGGACTTTTATAGGACAATACATAAAACTATATTGTAGTAAGCTGCTTAAAAGCACAAATCTTATCTTGAAAAGAAATTCCTTTCTGCTTCAAAATAATCTGGGGAGAGTGATTAGGAAGTAAGGATGAAATCGTGCTGGTTATATGTTGATGAATGTTAAAGCTAGGTATAGTTTCACTATTCTTTCCACTTTTGTATAGATTTAAAATTTTAAATTTAAAAAAAATCAAATTAACAACATAAAATAACCACATGCCAGAGGAGCTTTTAAACATTCCTAGTCTAAACACATAAAGAGCTATAAACAAATATTAAAGTCTACTTTTTGATTTTTACAGTGGTATGGAACAATTCTGAAACTACTTTCTATGTACTGAATAAATTTTGTAAAATAGTGAGGATACTGGTAGTCAGGCTTCTCGCTTGGGAAAAGGTTAGGAACTCTGGGGTTGAAGTGGAACAGGAGGTATCAATATGATTTATATAGATAAAAATGAATGTGTTATGTGTGTGTGTGTGTGTGTGTGTGTGTGTGTGTGTATATGGTATATATGTATATAAGTGTGTGCTCCATGGGGAAATGACTGATTCCTGAACTGAAATAGGGAAAGGACATATTGTACCTGGAACATCTAATGGAAAAATGTAGGAAGTGCTCAAAGTTACAGTCTAAGAAGGGTACTGGAGCCAGCTTGAAGCAGCTTCTATTGGCCAAATCTTGGAAAATGTGAGCATCAAAATAATTAATGATAGTTATAGATTATAACCCATTTTAAAAATAATCCATGCTTCTATGCAGATAATAAATAAGTAGAGAAAAGGAAAAGTTCTTCCTCAGTATAATTTCATCTAATCAATACAGAGGGAAATGACAGACTTAGAAAAATCACCACTTTGCAACTATCAGGTTAATATTGGATTCTGGCAAAAGTTATCAAGGATTCTGGCAAAGTTAAAAGTGGTGGGTAAAAATCTGATGAGGAATAAAATATATACATAGTCTCAAAGTATTTTCCCATGAGATACTAATTACAAGGGGGAAAACCAGTACCTTTATTATGGAGAAAACTGGTGGATACTATACCAAGTTAAGTGATTAAAGTTAACAGCACCAATAAGAGGAACAGATTGATAGCATATGTCTCTTTAATATGATGTGCAGAGAAGAACACAACTTCACTTCTGTGGTATTCTTACCAGTAATGCATGACCTGAATCTAATCTTAAGGAAGCATAAAACAGACCCATAAAACAGACTTGAGGAGCATTCTACAAAACTAATGTGAAGTCCTGAAAATGTCAAGTTCCAACTACTGGCAATCTTCCAATCATTATCTCTAGCCCACAGTTTTTTTGCACATTCCATGTTTGTAAATTTAACAGCTCATCTGTACCTCTCACTGGGGTCTTAAATGTGGCCCAAACTGACCTGTCTTCCCCACCTTTCATCTTTACCCACACAAGAAATTGGTCATGCTGTATCCAGTAAGCTTCTGAGTCAAATCCATTCTATCACTTAGGTATCTTTTGTATCCATTCCCTCTTCTCTATTTCCATAGTTAGTGGTTTAGCTAGGCCTCTCCAAAAGAGACCCCTGCCCATCACTCCAACCTCATGTCCACCCATTCTCCCCCTACCAGCCTAGAAACACCACGATCATACTAACTGCATACAACTTCTGCCTTAAAGAAGTATCTCCATTTTTTACTCCCAAATTCTGGCAAACTTTGTGGCACATGGCAGGTACTCAATAATATTGGTTCAAAAATCAACAGAACCAAGAACAATGTGAAGAAAAATAAATCATTTATTATTTATGTTACATATTATCTCTAAGATCTCACTCAGCTCCAAATTCAAGGATTCACCATTTTTATCAATAAAGAAGACAGGTGATTTGCTTACCATGTCCGATAACTTTTTGTCTTTCTTTCTCATGAATTTTCGTTTTATATCTTCTTCCTGCTCAAATCTAAATTTTTAATACACAAAGACATTTATAATATGGAATAATGTTTTGAAAACATTCCTAGAAATTTTCAAACATACTCACTGAATAAAGCGCATTACATTCTTACAAGCAGAGCTATCAGTCAGTTCTCCTGGAATGGTGTTTATGTCACTGTTGGGCCATATATACACTGAACTGTGGCAAATTCTGAACACAAGTGCATTTGAAGAAAGCTTGGTAGACAGATCACTTAACACATGTTTTAGTGCCTTCTCGATAAAAAGTTCTAAATAGAAAGAATATAAACAGAAGTTAAGAAAAATCTTAAACTTTTCAACATGACTGGTTCCAAATGTAGACAAAAGTAGAATATAGTAAAACTGACTCTCAAATACCCATTCCCCATATTCAATAATTATATTTTTTGGGCCTTTCTTTTTAAAAACTTGGGATAAAATTCAGACCACAAAATTAATTCTTATAAAGTATACAATTCAGTGGCATTTAGTATAGTTACAAGGTTTTATAATCATCACTATCTAATTCCAGAACATTTTCATCAACCCAAAAAGAAATCCTGTACCTATTAACAGTCATTCCTCATTCCCCCTATACTTTTCTAATTGAAAATTTTCTAATTTCTCCCCTGTATTTTTTCTAATTTGCTCAGAATGCCCCATGGGTCAGTGGGGGTGCTAGAATACAATGTCTAAGTTTAAATCCCATTTAATCCTCATAGTAACTATATAATCTTACGCAATTTATTTATCCTATCTCTCGCTCAGTTTCGTTTGCAAAATGGAGAGAATCTCGGTATATTTCACCATCAAAAAGGGAGAATATTTTGGAAGACCTACCGTTAGCAGCAGCTAGCTGAAAAGCCAGATCAAGGCCTCCTCTTATTCTGAAGAATATATCCATAGTTTCTGAAATCCCCTAGAACAAATAAAACCAAAATTCCTTTGTAAAACAAAATCTCATCCTTATACAAATTAGAAACTAATTTAGTTTAGGGTAAAGCATTAATTAAGCCTGACTCTTCAAATTACTTCATGAGTGAATTCCTTGTTTTAGGAAGAAAAACAAAACTAAATTCTAAATCAGGAGTTCTTAACCTTGTTCCACTCTAAAATCACCTCAGGAGCTTAAACTACTAATACCTAAGCTGTACCCCAGAGATTCTGATTAATTGGTCTAAGGTGGGCCTATGCACATGTATATTTAAAAGTGTCCTCTGCCCCCAGGCCAGTAATTCTAATGTGAAAAGGCTGAGAACCACTGCTTTAAGACAAAAATTCTATTATAGTCTTGATGGGTTTAACGATGACAAAAAAAAAAAAAAAATCATGGTAAAGGACTAGTTTAAGAATGTGACAAGAGCACTGAACTCAACACCTGGTAGTCAGAACAATGAAAGGAAACTAATACATCACTGATGGTGGGAGTACAAACTGGCAGAACTCTTCGTTGTATGTGGCAATTAAGAATCAAAGCCTTATATTCACATCTTTGGTCTAGTGATTCCATATTTAGAAATTTAGTCTAAAAAATGTGCAAACCACACAAAGATTCAGGTATGAGGATGTTAACCTGTCAACACCAGGAGATTGGTTAAATAATTATGAATATCATACAGCCATAAAAAATCATGTTTTAGATGAAAATCAAATGGCATAAAACAATGCTTGCAACTTATAAACGGAAAAAAGCATCTCCAAAATAGAACTGATCAGCAGTTCTGAACTTGGGTCTATATGCTGAGTTTCATGTAGTTGATGACACATGACAAATGACATGTATCATTTGTGTGTGTGTGTTTGTTTGGGGGAGAGAGAGAGAGAAAGAAGGAGGAGGAGGGAAGGAGAGAAAAAAAGAGGGAGCGGGGGTGATTTCTTTTGGGAAAAGGTTTAAAAGATTTCATCAGATTCTCAAAATATGTCCCAAATAGGCTGAAGAACCAGTAAGACAGTAAGAACCCTATTTTGAAATAAATGAGTAAGTACTAACATCTGCTGAGCTCTTACAGCATGTAAGGCATTGTAAAAGGCATTATGCTAAATGCATACTTTAACTCTAATCCTCAGAACATTATGAAATAGGTACCATTACAATTTTTCTCATTTTACAAATTCTTTGTCACATTTCTTAAAGGATGTTTGCTTTTACTTATTCTACAAATTGTAACCCTGCTGAAAGATCATACCCTTTGCCCCAATCCTACTTCTTGGAATTTATTCTAAGGAAACAAGAAAGGTCGGGACAAATTTAGCTTCAGTGTTGTCATTTATCATCACGGGAACAAAAATATTGGAAACCACTTAAATAGCTATCATTAAGAAGTCGGTTAAATAAAGAACAAAACAAGTTTAAAGATACTAAAGATAAAAGTTAAAAAGACAGGAAAGCGAAAATTTTAACTCATCTACTTACTGTATGATTTTGCACAATTTGACTAATTGCTCAATTCTGTTTCTCTTCTGTAAAACTGGAAAAAATACAACTTCCCAGGGTTATTGTGAAGATTCCATAAGAGATCACATGTGAAAGCACTAGAGTCTCCCTATATTTCTGAACTGAGATCTTCTCTGAAGAAATAATACTTAAACCAATATTTGAAGGGTAGGTACCAATATTAACAATTCCAAAGGAAAGATGGCAGCTGGAGGCAGAAGAGGCCTTTCCAGGCAGGGGCACAGACTGGTGAAGGCCCGCTTAAAATACTACTTAGGAGACTGCCCCAGATGGTTCGATCTGATGGTGGGAAGAACAAGGATGGTAAGAGTGGATAGAGTGACAATAGACAGACATTTAGAAGTACAATCCATAGGACTGGATTATAGACTGAATGTCAGGAGATGTCAAAGATAATTTTCAGGTTTTGGCAGGCACAACAGGGTCGATGGTGGTGCCATTTACAGAGATGGGGGTTATTGGAGGAAGGACAGAGGTGGGGTGAGGAGAGGTGGAAATGAAGAGTCATGTTTGAACTTGCTGAGTTTGAAATACATATGAGCTATCCAAGTGAAGGCACAGTTAGATTTGTGGGTCTGGAGCTCAGAAAAAAGGTCTAAGGTGGAGATACAAATTTGGAAGAAAGCATAGGGTGTAACGTTTCCCTTAAGAACAGCATCTAGGATAGGTATTGGAGAACTCTGCAGAGCAATGAGACCGGAGGGAAACCAGGAGAGTGTGACGTCACGGAAACTAAGGGACTAGAATACAGGAAGAAAGTTATGCCTATCTTTCCCAGGTTAAATCCTTCTTCAAAGGCTTCAAAAACGTCGAACGATCCCTCAAAATGCATTCACGAAGAAGGGGGGCAGGGAGCGCGTGTCCAAACCCAGCTGAGGCGGGAGGGATGGTTGTGGGGGGCAGTTTCTCTTCGGCCCCAGCAGGGAGAGGCAAGTAGAGAGCTGCCCCGACCGCGGAGTTCGCAGCCGTCATCTTGGGCCCCGGCGGGACCAGCTCCTCTCAGGGGCTGTAGAGCTGTACTCGTGGAGGCTGCCGGAGCCCGAGGGGAAACAACGTGGTCGGTGACGAGCAGAGGTACTTACCATGTCCGCGACGTGGCGGTGACAGGGGCACTGACACCTGCCCACGGGTTCAGGGGGCCGGCCCGGAAGTGGCGTCATCGCCAGACGCGGGCGGGGTCAGGGCGGGCCGACTACAACTCCCAGGATGCCTGGTATCATTACGGCACGGGGCGTGTCACACTGCGCCTCCTAGAGACGACCGCCCCTAGCGTACTTGGAGTGGATTCTCCAGTACCCTGGGCAACGCGTCACAATGAAGAGCCTGCGCGCGGACGGTGCGGAGGCGCTTCGCGGCCAGGGCCTCTTGCGGGAGGCGCTTGCTCGAGGGCGACTTGGAGCCCTCGTCGCTCCTGCAGCCCAATTAACCCAGACTGGAACTGGGACGACCTGATCTCAGTTATCCGATTGGGACGACCTGATCTGAAGCACTTCCGAGAGGTGACTTGGTCCTCGTGGACACTAGGTGTTGCCTCTTAGATAAACTTCCTACTCGGAGCCTCTAATTATTCATAATTTCCTCATCATCTCAGCCAGAAGTTTTCTGCCCCTTCTTCACCACCCCCCACCCCTGGACACTTTATCCATACCTTTCCAAGCGAACCTGCCATATTCCACTTGTGTTATACTGTATTTTTTTGTCTACTAGATTGTAAGCTTCCTGGGGGCAGCATCTATGCCTTTTTAAATCTGTTTTTCTAGCTTCTACCAGCGAGCCTTGCCCGGAGGAGGGGTTTGCAAAGTATCTGTTAAGTGAATGAATGAATGATTTTGTAAATGTTGCTCAAGAAGAGTTAAGTAGTGCAGAAGTTCTGAATAAGAACTTTCCTTTCCTCCTTCAATAGCTCGCTGAATGGTGTGCCACACGCTGGGCAGACACTGGGAATGCTGTGGTCAGGAGCCAAACTCGTACCACCATTCCTGCCTTTGTGGAGCCGGCAGTTTAGTGGGGAAAATAGCTGTTAATGAAAGGATGCCTACACGACACCACGAATGTAAATGATGACCCAGCAGATAACCAGGATGAGGGCTTGGAAGGAGAAGTACATGCCGCTATGATAGAGGGAATTAAAGAAGTGAATAAATTGAGCAATCTGAAGGATCAGTGTTAAGTGTGTGTGGGGAAGGGTCGGCACGCTGAAGTACTGGCCTATAGTGAAGCAATCTGGGTAGTAGTCCTGTGCCTGGAGAGAGCCCCACCCAAGAACTGCAAGAGAATAAATGCATCCAAGGGGTCAGGGAGGGGGATCTCCATGGCGACGGTTGAGGCTGGCTGATTTAGTGGACCTTGTGGGCCATTTAAAGGATTTAAACCTCTGTAGCAGCACTGGAAGGCTTTGTGGTTGGGCAGTGGGGTGGAGATTTGAAATACGATGTAAATCGAAGTTCTGCATTCCAATTGACTGACGTTTAGTTCTAAAGCATAGCTGATCAGTGGAAGAGATAGGATAGGGGAAGGGTGTTGTATTTTTTGTGCTTTAGTTTAAAATGAATTTTCACTTGCCCCTTTGATATTACACATTAGAAATGATTCATACTCAGATGAGCCACAGTTCCAGACAAGCTTGGTGAGAGTCATTGAAACAGCTTGCTCTAAATTCAAGGTAAAAGGTTCTTACCTTGGATTATAAACTGGGAAGCATAAACCAATGTTTGTTTTATTCACTAGTGTATGACCAGTGAAGAGCTCATAGTTGATGCTTTAAAACATTAGGGTGATTGGAGGCAAGTATTCTTAGCTCTTTGGTTCTCCTTTTTGGGACATATCTAATTTTAAAAAGTAACTTCTAAATAAAGAGTTGCATGTTTCATGTGATATTTCACCTTCGTTTGAAGTGGCCATTTCAAAAGAAACTCACAGTTGCAGTCTGCCCTTTAGCAAATATTGAGAATTTATTGTGGAATTTTTGTTTGTTTTGTTGTTATTCTTGTTTTTATCTTGCCTAAATAATTGTTCTTTCCCCATCTTCCCTCTATGAGCTAATTTTGCCAGTGGCATATTTCTTATATTCATTTAAACTTGAAAAAAACCTCAAGAACTGTAGGACAATGTGTTGTGCATTCTGAAAAGCTGTTACAATTTTCAATATGAGGGACAATACAGGCTGTTTAAATCATTTTATCTAAACTGTAAAAGTGTCTGCCTTATATAATTATAATTTTTAAATTGACCCTGAACTTCTCAACAGAAGGATTTGTTTACATATTATTTATACTGTACTATACAGTAATAATTGTATCATTTCCCTCAGTGCAACAGATGATATCGTACACATTCCTTTGTAATTTGTGGGCCCTTTACATGGAGAGTCAAGGGAAGGGAGGGTTCATGGGATAATTTTCAATCCCACTATTTGCCCCCAGCCCCACAGGGTAGATTCTTTCCCCACAGAAATTGGGACTGTTGTTCTATAGTGGATGTTAAAATTGTCATACTGAAAGTAATTGGAACTGAAATTTAGTGATCACTTTTTTTTCTAAACGTTTCCCCTTTGTTTTTCAATGCAAATTAGGATTTTGCTGTAAAAGAAATAGCTCTAAGGAAACTTTTGAAGTTACTAAGATAGAGAACACCACCACAAGAAGCAACCATGCCTGCAGAAGGAGGGAAAACGGACATGGAGAGGATTGGCCTCTTTAGTGAGATGGAATATATTACTGTTGGTGATAGATATGTGTCACAATTTAATCGTAAGTATATTTGGTTTTCTTTACAGCCAAACAGTGGGTATTTTCTATAAGAAATTTTGAATTTAGTGTTTAAGTCACATATTTTCAATGGTCTATGTTTTAAAGCATTTAGTTCTAAAGTTGATTACCTTGTAAAATTTCAATAAAGAGAGAACTTAATTTTATAAGAGTAGGAAACTCATTTTACTGGGCTACTCGACACCCACTTACTGTCCTCATAAGGCAATTTTATTTCTTTCTAAAGGTGAATGGCAGTTTTCTCCCAGAATAGTTTGCTTTTAGCTTTTTCTTTTTAGATGAGACACTCCAGTATGCAGACAGCATTTACATTTGCATCCAAGAAGACCAACCATTATTACTTTTCTAAAACATGAAATGCTAAATGAATGGCAGAGGGATTTTTAGAAAAGTCATAAATAATAAAAAGAGCTAAAGTAAATGAATATTTTACATCTCAGTTAAATTTTTAGATATCCAATGACTTCTATATAACAATAAAAAAGAAAACACTGATTTGTAAAAATCTCCAAGATACACTGTAAATAAAAAAGCAGGTATATTTGAATAGTGCATATAGTATGCTAAGCATTAACAATGAAAAAGTATATATATGAAAATATTCACTTGAACATGCCTAAACATTCTCTAGAAAACCAAATGTCATTGCTTGTGGAAGAGGAACTGGGTGGCTAAGTATGGAAGACTTATTGTGAAGATGTTTATACTTTTGAATTTGGAACTATTTGGATGTACTATCTTTTCAAAAAAATCAGGTTAAAAAAATCACTGTTACAAATTCACATTTCAATATCCAGTTGAATTAAGGGTAGTATATACTTCAAAAAATTCTTCACATTACTGAAGGACTTCTCAAATAGAGCTCTCCGATAGCTCTCAAATAGTAAAAGAAGTTCTAAATATTTCTGAAAACGGCTTTTAAAAAATTACTGGGCTACTAGCATTTCATTCTGTAAATACCACAATTTTTTAATCTGTTCTCTTATTGATGGACATTTGGGCTGTTTCTTGGTTTTGATCATTATGAATAAAACTGCTATGATTATTGTTGTTCATGTCTTTAGTAGACATGGGCACTCATGTGTCTTGAATAGGTACCTAGGAGGGGAACTGCTTCAATTTGAGTATGAAACACCCGTCTTTACCCTGTGCACGCACTCTTACTGACGTGTCACACAAACAGTGTTTCCTAGTACATAGATGGAGAAATACTGGATTAGATAACCTTTAAGTTCTCTTCCAACTCTAAAATTAAGAGTGTATAACCTGGACCTTAACCTAAATGTTCAAATGTTTTCATGATAACATCTTAGGCTTTATTGTCAGTACAGCCTTTAACCCAGAACTTTCAGCGAATGTTTTGAAACAGTAAGTTTTTAGAGTTCAAAACTCATAATTGGCCCAAACCACATTTGGAAACTTTTCTGTTACTTTCCGTGTCCGGTTAGTTACTAGTGAGCTCAAAATTATAATATTTCTAATTTATTTTTAAAGGACCCTTTAATGAGGCTGCAAGCAAAAATAGACAGATGCTACCTGGAGGATCCAAAGAAATGTCAGATCTCCAGGCAGGTTATTTCGATCCCCATTTTGTAAGGATTTTTGAAGGTGAAGGCTACGTAAATCTGAATCAAGTGAGGAGACGGCGTATGATGGAAGAAGCCAAAAAAAATCTGGGCAAAGCCTTCCTTCCTAGTAGTGGAGAAAAAAAGCCGTAAGTGTTTGG
>NW_012145301.1:1328574-1330224 GCF_000956105.1 Propithecus coquereli
TATATATAAAGTTGAAGAAAAGAATATGTTTGGTTAATTTTTTTCTACAGTAAAGTAACAAGGTATATACCAAAAAGAAGAAAACAAGCACTGATATTCTATGAGATTCACTTTCCCATCAGCAGTGGAAACAATAGTTTAAAATATATGTTTTGAATGTGTAGTTTCTACTGAGTAGATGGTCAGAAGAAATTAGCCATTTATTACCATAACGTGCCTAGAAATTCATCTAAAAACACAAGTCTGTTTATTGTTACAGTCAACGGAATTAATGGGAACTGTTCTAACTTCCTAAAGATTATCAAGTCCTGTTTGTGTAGAACATTTAAAATAAGCATGAGGCTGGCGCACCTGCTCCAGCAGGTGGCGCTGCACCGGAAGAGGTCCTGTGCCTCCACTGCTGCTGCCTCAGCTGAGAAGAAAGTGGAAGCAAAGTAGGAAGAATCTAAGGAGTCCGATGATGACATGGGCTTTGGTCTTTTTGACTAAATCTCTTTTATAACATGTTCGATAAAAAGCTGAACTCTAAAAAAATAAAATAAAATAAAATAAGCATAAAATATTAAAAACATATGAGGAAAATAAAATTAGATTAAAAACTAATAAAAAATTTTTTCTTACCAAACAAGTCAATTCTGTTGCATATATTTTCTCCTTTTTTCATCCTTTTAAAAATTATTGTAAAATATATATAACATGAAATTTGCCATTTTAACCTCGTCCTTTTAAAAAACTTTAAAAATATTGTGTTTAAGATGTGGATTAGGAAGCTACTATGGAACAATAGGTGGTCCGGTCCCATTCTTCAGTGCTCAGCCAAAACCTAGAGAAAAGTATCAGCCGCCTGGAAAGAATTTATATACAAGCCCAGGAAAGAAAGGAACTGGATATGGGTAAGATTTTTAATATTTACATATAACTTGTTTTGAATTTTAAAAATTAAATCAAAAATTTCTAAACCCCGAAGTCACCGCTACTTATTTTCCTTCCTTAGCTATGCAAATATTACGATAGGTAAACAGTTTTCACACTCTGCCGATTTCTATGATGCATCAAAAGTAAATTATAAGGTAAAAGAATCTATTTCGAATTTTTCAAACTTTCTCTTATTTGGTTAACCCTGAGAATTCACTTATGCTCTAATTTTGTTTTATTCTATTTATATCACTGGGGCAATGGCAGACTGGTGCTTATAGTTGTGACCATTTTGCCTTAGATTTCCACGTCTTGCTGTAGATCCTCTTAGCTCCTTCCAAGATGAATTTTAGTCTCTGCTTGGTTTACCACACCTGTTTTACATCTCTCTAAACTTGCTGTGAGACTTCTATTAACTTGGCCTGATCAACTATGCTGTATTTTAAGAGTCATATCCTAACTCTCAGTGATATTTCAGATTTTTTAAAAATCCTTCCTTCTTTCTCCTCTCATTCAGAGATCCCAATTACATGTGTATTAGGTCTCTTGTAATTGTCCCACAACTTACTGATTCCCTATTCACTTTTTAAAATTCTTTTTTTCTTCTCTGTATGTCACTTGGGATAGTTTCTACTATTGTTGTGTCTTCCAGGTCACTAAACTATTCTTCTGTAATATCCAATCTGCTGTTAATGCCATGCAGTATATATATACACATATACATATATATATATA
>NW_012145301.1:1341779-1343237 GCF_000956105.1 Propithecus coquereli
TTACCTGTACCTATAAAATTAAGTGTGCATTTATTTTCCAATTTTAGGGCACTAAATATGAAGAACTACAAGACTGCCTCAGTACAGTCCTATTAGCAACTGGGAGACAAGTAGCTAATTAGATCCTGACTACCCAGCAATTCATTATCAAGAGCCAATTATTTGAAAAAATGTAAGATATTGTGGGCCAGATAGCTCAAGCATTTAAAAGAAATTTAAACCTGCAACTCTTAATATTCTTCTTTATGTACTACTACTACTTAATCAATAAATAGTATTTGCTAATAATTTAACATGTGATTGCTAATCTGTGTTTTTAGATCTCTATTTCTGAGCAGAATATGATGTTTAGAGATTTTATAAAATCCTGAAGTATAGTAAGTATATCATTTGAAAGCTTTTACTCCTAATGTTAAAAAATTACAGGGTTGGAGGGTAGGGCTGTGGAGGTGGGGGCTGGAGGGGTACGAAGTATACAGTAAATTCTTAACTTGCTCTTTCTTCTTAGAGGTATTGAAAATTGGATTGACAGCTATCCAAGTGTCATAGCCTATTTAGCATTCTTAACATCAAAGATAAATATTACATGCATTTATATTGCATAGGTTCATGTAAATACAAATTATATAGTGAGGCAAATGCTTCAGCTTAAGTGGTGTCATGCCTCTCATCTACGGCTTATGTAAACTATCAGATTATGTAGCCAATGGCAACTCCAGGATGTGTTGGGGGAAGGAGGGGAGTGTCTTATAAAAATTATGAAGTTGCAATATGGATGAGATTCGTCTTTGGTGTCCTCTCGTGTTCCACTCTAGCTGTGCAAAGCAGCCTCTCCTGGAGCATCCCACCTAAGTCCTACCCTCTAGTTTACCATATTAACAGATTAAAGGAGAAAAAGCACACGATCACTTCAATAAATGCAGAGAAAGCATTTGACAAAATTTAACAAGAATTACGTAGCAAGCAGTCTTGGGAGATAGAGACGGTGTCTCTGTCTGGAGCAAAGGACAGATTTGCCTACAGCCTTGGAGGTAGAGATAGTGTCTCCTCAGGAGCCAGGGTAGATATGCTTTTGCTGTCCAGTGTAATAAAGATAATGTTTCCATCCACAGCAAAGGGCAGGCATGTTTACTACATATTATAAAAGATTTGAGTTCTCTGAACTTCTTTGCTATAATGCAATCCACTGAGTAGCCCTCTTCACATTGCCTGTAGAAACTAAGGCATGGAGAACTGATGCAAAAATGCTGATACTCTGGCTATTGCTATCGTTGTGAATAACAAACTGTCCTTTATCTCTGACTCAGGAGTCTTATGTCTTCCACTAGAATCCATGAAATTGTGGCAAGCTAACATTATTAGCTTACTAGTTGAGTAAAATCTCAGATTCTTCACAGTTCTTGATAATATAAAAACATATACTAATTTCTAATTTTAAAAAGCAGCCTACTCTAATAT
>NW_012145301.1:1343287-1344585 GCF_000956105.1 Propithecus coquereli
TAAATATTATAATTCATGCTATATAATTTATCCCATAATTTATGCTATATAATTTCAAACTCTTTAATTTACAGAAAGAGAATGAAGAACATCACCGTTTAGTTAAAGGATCACCTTTCAAGTTAAATCTTTACCCAAGGGAATATTTTGACATGAATCCTTATTTTTCTGAGAAACCTTTACCGCCAATTAAAAAAGAAGGGAAGAAAGAATTAGTTCCAAGCCCTTTTAAACCCCCTTCTCCTGGTAAAAAGGTAAGTTAGAAATTTTAGAATGGAAAACATTAAGCATTATAAAGAAATACTGCCTCTTGCTGTGAAATGATTTTATTACCCATATTAATAACAAACTTTCGCTTTTATGGATGCCAAGAATCATGAAGTCCATTTTTACAAAATTATGTAAAATCACCAAGCATAGCTAGTATGAGAAATAATGAAGTAATTATTTTTTTCAGATGTATTTGAATTTACAATGAATTTTTGATGTATTGCTACCTCTCTAGGTCCTGCACCTAGTTTTTCTTAAAACCATAAAAAGCCAAACCATCTTTTAGTTTTTGAAATGGTGATTAAAATTAACTATCTCCCTATTGCAGAAGTTTACCACAAGTGAGAATAAAAATAAAATGCTCTGACAGTTTATAAACCTTAGTTTATACTTTGGGCCTGTTTGTTTTTTTTTTATTTCTGTGAATTGCCTATGCATCTTCTTTATGGACTTTGTATTAGGACATTTGTGTTTCTCATATTGACTTGTAAGATCATTTCATATATTAAGGATACTGTTCTTTTGTCATTTGTTTTGAAAATAATTTTCTAGTCTGTTGGGTCTTTGACGTTAGTTATATTTTGTGCTGTTCAGGAATTTAGCAATTTGATGTAGTCAAATTTATCAATCCTTTGTGGTAAGGTTTGTCATTTTCAGAATGGCTTTCTTTTCTACCCATATTAGAATAGTGTACCTTCTTGATTTCTTCTATTAGTCTTATCCTTTTTCATTTAAATACTGAATTGCATTTTGATGTAAAGAATAGGTAAGGATCCAGCTTTTATCTTTTTCAAAATCCAATTTTGGGGGCATGAGGATACTTTGGGTGATAATGGAAGTGTTCTGCGTCTTGATTGTGGTGATGGTTTCAAGGGTGTACACATCTGTCAAAACTCGTAAATTGTACACTTCACATGGGTATAGTTTATTGTATATGAATTAGATTTCAGTAAATCTGATTTTTAAAAAAGCAAGTTGTTTCTAATCTCACTGATGGCATAATTCATTTTTTTTTTTTTTTTTTTTTT
>NW_012145301.1:1346294-1348729 GCF_000956105.1 Propithecus coquereli
ATGGATTATAATAACAACATTATTATTACATCATGAAAATAAGACTGCCTTTCTTTGCAAAAGTGTATTTCTGACTCGCTACCCATTAACTTCTTTAGAACAATGTATTTACCAACAGAACTAACCAGCTAAAGACAAATTATTTAAAATTTTTATGAATAAATTTAAAAATACTAGTGCTATTTGTTACCTTTTACCTAATCAGAAATATAATTTTGAACACATGACTTCTTTTGGGAAAGAAGACTTCATAAAAAGTTGATACTATCTTAAAACTTGATATTTGGAGCAGTCTAACTTACATGATGGCGATACTCATTACTCTTGTTACTCACGAGACTATTGAGAAGATTCAGTGGTCCCTCCATACCTAACAATGGCTTTTTTACATTCTATTCTTTCAGCATCTATCCAAAATTTCAATATGTATCAACTTTTCTAACTAAAGCATTTTAATCCATTCGGTCAGTTGTTTAAGTTTAAAAAAAAAAGTCTTTGAGCATCTTAACCTTTGCATCATTCAGGGATTTATCTAGCACTAAATTTTGTGTTGAGAGTTTTCAAGATTAGAAAAATGATTTTAAATAGGGAAAACTTAAAATTTTATATAGCTTGTTACTTCAGACATGAATATTTACAAAATGAATGCATGTAAGCCCACTTTTTTGTGACATGATTACTATATTTTATGTACTTTAAGATGTATTTTCTTCTAAAAAAATTGAAATTATATTTTTCTGGTCTCACAGAGGCATTAGCTTGAAACACCATCTAGTTTCAAACATTCGTTACACAGAACTGAAGGCCTTTTGTAATGTGGCTATAACCTACTTTCATGTTGTCTTTCTCCTTATTATTTTCATATATCCTTTTCTTCAGCCTCATGAAATATAGTATGTTTTTACCCCTTACTGTGTTGCTAATGTTTATTCCTTCTACCTTGTACCTGCTTTCTATCATCTCTTCTATAATGTCTACTAATATCCTCAGATGGAGCTTCTACTAAATTTTTCTCTATGTAACCTGTGTCTTTTATGTGTAATAGCCATTTTGTACATGTTATACCTTGTGTTATAGTTATTTCATACATGTAACTGTGTTTGATTTTTATATATTTCAAAACACCTCAATTTTCCCCAAGCAGCAAGTGTGTGTTATATAAAGTTATTTCTTGAGCATTTGTATGTGTCAATAGTGTTAACTACAGAATGCTGTGTATATTTCTATTGCCTCTAATACTAAGTATGACATCTGTATTAAGTCATGTATGCATTTTATTAGGAGTATCGGAACCAATGTCTTCCCCATAAATTCAATTTCATTAATGTATTAATGTATACACATTAATAGTATCACCGCAACTAACTGGAAGCATAGTACATTCAAATTTTATGTAAAATAGAATAACCACTCCCCCCAAATCCACTACAAAATACTTTGACAAAACTCTAAATAGCTATGACACCATCAAATTGTAAATAGAAGTTAAACCATGCAATTAATACAAAATCACTGACTTATGAGGTGCTATTGTAAGTGAGGTGATGTAGGTGAAATGAATAGTTCTTACTGGATGCAATAATTAGCTAACTCAAGCTTTCTGAGCCTACCATGTGTTGCTGATACTTTATATGGGTT
Source organism: Propithecus coquereli (assembly GCF_000956105.1). Taxonomy (NCBI): domain Eukaryota; kingdom Metazoa; phylum Chordata; class Mammalia; order Primates; family Indriidae; genus Propithecus; species Propithecus coquereli. The sequence continues at coordinate 1,347,933 of NW_012145301.1, forward strand.
TGAATGAACAGATTTTAGAAATATAATTTGAATGATGGCTTAACCCACATAGGTTTTAATAAGATAATATAGATGATGATGATGATATAACTGAGTTTTGCATATTTTATCTATTCTTCATGGCACTTTGGTGACAGTTTTGTGGAATAAGTAAAGAAATTGATTTTGACCTAGCAAAATTCAGATTTTCTAAGAGAATCAATAAAAACTGATTATCACTGAGTTTTATTTTTATGGTCAAATGATCTTATAGGGTATTGGACTTAGAGACAGGAAGATATGGAGCTTTTCTTCTATGTCCTTTGACTTTTAACCTTTGGCAAGCCACCTATCAGTACTCTGACCAACTTTACCTAATAGACAGTAAAATTAGAATTTTCCTCACCACACCCACCCTCAGATAGATGGAATTTTATGTGTTTGGGGGGTGGTATTTCAGGTTTTCTCTGTACTCTTTTCTTTCCAGAGAGCAAACCTGAGAAAGTTCTGTGATGCCATAGAATGTATTTTGAAGCAGGGAAAAAGGGAAGAGTAATTGGTTGCTCTTTTAGTAATCTTGAATTTATTAAAATTTCTTTCTTTTTATGTTATCACAAACATTATCCTAAATCAAGTTTTAATTTCCTTTACTCTAATTTTAAAACTAATAAACCTTTGGACAGTAGTATTTACAGTTGATTCCATAATTGTTTTCCTTCTTAAATTAAGTTTTCTAAGTATATCTGACTTTAATAAAGAGAAATTTTTTAAGTGTGTGAGAAAAGTAATTGGTTGCTCTTTTAGTAATCTTGAATTTA
>NW_012145301.1:1351744-1354036 GCF_000956105.1 Propithecus coquereli
AGAGAGTTGGCTATTTTTTTCCTCTAGAGTTTTATTTTGGCTTTGGAGAACATTATATTTACTAATTATTTTTTTTAATTCTTTGAGACACTCCTTGCCATCTTCTTCTGTTTTAATTAAATTAGACTGAATAATGCTCTTTTCTTCCATCAGATTCTTAAGTTGTTTTTCATATGTTTCAATTTTCTGTATCAGAGATTGTGTGGTTAAGACAAGAGGTTTTATTTTGGTCTTAAGGTTTAGATTTTCATTCTCCAGTTCTGTTACTTTTTTCTGTATCTGCATAGATTCTTTTAGGTAATTCTGTAAGTACTGAATTTTTGCAACACACTGCTCAGTAACAGAATTGACTTTGGATGTTTTCTGATTTTCAAATATTATTGATCCTTGTTTTGCTATAAATGGTTGCCTTTCTTGGTCTTTCATGTCATGTTTTGTTTGGTCAAGGAATGACAGTGTATATCTTGGTACCCTGGAATGGAATTTTAAATCTGTAATACTCTTACCCGTGATAGGAATTTCCTTATTGTTTTTCTCATTCTTCTTTCCCCTATGTATTTCACTCTTAGATAATTTTTTACATTTCCTACAGAAATTCACATGGATTTTTGATACCATTTCCCTGAATGGGAGTAATTTATTTACTAATGCCTCTAATTCTGAAATCCTCTTTAATTTTATGTCTTCATTTAAGTTACCTTCTGTGTTTTCTCCCTTAATAAAGTTAATTTTTTCCTTATGAATAGGGGACAAGTCATATTTACCATTACTTTGAATACTTATATCAGTTTTTAAAGTTTGAAGTTCATTTGTAAGTGCCAGCTCCCTCTCATGTGACTTTTGAAGCTCTTCCTTCATTTGTTTGATAGAGTAGCAAATATCATCCAAATTTTCACAAAATCCATGCTTGAGAAAAGGCACAGTAATTTTGGATTTATCCAGAATTACTGTATCAGCTTGAGACATCACATTTTGAGGGGCAGTAGGTAGAAAACTATGAAGGTTATTATAATTCTTCAATGTTTCAGAATTATCTGAAGGGTTCACAATTACATTTAAAGATGAATTATCTGTTGAAGTTCTCAGAGTTAATATGTCCTTGAGATGTATCTGGGATGGAATATTTACATTTTGAGGAAGACTGTTAACATTATCACTAATGAATTTTTCTTCCACTGAATGAAGAGTCCTAGAATCTTCAAAATGATGCATTTTCTCCATAGAGAGGGTTCCTTCTTGATTCTCTATAGGCTAGTAACAATAAAAAGAATTCTATAAATGTACTGTCATTTGCCACACAGCCAGGAAATTAAGATAATATTTTGTGGAGGATTTATTTATACAACCAAAACAAGCATTTTATCCATTTCTACAGCCAAAAAAAAAAAAAGCCCAACAAGTATGATTCATTTTCTCTAGAAAATTTAACTACAGTTGTTTCGAGATCTGTAACTCTGGTCCTTCACAATTTCCTTAGAACTTGCACTTACTTCCTTAGGGGGTGAGATACATAGGCCAACCCCCCAATTTCAGAAATAGAAATTTAGCATCCTTCAAGAGACCACCATAGATAGGTGGGGAACATGGAAGCAATAGGTCAAATGGGAGTTTCAGGAAAATGAATATTTCCACTCCTGGGCTATGTGTCAACCTTAGCTTGCATTCCTATTTTCGGGTGATTTTAGGGCTGTGACTATCCTGAAAATGTGAATCAGTGTGGACACAGTGATGGTAACTCTGGATTGGAGCTGTTCCAGGGAATTCACCCCAGGTCTGGGTCAATCCTCAGTGAATAGATAGGCCATAAAAACTGCCTTGTATTTGAATTTACTTGAGAATCTTTTGATATCTGGACTAAATCAAATGTCCCTCACAGACTCTCTTAAGAGAAATGGGGAAATTGTGGAAGTAAACGCACATCTTTTAGGGTTTTCAGGACAGGAATTTCCTTATTTTTGTCTCTGATGGTCCATTCTTCCTGTAAAGAAGGGGAGAATGTAACGGTGAAGATAAACCAGTGGTGGTCACAGTTTTGAAGTACCTACATATAGAAATGATTTGTATAGAATAACATACCAAATCCTTTTCAATGCGTGAGCTGAATACTAGATTTTTGTCTGAGCTACATTGAGGGTTTTCTACTTCAATAATACTTTTGTTCAATATTTCACTGATTTCAGATTGTACCTTTAAAAGATAAATTGAGAATGTTAGAATTTGATTTCAGATTTATGAACTTATGAGTGTCTGGGGATAATAGATATTATAATTAAAAGATACCTTTAAATTTTC
>NW_012145301.1:1355866-1357400 GCF_000956105.1 Propithecus coquereli
AACTAATAATCCTCATGTTATAGGAGACCCTTGGCAAAGTATTATATAGGCCTCAATGTCTATGAAATTTCCATGTGATAGTTTTTTCCCTTATGGAAAACAAGTTGGATTGACAGCATAATTTTTGTCTTGCTCTTAAGTACCATAAAGATCCATGTGTTCCTTCCCTTGGGAAAGGCAGTCTCATGTGCACAGTCTGGATCACCTCTTGGCATTATAGATATCTTCCACATCTACTCCCCAATTTTCATGATATTTGCCTTGGCCCTGGAACACTTCCTTACCAAGAGATAAAGAGTCCTTACAGCCTGTGCTGGACTTGGTACCTTGTGTGAGTATCGTTCCCTATTTCAAACTCAGTGTGTACTCTTTTGTTCTGCTTAAGTGTGTGTGTCATATGGCACTGCCAATCTCCTTGCAGGGAGGATACAGGTCCTTCTGCTGCAGCACAAGAGAGGTGTATGCAGGCCAGTGGCCCTGCATTGGCTGTAGGAGGGACCCTCTAGCTCTGCAGAACCAACACCCACTACTGACACTAATCTGGCTCTGTCTCTACGTGAGTAAAGTATCCTTCCATCTAGTGCTTGACCGTTGTGGTTTCCTTGGCGACCCTGATGCTAGGCTACAGTAGACAGAAGGGCTTGAACTTCTCTTGATAAACAGGTAGGATGTCACTTGCTCAATACCTTCCTAGATAGATTATAGGTCTGCAACAAGGGAGAGACTATATAATGTTGGCAGATTTCTTAACATACATCCCTCTTTGTCCAAATGTTAGGCTACTTGCTTGCTGTGTAAATTTTTTTATTAAAGAATGTAAAAATTTTCAGTGTCTTAAATGAAATGAGAGCTATGGTTGAATGTTCCCCTAGGCTGACAATTTTTGCCCTATGAGAAGGTTTTAAAAGAGGTCAGCAAACCTTCTCCATTGGATTGGCAGTCTGCCAGGAGCTGGTTGCAAAGTCCAGGTACCTCCTCTGTTGTCTGGCCTCGCTACCAAAAGAGCAGCCCTGGCTCAGAGCCTGGGGCTACTGGTCAGTTGAAGAATCCCACCTTCAGCTGGAGGGCAGGGCGGGATAGTGAGTCTATCCCGATCTTGCTTAGCTTTGCCTCTTAGTGGGAATAAAGTGGCAGTTAAACTCCCAGTAGTTTGAAGTGTTCATCTTGCAGAGACAAAAAGGAACTGAAGGAAGGCCAGGACCAGTACAAGAAGGCATTCCAAAATTCTTTAGACCCTAAAGTAATCTCTTCTAATAAACTCAAATAGATCGAAGTGCAAATCAAGAATATATCACTAGAATCCCACTACCTAGAACTAACCATTGTTAATTTTAGGTACCCATCTTTCAATCAGCTCTCTATGCACATACGTGGAAAAAAGAGAAATGATTTTAAACAGTGGGATCATTTTATACATGCTACTTTTATGTAAAGAATATTAAATCTGTATTTACTTGAATTTAGCAAAGTCAAAAACTGCAAATAATGGAAGTTATTGCTAGTATTTGTATTTTTTCACTATACGAGCGATATT
>NW_012145301.1:1357450-1359370 GCF_000956105.1 Propithecus coquereli
TTAATAGAACAATAAAATTCTATGAACTATGTTTAAGTAATTTTAGATGTTTGACTTTTACATTGTAGAATAAATAAGGGACCTTTGATCCCTATCATCAGAATGGAGTCTATTCTGTCACCCTCAGGAGTTTATCTTCTCCTCCCACTTCTCTTCAGGTGCTTTTAGTATATGCACATCAGGATGAAGTTTCTATTGGGTCTTTAGTGAATATGTGTGTCTTATACACCCCCAATACCCATACCCTAGCCTTCTGTTTACACTACCCCTTATTTCTTCTGGATGAAGCCCATGTGCCTTTGGTGATACTGATTCTACCTCTAGCTCCCAGGGTGGGTGTGTGACTCAGAACTAACCAGTCAGAGAACAGCATCTGTCTGGACAGCTGTTGGTTCAAGCACTGCACAAGACCCAATCTGGGGCAGTCCAAATCAGGCCAGGAACCTTAGTATCACAGAAACATTAAGAGCAAAGTGTACTCTCTTTTCTGACTTGAATCTTGAAGGATAAAGGACTGGAGCTGTAAGCGGATCTTTTGCCATCATAAGGAATCAGAGAATCCACTACTGTGGAAAGCAGAATCAAGAGACAGAGCGAGACTTGATGATGCCTTCCTGACGCCATGAGTCCTGACCACGGGGATTAAGATTAAGCTGTCCTGAAGTGAGCTATCTCTGGGACTTCCAGTTACTTGAACTATTAAAGTGCATTTTTCCCCCTGAACCAGTTTGAATTAGATTTTATATCACTTGTAATGAGAGACTCTATTTGTAGACTATCTCTAGGTGGCACTTTAAATGTGTATTTTAAAAAATTAGTGAGTGCTATCTCTTTTTGGCTCATAATCAAATACAAGTATAACAGAGAAAAGAATGTAGTTTCCTAAAAACAAATTTTGAACCTAGAATATGTTGTGGCCTCTATTATATTAAATTCTCTATCAATGAATCAACTGGCTGGTGATCATCAGCTTGGAAGATACAATGGTACTTTAAGTTTAGATATTTCATATACAGAGATGAAAAGAAACATACCATGCTAACATTCTGCAAAGTCTGCATCCGCAGAGCCTGAAATGATTCCAGCTGATGCTGAAGGACCTATAACAACACCAAACAAAGTGTGAAGTTGAATACTTTTAGGTAGGTGAACATATTCTTGAATTGTTATGATTTTTTATATCCCCTAAAGTTGCCTATTACTAGAAAGGATCCCATGAGGGTCGGTTGTCTCACATCCTTCGTCATTTTTGGTAATTCTCCAACACAGTCTCATGAAGAGTTTTGGAGGACAAAGTGGAAGAACCCATATGCATTTAGGAAGTATTTATTCTGAAAAAGATCAGCCTTTACATAGGATTTTGGAGATAATAAAATGAAATATACTCACTTTCAGTGCCGATTGGGGTTGGATTTGATTTTCTGATTCTGATATGCAGCCATGTTCTAAGAAGCAAAATTGAAAAACCACATGATTTAATTCTCAAATTTTAATTTTAAACAGCTGTAATAGAAAGCAGTCTCCTAACTTCCTTGGAGAATGAGACAGAGATAATGAGAACATTTGATATTCCCACTATGCTACTCACATGATAAGTTTAGGAAATAATTCTCACTTGACTTAAAATACCCACTGGAGGTTGTAATAGTGTCTTAAGCCATTAATTTGCAACACCAAACTTGGAACGCTCAAAAACTCAAATATCGTTGCTTCTGGGATACAAACTACATTCTTTTAAAAAAAAAAAACAAACAAACTAATAATCCTCATGTTATAGGAGACCCTTGGCAAAGTATTATATAGGCCTCAATGTCTATGCTATTAGCATGTGATAGTTTTTTCCCTTATGGAAAACAAGTTGGATTGACAGCATAATTTTTGTCTTGCTCTTAAGTACCATAAAGATCCATGTGTTCCTTC
>NW_012145301.1:1361430-1365318 GCF_000956105.1 Propithecus coquereli
GGGAGGTGTATCCTATTACCATAAGGTACTCTCTTGATTTGGGCCATTCTTTCAATTTAGTATGGAGCTCTGGAACTAGGATTGCCACATATGATTGTTTGGGTTGTTCACTGCGCAAGGGCTCCTGGCCAAAAAGGATATATGGGGGCTGAAATCCATCCCATGCTTCACTCTATTCAGCTACCCAGCACCCTATGTGAGTTTGCATCCTTCTTAGAGGAGGGAGGACCTTGTTCATTAATGCACACAAAGGCACTCCATGGCCTAGTGGCAGCCACATCCAGAACCTCCCCTTTCCTCAAAATAAGCTCCTGTTAATCAATGTCCAGCTTTACCTGTCTATTCCAGCACTGCTTCCTCTATACACCCCAAACCCGATCAACAGAAAGACACAGGTATTTTCTCTATTCATACGTGGAGGTGGGGCATTAATGAGTAGTTTCAGGATTTTGACTTACTTTATTGCTTCTGAAAGTCGGGGGCAGAGTTAGGAGCAAGGCTATGGTTGGCCTTGCTAGAATCTTCTGTTTTTATCTTTGGCTTCCACTTTTCAATTTTATGTCCTGAAGGGGTGCCCCTCTTCCTTCTTCGGGTTCTGTCGGAGAATTGTTTTGCTGGTCTTCTAGCACTTTTTTTTTGTTCATTCCATTTGGTAGTGGAGGAGGGAGATCTGAGATATTCTTTTGCTTTGAAATCTCTCCTTGAAAGTCTAGAATAATTTTTTTAACTTAATGGTTCAGACTTTTTTTTTTTTGGTTTCACGTTTTAGTGGTTCATTCCTTCAACAATATCATTCATTCGAATATTGAGTGTGCCCTTTAAGGCATGCCCTATGGTAGGTGCTAAAGATACAGCAGTGACCAAGACAGTCAAGGCACCTGCTCTCGGGGCGCCTACAGTCTAAAGGGAGCAAACAGTGAAAGAGAGCGAACAAAGAAACAAACAAGGTTCTTTCGAAGTGATAAATGACACAAAGAAACTAGGCTGCGCTGGAGAGTGGGGAGGTGAAGAGCACTGGATCGGGTGAGTACAAAAGCCCTATCTGGCCAGATTAGACTTTGGCCTGGAGTGCTAAGGGGCCAGCCAGGTAAGCACCTGTAGGAAAGCTTCTGACCGGAGGAAACAGCCAGGCCCCAGAGAGCAAGGGTTCTGTGTCTGCAGAGCAGAGAGGAAGTCAGCATGGTACAGCTTCATGAGCCAATGAGGGTGCAGGATGGTAAGATGTTGAAGGGAGGAGGAAGGGGCTAGGTCATGTAGGGCCTCACAGGCCACAGTGAAGCGTTTGGCTTTTACTTTAAGTGAAATGGGAAGCTCTGGAGGGTTTTCATTGTGAGAACGATTTCACCTGACTGAAAAGTGTATAAGTCACTCTACTACGTGATAATGAATTATGGGTGGCCGGGGACGGCGGGGGGCAGGGGGGAATTGCAGGGTTATTGCAATAATCCAATTGGGGTTGAAGGTATCTTGGGCTAGAATGGTGGGGCAGGGGAGATGGAGAAAAGTAGGTGGATTCAGGGTACATGTTGGAGATAAGGCCAACAGAATTGCTAGAGGATTATACGGGGCCAGGAGGGAGGAATGAAGGTGGAAGGTCAAGAAGGATTATTTTAATCTGTGGATCATTCTAATGTGCTTGTTTGTGGCTGGAATCATATAGTAGGAAGGGAGAAAAAGAATAATTCTGGAGAATGAGGGAGACTAATTAGAGAAGCGAAGTACTTGAGAATTCCAGAAGACATGGAATCTGGAGGAACTGACCTTTGATTGAGCAGGGACAATGGTTCCCCTGAAACGGGGAAGGCAGAGAATGCAGATACCGAGGCAGGTAGGTTAGCAAACGTGAAGGTTGAAGATGAGAGAGTTTTGGTCAGACTGCTTCTACTTTTGTCATGTGGTGTGAGCTCATGTTACAAATGGAGAGGCAGTGGAGAGGGGTGTTGGAGATTTGAGGAGAATAAGGAATGAAATAGTTACCTTGCAGAAAGTTGGAAAAAGAATTTGCTGGGAAAATAAAGTAAGTCTTCCAAATAGCATTGAGTGCTCATTTTAGATTCATGGTATGACAAAAGTGAATGTTTTTCTCCAGCACTGTTCAGATAATTCCATACAGGCAGAGAGTAGGCAGGGAGTTGGATTCATCTATTTTTAAAAGCTATTAAAATAACTTTTTGTTTTCCTTATGAGTTTTAGAGACATTGGCTGCTGCTTATTCCCAAAGGAAAGGTGATTTTAAAATTCAGTAATACTTAAAACAGTCACATCAAATTATGTGTTTTTAGAAGGGAAATTATCAAAGAACACAATCACACTTCACTATTTATTAAGTCCCTGCTACACATACATTATTGGGAGGTGTATAGACAAAGTGGAAGATATGGTCCCGCCCCTCAAGAAGATTGTAGGCTATTGGGAATATTACTCATATTCAACTTAAATTCTCTAGCCATTTCATATTTTAAGTGTCAAAAGTGAAAAACAAGATAGTTATCAGTAGGATTACTTTTGAGATAATTAAGGTAAAGACATGGGGAGTTTATTCTGAAGGCTGCAAAAAATTACATCGTAGTCAATGTATACAAAAAGTATCAAGAGCACATCTGTAGCCAACAGACCAAAAAGAACAAATGAGTTTTGAAAATGCTACATAGTAATGATTCTATACAGGATGATAGGCATGGTGCAATCTGATCTGCAATACTCAGGTTTAAATACTAAGCTTCGCTATGACAATTCAAGTTCATTCCTAGATGTACCCATTTTACAAACCTTGTGAAGTGTGGTGCACTGCACGAGACATTGTCATAGTCCTTGTGCATGTGACCTATGGAGTCAGGCTGCCCTGATTTGAATCCTGACTTTGCCACACACTCGCTGTGAGGGTAACTCTAGGCAGGTATCTAGTTTGCAGGTAAAGCCCTTAGTGCAGGGCACGCTACACACAGTAAATGCTCAAGAGATATTTCCTAACTCGTTACTGCAGAGGTGAGACGATGATAATTTGATAAATTTAAAATTTCTAGTCAACATGGAGGGTAGACAGGCTGCTTATAACTCTCCAATGTTTCCATTTTGCTCAGAATAAACCCCAAATCCTTCCATGGAACTACAAAGCCCCCTCCCCTTACTCATTCTGCACCGTTCACAGGCTGTTCCTCAAACACACCAGCCACGCTCCCACCTCACTGCCTTTGCAGCTGCTGTTCTCACCGTCTGGAATGCTCTTTCCTAGAAATCTGCATCGATTCCTCCTCCACCTCTTTCTGGTCTCCGCTCAGACGTGACCTGCTGGGCAAGGTCCTGTCCTACCACCCTATGTAAAGTTGCACACTCTCCCACCTCTGCCACTCCACCACCCTCCCCTGCCCTGCTCTCAGCCCTACTTTTCTCCATAGGACTCACGCCCCTCTTACACACGACACCCTTTTTCTGTCCATTCCCCACTAGAAGGTAAGCTTCATACAGGCAGGGGTCTTGTATGTTTTGTTTCCTCTTGGATCCCCGGCACCAGAACAGCACTTGATACCTAGCAGGCGCTCAGAAATAGTTGTTCAATAAATGAATGAATGAGTGAAGGCCTGGGCAGAACAGGGATGCTGGGAACGACACACTGTACATCCTTAAGTTCAAAAGTATCTCTCACACCCATTCCAGAAGTCAAGTGTTAATTAGGTTAATCACTAGTTCTTCTGAAATCAAAGAGACCTTGGAAATATTATATAACTTTCTAACTTGGCAGTATTTATGCAAATTGGGTCATTATTCTGTCAGTTAGTACTCAGGGAATGGATCACTTGGTGACAATGAAGTGTAGACAGGAAACAGAAAGAGGGGAGGGCACAAGGTCATACCTCTTAACCTTGCTTGCACTTTTTTTTTTTTTTTTTT
>NW_012145301.1:1365368-1365869 GCF_000956105.1 Propithecus coquereli
GCTAGGATTACAGGCGTGAGCCACCGCGCCTGGCCCATCCCAAAGTTCTTTAGACCCTAAAGTAACCTCTCCTAATAAACTCAAATAGATCGAAGTGCAAATCAAGGAGAATATATCACTAGAATCCCACTACCTAGAACTCACCATTGTTAATTTTAGGTACCCATCTTTCAATCAGCTCTCTATGCACATATGTGGAAAAAAGAGAAATGATTTTAAACAGTGGGATCATTTTATACATGCTACTTTTATGTAAAGAATATTAAATCTGTATTTGCTTGAATTTAACAAAGTAAAAAACTGCAAATAGTGGAAGTTATTGCTAGTATTTGTATTTTTTCACTATATGAGTGATATTCTTTCTAAGAGATCCCTCTAAACTAATGAAGGTATATATTATGAAAAGGATTAAGAATCTTTATGCTTTTTAATAACATACATTTATATTATATTCAGTGTTTATTTACTCCCTGCCAAGAGAAATGAGAAAATTAGCATTAT
>NW_012145301.1:1376664-1385252 GCF_000956105.1 Propithecus coquereli
TCTTGCTCAGGCTGGTTTCGAACTCCTGAGCTCAAACAATCTGCCCGCCTCGGCCTCCCAGAGAGCTAGGATTACAGGTGTGAGCCACCGCGCCCGGCCCCTTGCTTGCACTTGCAGGCAGGAAGTCCCTGTCATCCTTGGCAGCAGCTGCCTTAGGAGATCTGGCATTGATTGAGAACCTGCCCTGTGCTAACCCTGCCCTTTAACCATTGTGTTCTAGCAAGAAAGACTATAACTCTTGAACAAACACATGTGCTATTTTGCATGTAACTTTATTTTCTATAAATGCTGACGTTTTCCTCCAGAGCCCATAAAACATGTGATCTTACTAAATTGAGTTACCTCCATCTCTTCTGACCTTAAACAGTCTCTTTGAGGTAAATACTGAGCTGACTCAGTGTCTAAACTTTCTGTGAGGACCCTGTTTCCCCTGTTCAGGGGTCCCCTGTCCCCCCTCCTGGATTGCACAGGGAAGCCTGCACATCCTCATGGACGGATGTGGGAGGCCGAAGGATGGAGAGGGGTCTGGCCAGTCACTGTCCTGCTGGCCTCCCCTGGGATGTTGCTCATCCTGGTGGTGCCCAGGCTGCAGCTATCTTTCTTCTACTGAGCTATGGCTGTCTCTAGCCTCTTCTTCCAAGGCCCTCGACAAGGTATTTGATTTGTGAAGGTGCAGAAATCCTGTCCCGACCTCAGGCCTCTGCTGGCCCAGCACTTCTCTCTGCACCTCTGTGTGGGGATCACCCACAGGCCACAGGTGAGTTATGACACTGCCCCTGCCCACATCTGGCATCTCACTCGGAACACCAGGCCCCTCTGAGAGGTGGATGGCTTGGGCTTCTCTCAAGGAAGTGAGACTCCAACTTTAGTGCTCTCAGATTCCCCTAGCTGGGTGTTTACACATATCTCATTTATGGTTTTGTGGACATAAGCATCCTCCCCGTACAATATCCTGTAGTCCACGAATATTTACTGTAAAAAGTAGTTGTCTTTAGAAAAAGTATACAGTCAGCCCTCAGTATCCTCTGGGATTGGTTCCAGGACCCCCACAGAAACACCAAAATCTGCAGATGTTCAAGTTCCTGATATAAAACTGTGTAGTAATTGCATATAACCTGTTCACATCCTCCCATATACTTTAAATCATCTTGAGATTACTTAAAATTCCCAATCCAATGTAAATGCTATGTAAATGGTTGTTATATTACATTTTAAAAATTTGTATTTTAAAACATTGTAGTTATTTTTTACTGTTTTTTTTTCTACCCGAATATTTTCTAACTGCAGTTGGTTGAATTTGATAATTCGGAATCCATAGATAGATACAGAGAACCCACTGTATACTGTTTTAGTGTCTGTCCAAAAAAAATCCACAATTCTTATTTGGCATTCAGAAAAGCAGTATATATAGAGTGGTGGTTAAGAACTGTACTCCGGAGCCGCCCTGCTGAATGCCCGGTGTATCCCTTGCTACCTGTGTCACCTTAGGGAGTTAGTTAACCTCTCTGTGCCTGTTTCCTCACCTGTGAAATGGGGATAATGACAGTACCTACTTCACAGGGCTGTTGTGAGGATTAAATGCTTAACTGCATTAGAACAGCACGGGAAGAGGGCCGTGCTCGCTATTGTTAGTATCCTAATAATAGTTATTTACTACTAGAAGCACACCAGTTGGGTGTACTTAGGCAAGGTGTGTAGTAACAGGAGGCTTTTACGGCCATCAGCGCCCTGGCCTCGGCGATTTTACCTGTTTCACCGCCACTACTGTCCTTTACCCCCTCTGAGGACTTTAGGATTTTGGACGCAGAAAGGAGAACGGAGTCGACCTCATCCTTTTCCTCCTGCTGCTTTTCTGTAACAGAACCGGGCGGGCGGTCGGTTCCGCGGGAGGCGCCGAGCTCCCCGCAGCGGCCGCCGGGGGGCGCGCTGGCGGCGGGCGGGGCGACCCAGGCTGGGGACCGCGGCGGCGCGGGGGCCGAGGGGGTGCCTTTCCGCCCGGGCTGAGCAGGGCAGGGGCGGGGAGCCCTGGAGACGCGCACTCGGGCGGGCGCGGGAAGTCCCCAGGCTTGCGGGCAAGGGCGAGGGCCCGGGCCCCGCTCCCGCTCCCCTCCTCTTCCCTCCACTCCCCTCCACTCCCCGCGGGGGCCGGCCCGGCTCTTACCCGGGCTCATTCCTTCTGCTCAGGCCTCTCTCCAAACCGCCTTCTCCCACGCATTCCGCTCAGTCCCTGCTCGCTGGGCATCCCGTTGCCGGGTAACGGGGCGGCCGAGACGCCGCGCCCCACCCCCACCCTTGGCCCGAGCGGAGGTGGCGCGCGGGGGCGGGGTGGGCGCGGTCCCGGCCTGCGCCCTGCATCCCGCGCGGGCTAGGCGGGACAGCTGCGTGCGGCGAAGGTCCCACCCTTTGCTGTGTCCTCCCAAAGCCGCGGACAGTCCCGCGTAGGCGTTTTATCCCGCGTCCTCGCTGCCGACGAGAACTTGGTCCTGGTCATGGTGCTCTGTAAATAGAAGTTTTAAATGAGTATATATGATTTATTTTGCAATAACAACCATTACACATAAAAAATTCAAATTTTAAATCACAATAATGAGGAATATAAAGTCACCAGGATAGCCTGAGCAACATAGAGAGTCTCTGTCTCTAGAAAAAATTTTAAAAATATGCCGAGTGTGATGGCCTGCGCCTGTAGCCCAGCTACTGGGTAGACTGAGGCAGGAGGATCACTTGTGCCTAGGATTCTGAGGTTGCTGTGAACTATGATGATGCCACTGCACGCCAGCCTGGGTGACACAGGGAGATGTTTTTTTCCTTCCCCAAATAAATAAAATAAAATTAAAAAGTCACCAGGATATAACAATGTGTTATGTAATAAAAATATATAATAATAATACATGGCTTGCTTTCATAGAAATGAAACTCTATATTATAGTTTTAATGTTTACTTGTTGTAATTTCTTGTTTCCTACAGAAATAATCTCTACAGGAGATTTCACAGTCTTTCTTGTGGCATTGTAGGCAATTTTAATAAATTATAATTTGAAGAACTTCTGTTCTCCATTGGTCTGTGATATCGGTGAAGTTAACGTTTTCTGAAGCACTACAAAAGTTTTTACCAATGTGTTTATTAAATTACTACTGTAAAATAAATTGCATTACCTCAAAGGGAGAATGTAGAAATGGTAGTTCTACTTGTAGCTCTTTGAGATATCTCTGTATTACTTTCCACAGAGGTTGTAGTAGTTTGCAGTCCTACCAGCAGTGTATGAGTGTTCCTATCTCTCCGCATTCACGCCATTTATTGTTTTGGGACCTTTTGATAAAAGCCATTCTCACTGGAATTAAGTGATATCTCATTGTGGTTTTGATTTGCATTTCCCTGATGATTAGAGATGTTGAGCATTTTTTCATATGTTTGCTAACCATTAGTCTGTCTTCTTTTGAAAAGTTTCTGTTCATGTCCTTTGACAACTTTCTAATGCAGTTGTTTGATTTTTTCTTGCTGATTTTCCCGAGTTCTCTATAGATTCTAGTTATCAGCCCTTTACCGGATGAGTAGCATGTGATATTAAGAATTGTGAAATTTTATGAAAAAAAGTTGTTTTCCTGATTTACACGGGATTTACATGGGAAAGTTGAAACATGGGAAAGTTAGGGAACTTATCAAAAACTGTAACTGGTCAATACTAGACTTCCTGATTCTGAAACTTTGGTTCTGCCCAAATCATCTTAAAGTTTTTTTTTACGTAACAAATTAAAGTTCTATTAGGTAGGTCACTGTTTGATCTAAATTTCACAATAGTACAGAGGAGGTATAAATACATTTAGTGCTAGAGCTAAAAGTTCTTGTTTCTTGATGTGGCATCACACTTCACCTGCACGACCTTCTCCTTGTGTTGAGACTGTGTCTCTTTCACTCAGCCTCACATCAGATAGCCACCAGAGCATGTTCTATTGGGAAATGTGCTCTCTCTGGTCACATACATCAGTCAATCTACCAAATGCCCTGAAAAGCCTTTGACTTTTTTTTTTTTTTTGACTGTGAAGTTTATTGCTAAAGGATGGAATTAAAATTTGTACTGCCAATTTAAACAAAATCCATGTCACAATATTTCAAAACCTTCAAAGAGTAGCTCCTCTTAGGGAATCCACTTTCACCTGTTGACTAACAGCTGCAGACTCAAGGATCTGGAATAAATTCAAGAGCATTGCACAAAAACAAGTTAGTCAACTCTATTCTTAGCAACTTATTACCAGGCTAAAATACTTCTGGGTTTTTTAGCTTCATAAGATCTTTTTTTAAACCTGAGATCACAAGGCTATCATTAATCATAGATGAAATCTATAGCAGCATGAAAAAGTGACCAGATCACCCCTTTGGGGATAGCAAATTTGGGCAATTGTCCTAAGGCAAGCATTTTGCTCATGGAGGGGCACACATGTACTAGTGACTTAGAACATATTGGGTGGGTAGTGGGCCTTCCTTCAACAGCTCAAAGGCTTGACCCAAATGCAAGCACCTCTACACCCAGCCTTCTTTAAGTTGCCTTCAGTGTTAGTTTTAAACTGATTTCATCTATGTAAGGGAGCGAACTCCATAAGTCAATAAGGACAGACTCCAGCTTTAGTTCTTAAGAAGTTGATTGCTGCTTTTAAGGGGACTTATGGAGTGGTAAGGTGGGGTACTGAGAGGATGGCGTTGGTCAACCCTAAGCAGTCTGGTGCTAAAGGGATAAACGTAAAGAAATAGCAAGGTGGCTTGAGAAGCCACAGGTGTTAGGGAAAGATATTTTAGGATGCGGTGAAGTACTTGAGCATGTTTGCAGGCTGAGAATGAGTCAGTGACACAGAGAGACTGAGTAGAAAAAAATAAATTGGAAAGAGAATGGAGTAATAGAATAGAAATAGAGTAATAGAGAATGATTTGGACCAAGAAGAAGATAGAGGACTGACAGTCTCTTTGAGCACGTGAAGGTTTGGCCATTTTGTGGAGATGACGGAGGTAGAAGCAACGGGGAATTCACCTCCTCTGTAACAAGGCACTTAGTCAGATCACTGCTCTGTGTGTGAGGTTTCAGGAGGGTGAGCAGGTATTTATCGCTTTGAGTACATTCAGAGGCAGTCGTCCCTGTAGCCTCTTCTAGACTGCGAAGTCTTTAATTCAACTCAGTACAGGAGCCACTTTCTTTCTGATTCTAAGCTGCTTTCTAGTTTTTAGACACTTAAGGAGCTGCCTTCCCTCAGGCCACTTTGTTTCACATTAATAATAATAGTGTGTTTCCCTTGCTATATAAAGATACCATTAATGTGTACTTCCAATGGAGCTAATAAATTCGCCATAATAAATCCATGTTCCTTGCTTGACTTCTGCTGTAAGCCATGGCATGAGTCAGAGGTGGTATTTGTGACCACAGAACAGAAAGAAACGTCTAAACTGAACCGAGAGGCTGTCCACGTTGACAGCACGCCCTCGCTAAATGGAACGGCCAGCCCAGTTGATGCTGATGGAGACAACGCCAAGAACAGATGGTTGAATGTCTGAGCTGGGGGAGGTCTCAAGATCATCCAGTCTGTCTTTCTCATTCTGCACAGGAGGAAGTTGAAGCCCAGTGGCAGAGCTGCAATTGGAATCTAAGTCCTTGTCCAGAGATCTTTCCATGATGATCTTCTTAATGACAACTTTACTTAATAATGTCATGACTTAATATTTTTATTTTTCCACACTACTTTTCCTAGCACTCATGGAGGGAATGATTTTTGTTATGAAGAGAATAAACATGTCCTGTAAGTTAACAGTGATAAAAATAAAACAGTACAATAAAGAGGAAGAATTATGATGTTTATAATTCATAGGGTTAAACATTTCCAAGCCATATTACTTATTACTAGTGAATATTAGTGAGTTTAAATGATTTTTTTTCCTTTTAGTTGTTTGGCCCTGTATAAAAATTAAAGTCTCTACAACTTTTCTTCATTTGTAAAATACTTATTTGGCAAAGTTATTGTAAGGATTAGAAATGATGTATCAACATGACCAATATTATGTAATGCCAGGAATTTTGTAGACATTCAATTAAAACCATATATACTTGATTAAAATATATGTAGTCAACAGAGGGAACTTAGGCCCTCTGTACAGTCACAAGATTATACCTACAGGTGTGGTTGCTGTTGCCATTCTTTGCTGTCGCTTGAGTAACTGGAATACTTAGAGTCAACTTTAATCCCATTAGTCCTCAAAATCTTTAAATTATATCAGAACTGCCTTGAAATTGCCCTTGGTGTAACAGATAGAATATTGCCAATGAGTCTTTGGTGGAGTTGGGTTTCATGCGAGCTCAGGCTTTTAAAATTGTCCTCCTCGAATGAAAAGTTCCAGTGAGCTCCACAAACCTGATCAGTTTCAGTGTGAAATGTCATCTCTCTCAGGATCAGCAGGAATAAGTATCTTCTTCTGTGAATCTTCCAGCTTGATACAGTTGTGCTCATTTAATTGGCCCTTGATTTTTGATACCAAAGAATAATAACAGGGAATAGGAACACCATTTTGAATCTTTTGTAGTTTCAGTGTACAAGTATTGCATTTCTTTTATTAAATTTGTTCCTAAGTATTTCATTTGTTTTGTGACTATTGTAAATAAAATTGATTTGTTATTTTTAATTTTATATTGTTCATTACATAGAAGTATAGATTTTTTTGTATATGGATTGTATATTTTGCAACCCTGCTGATATCATTTATTAGCTCTGATAGGTTTTTTAAAATGTGAATTCCTTAAGATTTTTTATATTTAAGAGCTGTCATTTGTAAGTAGAGATTTTTTTACATTCTCCATTTCTATATGGATCCCTTTTATTTCTTTTTCTTATTTACTTTCCCTGGATAGAATCTTGTACAATTTCAAATAGAAATGATGTGAGCAGAGCTGATATGTCTGTCTTATTCCTGATCGTAGAGGAAAAGCTTTCAGTCTTTTACCAGTAAGTATTATGTTAGCTGTGGGCTTTTTGTAGATGCCCTTTATCAAATTGAGGAAGTTCCCCTATATTCCTAGTTTTTTGAGTATTTTTATCATAAAAGGCTGATGTATTTTGTCAAATTTTTTGTGTCTATTGAGATGATCACACAGTTTTTGTTCTTCATTCTATTAATATACATAGTGTATTACATTGATTAATTTTCATATGTTAAAACAACCTTGTAATCCTGGGATAAACTTCATTTTGTCATCATGTATAATGCTTACTATATTGCTGGATTTTGTTTGCTAGCATTTTGTTAAGGATTTTTGCAACTATATTATTAAGGTATATAGGTCTGTAGTTTTCTTGTGATATCCATGTCTTGGTTTGGATATCAGGGTTATACTGGTCTCACAGAATGAATTGGGAAATGATCCCTCTTCTTCTATTTATGGAAAAGTTTGTGAAGATCTTAGTTCTTTAAACAATTGGTAGAATTCATCAGTGAAGTCATCTGGTCTTGGGCTTTTCTTTGTGGGAAGTTTTTGATTACTAACTCAATCTCTTTACTTATTATAGGTCCATTAAGATTTTGTCTTTCTTTTTGAGTCGGTTTTGATAGCTTGTGTCTTTCTAGGAATTTGCCCATCTCATTTTAGTTATCTAATTTTTTGGCGTACAGTAGTTCGTAAGTTTTCCCTTACATTTCTTTTTCTATTTCTGTAAGATTGGTAATAATGTCCCCTGATTTATTCTTGATTTTAGCAATTTGAGTCTTCTCTTTTTTATTTACTTCTTATTTTATTTAATTTTTTTATTTTTGTAGAGATGGGTTCTCACTCTTGCTGAGGCTCGTCTCAAACCCCTGACCTCAAGTGATCCCCCTGCCTCAGCCTCCCAGACTGCTAGGATTACAGATGTGAGCCACCGCGCCCAGCCTCTTCTCTCTTTTTTCTTCTTCGTTAGTCCAACTATAGATTTGTCTATTTTGTTGATAGTTTCAAACGGACAACTTTTGATTTTGTTTTTTTCTATTATCTATATTATTTATTTTTACTCTTCTCTTTATTATTTCCTTCCACCTGCTTGTTTGGGTTTAGTTTAGTGTGAACATTGGTGTGCTGGTGGAAGTTTTGTTTTTATCTGCCCCAAATCACAGCTCCATTCATAGATCACGAAGCCAAAATTGTAAAGTGTGTGTCAAATACAAAGGGCCATTATATTTGGATTCCTTGACAATCTTTGGTGATAATTTAGTCACCATCAGTATTATAATCTTTGAAAGTGAGGGTACTAAAAGAAAATAACTACCGCTTGCACACCGATGTTCATAGTAGCATTATTTATAACAGCCAAAAGGTGGAAAGAATTCAAACGTCCGTCACAGATGAATGGATAAACATAACGTGGTATATGCACACAATGAAATCTTATTCAGCCTTAAAAAAGAATGAAATTCTTATATATGTTGCAACATAGGTGAAACTTGAAAACATAATGCTAAGTGAAAGAAGCCAGACACAAAAGGACAAATGTTGTATGACTCCCTTATATGAGGTACCTGGAACAGACAAATTCACAGAGTCATAAAGTATAATAGAGGTTACTAGGGACTGAGCGTGGGGGAA